>NC_052533.1:64579975-64879975 GCF_016699485.2 Gallus gallus | reverse complement strand
TTCAAAGGTTTCTTGCTATAACTGTAGAAAGAATTATTCCCCTTCTCATATTTTCTTGACTGCCTAAAAAGGAAACACCTTGTGGTTGGATAGTGCAGACAAATTTTCAACAAATTATTTATCGTGCATATGATTTATTGAAAATGATCTTCTCCCATCAAGCTCAGGAGTGTTTTTCTGCTAATTGTTTTGCAACAATTTAAGTATATTTGTACTTTGAGCTGCGTGGACCAACACTAGTTGAATGTGACATTTGTGTTCTCTGATGGGATCTGCATTAGGAACTAAGTATCTTGTCCAGTTCTTCATGGTGGTCAATCCAAAATTCAGTTTCAGCAAATGTTTGTGTATATTATCTGAAAAAATGTTTTGGTGTGCTTTCCCAGAAGCGTATTTCTGAGTATTTGTAGTGAATAAATCTCATCCTTCTCATGCACCCTGAATCCTTCTGGGTTGAGGCATACTGCTGTTGTACTACATCTCTACAGAAGGGAGGCTTTCATCCTCAAAACTGGCATAAAATGAACACTGCCGTTGGATATTTGTGGGAATTTTACCTGTACATTCCAAACTGTGCATCTGTTTAAATCAAAAGTGAAAAAATTCAGCCCCAAAGCAAGTGTTCATGAGTGAAGGAAGCTGGTTGTTGACAAGTATTGCCCTTGCTGTAGGGTGCTGCAACCCCAGTGAAATCTCCCATGATGGGGTTTGTGTAACCAGGACATCAGTTCCCCACACAGGCCACCAAAACGATAGACCTGCAAAGTTAGGAGAGACATCAGAAGGCTTGGGTTGGAAGGGACTTCAAGGATCATGACGCTTCAACCCCCCTACCGCAGGTAGGGCTGCCAACCTCCACGTTTAATTCTAGGCTGCTCAGGGCCCCATCCAACTGGCTTTGAACACCTCCAGGGATGGAACATCCACAACCTCTCTGGACAGCCTGTTCCAGCACCTCACCACTCTCATAGTAAAGAACTTCCCACTGATATCTAACTTAAATCTTCTCTCCTTCAACTTAAAACTATTTCCCTTGTCTTGCTATTATCTACCCTTTCAAAGAGTTGACTGCCCTCCTGTTTATAGGCTCCCTTTAGGTACTGAAAGGCTGCAGTGAGGTCACCCCCCAGCTTTCTCTTCTCTAGTCTAAACAAGCCCAGCTCCCTCAGCCTGTCTTCATAGGGGAGGTGCTCCAGCCCTTTGATCATCTTTGTGGCCCTCCTCTGGAACCTCTCCAATAGCTCCCTGTCTTTCTTGTACTGGGGGCCACAAACCTGGATGCAGTACTCTAGATGGGGCCTCACAAGGGCAGAGTAGAGAGGGACAATCATAGAACCATAGAGTCATGGAATTATAGAATGGCCTGGATTGAAAATTTGTCTGTACTATCTAGCCACAAGGTGTTTCTTTGTATGTCGTCAAGAAGTCAAAGGTGGCCAATAAATATACTCACCCAGGATAGGTGCGAGGACATCAGGATTTCTGTGTGACCTAGTTTGGCAGAGTTTCCATTTATGCCTGTTGGTGTACACCTTTTTAAAACTTTGGGCTAAGCTCCAACTGGAGACATCAGTAAACCCCTGTGAATCCTGTGGAAAGACAAACAGTGGCATAGCTGGTGGCCAAGGGCAGATGGCCTGCGTTTCTCAGGGGTGTAACATATATCTTCTCCTTTGGTTGAAGATATTAATGAAGTAGATCAAAAAGGAGTGGATATTGCTAGGTAGGATGAAGTAGGATATCTGGACTGAAAAAAATGTAATGCTAAAAAATGGAAGAGGAAGTCTGAAAAGAAGATAATCGCAAGTTTCAGGATTTAAACTTCAGTAGAATGATATTCACAGGGACACCTAAGGTTTTGAGTTCTTTTCCTTTCTTTTTCTTTTTCTTTTTCTTTTTCTTTTTCTTTTTCTTTTTCTTTTTCTTTTTCTTTTTCTTTTTCTTTTTCTTTTTCTTTTTCTTTTTCTTTTAATTATTATTGGTTTTTTGTTGTGTTTGTTTGTTTCTTTGTTTTTTTTTTCCAACCTGATAATCCTTGGCAAGATAATTACAGACAAGGTGGACAACAAAGCTGATTCGGCACAGTAGCCGATGCTGCCTCCCCAGGGCTTGAGGGCTCAGACACAGCATCCTGTGACAGCAGCTTCAAGCCTATTTCCAAGCATAAGGTGAGCAACATGAGTTGATCCTATGCATAGCCCACAGCAACTGTGCGATAAATTACATTAGTTTAAATGCCACTGAAGGAAGTCTAGCTGATGTATGCAAATTCATTAAACTAATTCTAGCACTATAGGAAGAGGTAATGATTTCAGACGACTGAAATAGAATGGGGAGTCCTCACTGCATGAGATAAAAGAGAATACCACACATGGCTCCTTGGGCCAAGAGGCAGTAGGGAGTGTCCTGCCTTTTAGATGGAAAAATGTGCAGTTTTTCCCCTCCAGAGCACCTCTGTTTATCCAAAGCAATAAACATCGTAAGACTCAAGGGACTGGGCTGGCATAGGAAATTACACCTTATGCTCCAGTTTCATCCCTCACAGAAAAAGATGTTTTCAAACACAGTTGACAGAAATAACTTCAGTCAAATAATAAGCTGCGAGATGTGTTATTCCATGAAGAATAACCCAAGAATAATAATCCATGAAGAATAAAGCCATGTCCTCCTTCAATCCGACTTTTCTTTTGCTGAAAGACTGGTTAGCTTGTTCTGTTTTGTTATGTTTTAAATGGGTTGCAGTACTTTGCATTGAGAGCAGTACTATTTTTCCATTAGAAAATTAGGAAGAAAAACATTTCTATTGTTTGCAGTAGCAATTTTCAGTGAAGTTAAACCAGTTAACTGTGTTAATACAGACTTGCCTTAGATATTAAAAATAAGCAGTATGAGCCCTCCAAGTGTCGAGCACACTGCCAACAAAGATATCTTCACTTTACTCTGAAATTTTAGCACACTAATAGCACTCCTAACCTGATAGAGAGGGCCCAAGTGCTGCAAACTAAGTGCTTGCTCACCATCTAATTGGTGATTTTCAAGGCTGTAGAAGTGGACAGACAGTTTAGAAAATAAAGTCTTTCTTCCTTTATTTTTCTTTTAGTTGACAAGTGTACTGATAGCCAGTTTTATTTGATTTGACACAGATGGTCATCTCAGTTGGCAATCATTCACCAAAATACATGTCACCTTTGGTTAATGACCTAACCTCATCAATAATCTTGTGATGGCTTCTTCACACTGTATACGACATGTGGCTGTGAACTTCCTGCAATAACCCTTTTACATTTTTAAATCCCAGACTGCAAAATGCCTGGCTCCAAAGCATCATTTCTTCTCCATAAGCACGCACCAGCTGCTGAATGAGCTTCCGGTGATGCTCCCCTCATCTCAGCCCTGGGGACTTGTAGGAAGGGACATGTAAAATGCCAAGGAAGGAGACCTCTGCCCTCTGTTTCTATCCATTATACTTTGCCAAGACAGAGCCTAACGGGACTGGAGCCATTGGCCTGAGCTGGAGGGTTGCTACCCTGCAGGACTCTTCTGGGTAAGGAGATCTCTTTGCATTCAACCATTTTTAAGAGATCTTAAAAAGCCTTGTATTTGTTTCCATTGTAGGACTATTTGTCCAAGAAACCTAATAGTCCATAAACACAGTGACCATAAATCTTCTCCATCACTAATTACTTTAAAAATGAAAAGACTGCTATTCAGCCTCCCTCGTTTCATCTGGTAGCTGCTGCAGCAGTGACTGATCTGGCTAATAGATGCTGTAGCCTGTTTCTGCTACTGCCTATTACAGTGTCACAGAGAGAGAGAATATAAACATCAGGCATGTGTTGAGTAGTTTTTCTCACAAAAGAACATATTAATATGAAGCAATGAGAAGCTCTGGGACTTCCTAACCTGGATGTGGCATACCTTTCCCTCAGCTGAGGTTGTTTTGCCATTGTGGAGAAATGCCCTCTGGGAGCAGCCACTATGCGACTGCTAACACTTGGCAGTCGTTCCTCTATGTGAGCAATGGGGAATCTCCATCACTGTGCAGCCATCTGAACCTCATTTCTATGAGATCCCAGAGGTCTCTGCAAGGTTTGTTTATTATTAGCCTCATTTATCTCTCTCATGACTGATTCTGAATATAAGGAAAGTGTACCCTATTAAAAATTCATGTGTTACTATCTAGGACACAGAGTTGAGTGTGGGGTAACCCACATTTCATCATCATACTATTAAATAACAAGAATTAATTTTACTTCACATCAACTAGCTAGCACAGCTGAACTAAATTTTAACATGCGTCAAAGAGCTGACATCTGTTAGATTAAAGATGTCATATGTGGATCTAGGATATCTTACTAAAAAGATCAGTGTGTTTCTGACATCACAAATCACTTTGTTGTTCCTGCTAGGTGAACGGTTCCAGTTTGCAGTGCCCTCTGTTAACTGCTGATCACAGCACGGCAACCCAAAGCTGGTGGCAGTAGATGACCAAGAAGTCCACCCTACGTTACTGTAGTATGTATGCCTGTGTATGAGGGACAATCCTTTGGAGGAGGTGGAATACTGCATATCTCATGGAGGAGTACCTATGAAATGGAGATGTGGGTTCATCTGTGAGAAAAATCCCTGTGGCTAAAGCTGTGATTTGGTGCCAGGTTGCTCCACTGAATAGTACTAAACCAGGCATTTTGTTGTTGTTGTTGTTTTCCCAGGAGGACCACTATAAGAACAAAGCTAATTTAAAATGACAAAACAAAACATGATCAACAAAACATGATTGACCTTTGCTGCGTCTTTTGCCATGATTCCTCACTAGAGCATACTACGGTGTTCACGGTCATGGTGCTTTATTATTCTTGCTGCACAGTTTCTTCTTTCTAGGCTTAAAAAACAGCAAAGCCAAGAAGAACAAACTTTAGTGAGAACTGGCTAAACAACACTCAGCAAACAGCAAGTGCTTTCTTGCGTAATTCACAAACAGGAAAAAGAGACAAGGCAATTCATTTTCTACAACTAGACCTACTGAGCCTACAGTTTTCTCCTGAACTCTTCTGGCCAGAGTCCTCTCACAGGCCAACATTTTGGATGTGCTGACTGAGCACAGACCAAGGACCTTTCCTTTCCCATGCCTTCCAAACTCACCTTGCAGCCTGGTTGACTGATTTTTAGTGGATTGACAAATGAGCTGTGACAAATAAGTCAGGACACTGAGCATGAGGACTAGAGTTGTCCACTCAAGTTTATAGGCTACATAAGCAGTACAGTGACATCCAGAGGAGAAATCTGCTATGCTATGAGACTGTGTTTTGGTAGTGGGAAGAGCCCCCTGCCACATCAGTGGGAGGACTTAGGGACATGAACCATCTCGGAAGGACACAAGGACAACAGCCATCTAGGAGCGTGGCATCTGCCGTGGAGAGTCCCACATGGGTCAGAAAAAAAGTCCATATGTGAGTCAGCTCTCAAAAACAAGTCCAGCCGTAAAAATGGATACACACAAGTTTCCAAGAAGCAAGAGGGGCAAGCAGTTCTTCTGGGTGGTTGTGAGGGCTCACAGCTCCTGTTGTGAACAAAACAAGGCACAGAGAGAGTAACCCCTGCAAAATGCCATAGACTTAAGTGCCACCAAAACAGGAAGGTTAGCAACATCTGTGGTTAGCAACATCTGTAGGAGACAATTTATTCAAGAGAATGTAAAGGTGTTTTTCCAACTCACTGTGCAGGCCCAAGCAAGCAGTGTATCCCATCAAAACATCAGTTTGGTTTTCTTTGGTTTCCTTCCGTTGTTTTCTACTGATAAAGAGAAAAAATGCCACCATTTCTCTTTCCCAAAAGCCTCCAAGGTAAAATTGAATTCATATCCCCTCCGTGAGATGGCTTGATAGAAGATTCTCCCTTAGGACTGCTCAGCTTCCTCGCTGCGTTGCTCTCACTCCTCTAGGATAATGAATCATGTACACCAGGACTTGCCTGCACTTGAATGTTCTCACTGATTAAGGTAAGGCACAAATATAAAGTGCCATTGCTGTTTCTTAAAAGCAGCTCAAGGGTCAAGTTAAGCAGGAACAATGCACTCTGATTTTGCAATAACACCATCCACATGGGTTGTTAATCAGGAATAGATGATTGGAAACAACCTGACACGAAGATGTGACATAGGTGAATCAGCAAGCCCTACTTGCTGAAACCTCTCCAGCAAGGCTCTATCTGCTTTTGCTGACAGTGGGAGAGCACTTCAGGCAAGCTCCTATGGATGATCTCAATCACTGCTGTACATGCTGAAATCTGTACCATGGTTTGCAATAGGTAAGCAGCCATTACCTTAGACCATTAATATTAGCTGAACCACCTGCTTTGCCAAAGGCTGGCTGAGAATAAAGGCCGGTGCTTTTGCCTGGTGAGCAGTCAAGCAAATGAAAAGGCAATTGACAAAATGTTCCGGCTGCAAATGAAAGCCCAGAGCTAGACAAGACTTGCCCATAGGAGACTGTGACTGGTAACAGTATTGCTGCTCAACCAAGATGTTGTTAGGCAACAAAGCTACAAAGGAACATTTAGTGGGTTGCAAATGCTCTCTTCGCATCTTCAACTTCGGCAAATTTTATCGAGTGGTGCTGCACTTATTCTGCAATTGCCGCTGCTCAGTAGTAATGCTTGACAAGCCATCTGGGAGGATGTGTCATTTCATCAGCTCACACTTGATCGGCAAAGAAGTTCACTTCTTTGGACTCGTGCTTGCCCTCTGTGTGCAGTTGAGCACCGGGCATTCCCCGGATGTTCTTGAGCACGATACCTCCAGAGAAAAAAGAACTGAAAAACTCAGAATTTGATTTTCCTCTGTATTTTTCATTCTCTTAACTTATGGCAAAACCCTTTGAAAAATAATGGCTATCTTATTAAGAAAAAGCATGAAGAAATGAGGTCTCTGGTCTCTAATTTGTAAGGAGGAGTGGAAGAACACCCTACCCTCACCACAATTCAAGTGGCTGTGGGCATTGTTCATACTTCTAGGCCATCCATGGGTCTTGCTCTGGATCTCCCCTGCAGCTGGCTGAAAGTAGTGATGTGAGAGCCGTTCTCATGCTGCAGCACACATGATGCTCCTTTGCATCTCACACCTGTGCTCAGCCTGTCCTGAGGACCTGAGTACCCAGGAGGGGGCACCGTAAGGCACTGCAGAGAGGGGCTACTGCTGCACAGTTGGAAAGTATGGGGGGTGCAGATGCAAGGGAGAACAGAAGGATAAACTTCTTTTGAAACAATTTGCAGCCCAGCATCTGAAGCTTGCTTGGAGCCTTGCAGTATCTAGGTTTGCCCCACCGTCTGATTTTGGGGCAGGCTCAGAACAAGCCCCTCCACCTGCTGGGGAAATATGTCAGAATTATCCTGATGACACAGATAAGAAAACATTACCTAAGGGTGTCAGGTGAAGATAAGAGTCTGTGAAGAAATACCTGTTTCAAGTGTGTACCACCAAGACTGCATTCTAGGGAGGATGGGTAAAGGTGGTGGGATACCACATGAAAACCATCCCAAATGGCATTAACACTGTTTTCTCTTCTATAGGATCATTATATATCTTTTTCTTCCAGAAATAATCTTCTCATCAATCCAAACCTGAGGCAGTTACAATGGGGCTAAAAGTTGCAGCTGACCCATATCTGCACAACAGGCTAAGAATAATATACTTCACTCCTGTCCTGAAGTCTATAACCCAGCTTGTGCCACACCTTGTGATCAGCAGCTTCAGCTCCATATGACATCTCTGGGAACTGAGAGGATTGGGTATCTTTGAAAATCAAGCCCAGAGGGACACCAGTGCCACAAACCCATGGAAACTTCCTGATGGTTGCATTTTGTATTTGGAGTTTCACTGACCTGAAAAAAAAACAAACACCAAAAAACACATAGCTAATGCATTCCGTATATTCCTCAGGAAGCTTCCACGTGGTCTTCTCCAGTACCCAGCTCAATATTCCCAGCTGCAGTGTATTCTTTTGCTCTAAATTTGTCTGCCAGTTATACTTCTCCAAAGATATAATGTGATCTGGAGCTCTACTTTTATGATCGTAAAGGATTTTGTTTTCCACTCTGCTCCTTAGCAGGTGTATCCAGAGACTAAGCTCATTTTAGGGATGTTTCAGAGGAGCAGATCTAAAATGAGCTGCCAAAGTTGCTGACCTTTAAGTGTACTCTTAAAGCTCCATCTCAGGGCCCCATAGGCCCAAGGACTTTCAAATGCAGGGTGTGTACAGGCCAGTTTTCACCCCAGCTCTGCCAAGCAGGGATCTGAGACCACATGCTAAAGCCAAGAACTGTTCACACAAAAAATTGTGGCAAATCTCCCCACGTCACCAGGCAGCTTTCCTGTACACCCAGTGGAAATAGTCAAGGTAAGCATCTTCCTCTTGACTGTGATTCCTCCTACATCATGGGCTTTCTGAGTCCGAACAGGAGTTTGCATTGTCTGTGACATTTGGAGGTCTCAGTAGAGCACAGTTACAGTTGGTGAGGTCTCTAAAGCTGCTGGGGAAAGCTGAGCTGCAGAAGGAGAGGAGAAATGGTTGCCAGGCAAGGCATGTTGGATCCAGCATAGGGGACTTTTCTTCTTCCCAAGCCAGGAGCCAAGAGAGACCAACCACTGTCCACATGGATAATGGCTGTTTCTCTGTCCTTGTAGCTGGTATTTGGATGTCACTGGGAAAGAAGGGAGCAGGAGCCCAATGCCAGGCCCGGGGAGGCTGTGTTAGTATGGCTGGTGCATAACATGTGATTGATGGTTGGACTAAATGATCTTAGGTCTTTTCCAACCTTAACGATTCTATGATTCTGTAAATACCGTAGCAGCCTTTTTCTGCTATTCCCTTGGCAGATGAGGGATCGGAGTATCTGCTAACACTGAGTAACACAGGGAAGCTCTCAACACTCATCAGTGAAGTGGCACCTAATCAGTCCTGGCACAGGTCGGACTGCGCAGTGGGATGGGCATCTCTACTATCCCATATGCTGCCATAAGCCAGCCACAGCCATCTACTGGAATGTCTCTGGAGGAGGCACCTGTGTTGCACATCTCTGAGCATTTCAGCTCCCATGTTCTCCTGCCTGGAAGTCTGCAGGGGGACTGTGGCACAAGAAGAAGAGAATGATCTGCCCATGTGTTCCTCAGTTGTCACAAGGATCCCAGAGGAACCACAAGTTTAGACAGGCCAGATATCAGCAAGAGCAGTCACTGGCTTCCTTGTAGCACCCTACTCTTGTATATCTAAGGTTGAGTTAACTCTGAGGCATAATGATGGCAAGTCTAAATGACAGTGCTAGTATTTCAGTGCTGATTGTGTTACATACTTGGGAGGTTGTGTGCAGAAGTCCATTGCAGCATATATCTTGAGAATTCTTCCCTCCATCTGATCCCAAAGTAACATACACTGGCTTTTCAGTGCAAGAGAAACCTTGTGTGTTTATTTGGAAGTCTTCACCCCAGTAAAACTTCAGAGAAACAGATGACTCCTACTCCTTTTATACAGACCAGCAAACGTTTGTGTAATGATTGATAACTAGATAATATTGTCTATTAACTGAAAAGTGGATGTTCTGTTAAGAGTAAACTTTTTAAAGGAGAAAGTATTTAATGTAGCTGCTCCTTTATCACATTGGAATTACAGAAATGCATGAAAGAAGGATGGAAAGCTCCACAGGAGGTTACAATGTCCATGACTTGTCCATGTCAACCCTGAGAGATGTTCAGCCAATCTGTTTGTAGTGATATCTAAAGCTGGAAATTGAGGCTAGGCTTAGGAGAAACATACCTCTGACTGTAAAGAAAGTGGAGCAGTGAGGAGGACTGAGAAGGTATAGAATCACCAATGGTATGAGCTCTGTTTCTGGTGGCTGCCTGGAAGCCTGAATGCTCTTCTTGCCTTCTTCTGGAGCAGGGATGCTGTCTGGGAAGAGGAGCTGAATCTAATAGGCTGTTAATGTACACATCTGTAATTGGGTAATACTCATCATATGTTAGAATGACTACTATTTACTTATTCTCTGACTATTTGTTTTAATATGAAGTCATCAGTCTAGAAAGCTCCAAGCGGACGGTGTTTGGAAACCTAAGTGCAGAGCTACAAGTTATAGGTGGGAAGCTAGGCACTGAGAAGATAGAGGAGAAGAGGACAGAAGGCACAAAAAGCAGTACCTTAATCAGGGAATGTGACTTAACAGATTTCAAGGTGGTGAGGACTGAGATACCTTGAGATACATTGAGATACCTGGCCAAGTTGTTGCCACAGCATCCCCAGGGTATATAGTGAAAGACTACAAGCAAAATGGCACTCTAAAAACTGCAAACAGAAGGCTTATAGCAATAGGCAAGTACAAAGCACTTCATCATTCTGAACTGTTTGGATAACATACCTCTCCTCTATGCCTCGTAAATTGACACGGTTGTAGGGAGTGGGGTTTTGAGTGTGTCCTACACTCTGGGTACACCCAGAGTTTCTGGCTAGCCGGTGCTTTCAGCGTACAGCAGTTGGTGGAAAGGTCTGGGCTATTATTTCCTAATTTCATTGAGTGTATGATCTACTGCAGGTGGGGAAGTTTAAAAAGTAAGGAACACCTAAATCTGGAAAGAATACAGCAGAGCTCCAAAGTGTCAGTAATTGCATCAGGTGCAAAATTAGAATTAATGATATTATAATTACTGAAATTAAATATACTACAGTAATTTTTGACAGCCTCGAACATTGTGTGGTATCAAATAAAGGCAGGGTGGCATCTCTCTTAATTTGTAAAGAAGCAGTGCTAGAATCATTAAAGATCACTTCAAGGATTTTATTCTGAAAGATACATGGACAAGAAAGTTTTTAGTGAACAGAGGATAAGTATTTATAAATGCCCAGTAAAACCATGCACACGTGCAGCTATTAAGGCAAACACAACAGCTTTCTTAAATACAGACATGATACATGGAGTAGTAAACACTGCAGCAGTACCATAGAAAACATTGGTCTAAAGGAGGGAGCTGTGAGAGGACCATTCCCTTTGGGATAGTGCCCACCTCACTGCAGATACTGCAGACACATGATTGTGCACACTGGTTGTGCTGTGTCTTCCTCAAGTCAGAAATGGGTACCACTCAGGGACAGCTGTGACAATGTGAACACGTATTTAGGATGCCTGGTGAAGTGATTTGTCTCCCCTACCAGTTTCCACGTAAGATCTTGCCATCTCCCGGAGAACATTTTCCCCATCGTGCCTGTCTGGTGCTTTGAGCATAGCAGAGCTTAAATCTGTAAAGCAGTGGTTTAACCTTTCAGTGCAACTTCACTTTCCTCTCCCAGCTTTCCTCTCTTCTCCCAGTGTTTATGTCCTCCTTGCTAGCAGGATGGCATTGTTTTTTCCCTGTTGCTAGGTTGGTAGCCTAGTTTCCCAAGGAAAGGAAGCTTATGAGATAAAACTGTCTGTGTAAGTGCCAGGTGGTCCCTCAAATAATTTTTGAGCCTCTGAACTGATTTTGGTCAACCTTGACAGGGGATGGAAGCCTCAAAGGTTCGAGGTTCCTACAAACAATGTGGACATAGGCAGAGGAGAAAGACACTGGGAATTCATCCACTGTAAAACACAACTGTATAAGAGCTACAAAGATGGTGAAGGGTCTGGAGGGCAAGGTGTATGAAGAGTAGCTGAGGTCCCCGGGTTTGTTCAGCCCAGAACAGAGGAGCTGAGGGGAGGCCTCATGGTGACTGCAGCTCCTCACAGGGAGCGGAGGGGCAGTTCTGAGCTCTGCTCTGTGTGACAGCAACAGGGCCCAAGGGAACGGCATGGAGCTGTGACAGGGGAGGGGCAGCTGTGGGTTAGGGAAAGGGTCTGCACCAGAGGGCGGTGAGCATGGAACGGGCTGCCCAGGGCAGTGGGCATGGCCCCAGATGCCAGAGTTGAAGGAGCATTTGGCCAGCGCTCTCAGATATAGGGTTTGAATGTTGGGTGGTCCTGTGTGGAGCTGGGAGCTGAACTTGGTGATCCTTATTGGTCCCTTCCAACTCAGGACATTCTGTGATTCTATGACTCCGTGACTCTACTAGACACCAAAGAGTTCACACAGGAGAAAGTCTTCACCACTGAACACGACAGGAGATACGACTTCCCAAATTGAGCACCTCGCAGAACTACTTGATGAATATGAGCACAAGCAAGGCGCTCTTCTCGTCTTCTTCTGGAGCGTGAGGCCTCCAGTTACTGAGCAGTGTGGGGTGACTCAGAAGTGACAGGCTGGCACAGCACATTTTGAGCTAATTGCTGCTCCATCTCACATCGGCACTCTTGTGGAAACTGCCTGTCTTCCCTCTGGTACCCCCATTTGCATGATCTAGCTCATACCAAGGACAAGAGCAGAAACCTCAGACTGTGGGCTGATGCGAGTGGGACAAGTGCTGGATTGTCACGAGTTGGCTGTGGCCCACGGAGCTGGCCTGTAAAGGGGCCATCGTTTCTATGTACAGCTCCATGACTCAGTGCCCAGCTCACTTTTCTTTGCATTTGTCTGCATTATTGCTAATGGCAATTTGTTTAGCACAAGCATGAATCGGAGCGTAAGCTAAAGACCAGCAATGTCTGTTGTGTAGGCTGGCTTTCATTAATTCCTGCTGTGACTTTTCCTAGAAAGTCAGCCACCTCGGGACTGCCCGACTGGTGACCCTGAACAGGCTCCTACGGCTGCTTTTTAGTGCCAGAAGTGGAGGAAAACAAGCTATTCACACAGGTAGTGTTCAAAGAGAAGCTGGAATCATTCAGCTTATGGAAAAACCCAAATGAACCACAGCCAGCATTGAAATGGAGGCGAGGGAATTGTGCAACTTTGTGCACTCAGTGAAATATTGATGTTTTCTTCTCCTCCTAAGCCTTTAAGTATTGATGTGCCAGATCTCTGGTTTGGGTGAAAAGAGCACACCTAAAGAAAAGAGAGGGAGGGAAACAGAAGGAACTTTGGATGCACAGGAGAACATTGCTGGCCAGCAGTGGTCGACATGTCTGGAGGTGGACTGGGATCTCTGCAGGAAGGACATTGCATCTTGTCCTTGAGCGCCTAGCCAAGGGCATGAGCTATAATCCACAGATAGGTCTGAGTATGCTGCAACACTCTAAAAGATGAGACTCCTTCCGAGGGAAACATGAACCACAGCTCTTGTGCTCCTGGGACCGGACATCCTCTGTTACACAGCAGAACTGTGAAGCCACAGGGAAGTATCCGTTACCTACTGTTTAGGGCTGTCATTTCAATCCAGGCATTTTTCTTCTGGTGAAAGCTAAAAGATAAAATAAGATCATTCTAATTAATAACGCCTACCTCCTCACACAGCATTTTCCACCCACCAAAGATCTCCAAGTGCTACTCCCATATAATAGACAGCAGAAGGAAGGGTGAAGGAGATCAAATAAAATGTCTTGGCAGCAGAACAAAACCAAGTCCTGCATCACAGGGCTAATAAAAAGGACAAGGGTGCCTATTAAGTCTCGATAAAAAGCAAAGCTTTGGACAATTTTCTGACTTCTTGGATCCTGAAAGGAGTGTTGCAACACTAATGCAGTCAGTGTTCTGTACTAACAAAATATGTTCTGATTTTTTTTTTCTTTTTTTTTCCCGGACAGCATCATTTATGGGTTTCCTGGAAAATGGGAAAAGAAGTGGGGCAGTGGCTTTACAGGAATCGTTCCTTTGCAAAGGGGCAGCCAGAGAGCTGGAAAACTGCAAGTGTCCCAGAGGAGGGCAGGAATGGACTCCTTTCACTGCCAGGTCAAAACGCAATGCAGAAAGGAGCATCAATAGCCAGCCATCAATTTACTGTAAAACATCCCCTAATTGAGAATCTACTACAAGAAGTTCTGACAAAGAGGCACTGTAGTGGGGGTGCAATTTGACCCTGGAAGAGATGCATTTGGCATCTCTTTGAGTTTGCATCTGGTCAGTCCTGGAGGAAAACCTGCAGCAAAAAGGTGGCTGAAGGAGGGAAAATGCTGATTTTAAAAGTTCCTACCAGTGCCACTGATGGAATCCTTTTTCTTCCTGTCTTCCTTTCTTCCCTTCCCTCTTTCTGGATTTCTTTTTTGTTTGGTTTTGATCCTTCCCTTAGGGAGGATCATTTGTGAATATTCAGTAGTTTCCAAAGCGCTGTAAGAATTGATGGTATTAAAGTGGTATTAAGGGATGCTCTGCCCATCCACTCCTGTCTGCTGTGTCACAGCAAATAATAATAATAATAATAATAATAATAATAATAATAAAGATGTCCTGCAGAACACAGATCTGATCTTAGGTGCTTGAGAGATTTGTTTTACACAGTGCTTAATAGATGGGTATCATAGGGAAGAACCCTGGGGGGTGAGGTATGATGCACACACAAGCAGTTCATATTTTGTTGGCATTTTGTTGAAGTTCATGTTTGGGTAGCATTCCTGACGGAGGCAAAATGGAGCATTCAAAATCCTTACCTAGGCAAAACATATATTGACTTCTGAGGATACGTTTTTTCCTGAGAAGAGCTGTGTGGGGAAGGTCAGGGCTGGTGGTTTGTTCCTTGCAGCAATGCTGTTTCACTTGCTGAAGAGGCTCCCAGGACCTGTGGGTGGATTTCTGCTAGTGGAGCCCCCAGGTGAGCTCATGGCCATTCTCCCCTCAACCTTCAGCAGGTCAGGACCTCCAACTTTCCGACAGTCAACAGCTCGACAGTCAACTTCCCACATCACCTCCAGTTTTTCTCCTTCACTGAGGGTGTGGTGAGGCGCTGGCACAGCTGCCCAGAGAAGCTGTGGGTGCCCCTTCCCTGGAGATGTTCAAGGCCACATTGGATGGGGCCCTGGGCAGCCTGAGCTGGTGGGAGGCAGCCCTGCCTACGGCAGGGGTCTGGGTCCGGGTGGGCTATAGGGTCCCTTCCAGCCCAGACCATCCATCCTATGGTTCTGTGATTCTATGATTCTGTGATTCTTGCTGGTGGAACACGGCACTGCAATGGGCCCTGGGATGAACCCGTCCCTCGGGAGGGACAGCAGCCAACTGGAAGCGTATCTGCCGGCAGCGTCATTGATCATCAGCTGCCGGTAGCCTGAAGCAACTCTCTCGGACAGCTAAAATTGCATCTGGTTTTGTAACAAAGACTCCTCCGCAGTCCCTATCACTTTGCCCTCCAAATACACTGCTTTGCCTCGTGGTGGAGAACGAAGTGGCGCTGAAGGATAACCCGATTTGCCGCCTTTTCCTCCAGGCAGGAGGGAAGGGAGAAGAAGGAGTAGGGCTGCAGCCCAGAGGGCCAGGATTGGGGCTGCTGCCCACCCTGGACCATCAGCTTCTGTACCAGGCAGAGTAAAGCGGGGAGAATCCGGCCCTCTGGATTTAACGAGCTCCCTCTCCGTTAATTGAGGCCTTCAGGCAGTGCTGTAATGCACCTAATGGCACTAATTATTAATGAATCAGCCCTGATGAATAGGGGGATGTCTGAAGGGCCTCTGTCTGTTGGTCTGTCGGTGCTCCGCAGAGGCGGCTGAAAGGGAGCTGCATACACTGAACCGTAGTCCTGGAAAGAATGGTGTCTCTACTTTCCTATTCTTTCCTCCAAAGCGAAAAAAAAACCCCACAGCCAGCCAACCCAAGAGCCGACCACCTCCACCACCTCAGCCCCAGCGGGGAGAGGCCGGGTGGGTGCCGGGTGCCGCCGGGTGCCGGACACGGCCGCGTTCCGTCCGTGCTGGAGGGAAGAATGGAGGGACAGAGGGAGGGAGAGAGGGAGAGAGGGAGGGATGGAGGGAGGCGGCAGCCCCGCGGCCCCCGGGGACTGCGGGCTGCGGTTTCTCAGTCGAAGCCGGGGACGGGAATGAGGGCAGCAGAGCCGCAGCGGCCGCAGCACCCCCCAACTCCCTCCCCCCCCCCCCCCCCCCCACCTCCACCGCCGGCGTCCAGTCGGCGTTTGTTTCAGCTGTTTCTAATATTTTAAGTGAGTGACAGTTTGCCTGTGGTTCTTTCAACCTTTAAATCCTCTTCTGTTGCGTTTTTCCCGTTCCCGTGCCGCGTCTGCCCAGGGCTTAGGGGTGTTCGCAGGCTCTGGCTCAGGCTGCGGCAACGCGGGGCGACAGTCCCCCGCTTCCCCCCGCAGCCCCATGGGTGCGGGACTTCGAGGCCCCTCAATAGCGGGAGCTGCCCGGGTGCTTCCGAGCCCCGCCAGCCCCTCCGGTCTCTCTCTCCTCTTTTTCCCCCTATTCACCGCCGTTTTCCCTCTCACCTCGACGGAGGGCTAATTGGGGGATTTGCTAATGACGAATAAATTATCCGTTCGTAATTCAGCCTCACGCGCAGACAGCCAACGAGCTGTGAATTCTCCCCCTTTTAGGCGACGGCTCCCGTTTCTTCCGAGGGCAGAAGAAATAGCGGCGGAGCGCCCTGCCCTGAGGCCCCCCTCGAGGAGACGGGCACCGGAAAGGGGTCCAGGAGCCCCCCAGGGCCGCCCCTCCCTCTCCCCGTCCCCCCTCGCTTTCCCCGTCTGCCATTTGGTGCTGCGGGAAATCTCAACCGCGGCGCCTGACCTCATGCATACGGCGAAGCTTAGAGAAGAAGAAGAAGAAAAAAAAATCAATTGAGGGAAAAGAAGGAGAGAAAAGAACCCGAACGGCTCCGACAGCGCTCTGCTCCCCGGGGTTCTCCTTTGCTTTTAGTGGCGGTGGGGATGGAAGGCAGAGGGAGGGCGGTGAGAACGAACCGCGAGCGGAGCGGTGTCTGCCAACGGGATTCTGCACGCAGGATGGATTTTAGCATTAAAAAACCAACATTGCTCGCAGCGCTGAAGGCGCCCGGCGCCGCCGCTCAGCGCATTCGTTGCCGGGATTCAGTCCGTGAGGGAGACGCGGAGCGGCTGCGTGATGGATGGAGCGCTCCGGTGGCTCTTTGCTTACACATTGCATTGCGGGAAGGAGGAGGAAGCGGGAGGGAGAGAAGCGGAGCCCCCGCGCCCCGCTCTTGGCCAAGGGGGGGGGCAGTGGCAGAACCAACCCCTCCCCATCACAACCCTCCGCCGCCAAAGGACGCGTTCCTCTTTGATGTGCACTCCCTATAAAGGCTCCGGGCGCCTATAAATAGCCGAGGGCAGAGCTGCCGCTGCTGCTGCGAAATCAATACCCGCCCCCCCTCCGCCCCCCCAACCTTATTAGCGATGGAAGGGCTCCGGTGCGGCCCGGCCCCTCCGCCGCTTTCTCCTTATGGGGCCCGGAGCGCTCCGCGGGGTGCGGGTCTGCGCGGGGTTCCCCTCTGCGGGGCACGGGGGGAGGATTTATAAAGAGCATTTAAGAAAGAAATGGGGGGGGGGGGGGGGGGAAGATAACAGAAAGAAGGAAGGCTCGGCGTGAGCCGCTCTGCTCTGCCCTGTCCTCGCGTGAACTGGAATAGCCGCTGTTCATCGAGGAGTGGGCTCTGGTTCAGCCCCCCTCGCACCAAAGCCTTCCGGGGTACCCCGGCCACGTTGCACAAAAAGGACGACACCCCCGTTTCAAACAATAATTTTTATTTTATACTTCTGTCTATAGTTTGTAGCAAATCTTTTTTTTTTTTTTTAGTTATTTCTTTTTTTTTTTTTGCTGAATCGACTTTATAATAAACTTTTTATTATTATTATTATTACATTTTTTTCCTCTCTCTCTCTCTCTCTCTCTCTTTTTTTTAAACCGAGGCTCCGTTTATTTATTTACGTACGTATTGATATCCAAAATCATTTCTCACGGTTGATTTTCATGTCTTTTCTTTTCCTTTAGGTTCCCGTTTGAGGCCCCCCCCACCCCCCCCCCCCGTTAGTGACCCCTTCTGCCGGCTACTCGGGGGTTTGCTGGACGTGTGACACCTAAAACAAAGAGGGGGACGAAATTAAAGGCGGTGAGTGCGGGCCGATGTCTCCGTACGGCGACAACGGAAGGGAACCGCGCTCTGCCCGCGGCGCTCCTTCACTCCCGCGGGCGCGGAGACGCATCTCCGTCCTTTTCCCTTCCTTCCTTCCTTCCCTTCTCCTTTAACTCGCCGTTTCCCCTTGAGAAAACACCCTCTTTTTAATTTACCGTCACTGCTTTCATTATTATTCCCTTTTTTATTGTTGTTGTCGTTGCTTTTTTTTTGTTTTCTTTTTCTTTTTTTTCTTATTTACTATTATTATTTCGTTTCTGCAGTGGAATGACCATAAAACAAGCGACCGTGGAGGACAGATGAAGCTGTGAGTTATTCACCAGATGCTGCGTGCGTGGACATCCCCTCGGCCCCACCGCTGGGTCGGGTGGAGGCCCGGAGCCGTTCCTGAGATTTCTGGTGCACGCCGGGGGCTCGAGCTCCTCGATCTCTCTAGATATTGTTTTCTCCTATTTTTGATCTGAAGCGATAGTAAAGCTGAGGTCCGGTTCGGGCTTCACGCCGCTGCCTGTTTGGTAACGTTTGGCAAATAAAACACGGGAAGGAAAAATTAAAAGAGGGGGGTGGGGAGGGAAAAGAAAGAAAAAGAAGGGAGAACGCTTCCACAGTCCTACACGGGTGTTCCGCCACCATCAGCCACCGCCACCGTCACCAACCACAGCCGAGCACAACGTCCCCAAAGCCGCGGACGGACGCTCCTCTCCGGGTGCGGCGTGGGCCCCGCTAGAAGGGCAGCCCCCAGGTGGCCAGAGCGGCCCCCAGTGCCCCCAACAGCACGGGCAGCGCCGGCGGCAGCAGGGACGGGGCTGCACCGCTGCCGCCTCCGCACAGTTCGAACAAGCTGCCCTGGAAATCGAGGTTTTTGGATTCCCGTCTCAGTTTCTCCCACAGGTCTGTCGCTCCTTCCTGGCAATCCGTGAGAGCTGTGAGAGTGCAGGCGTGGAAATCGTCCCAGTACCTGCAAGGGGGGAGAGCAGCCGCCGTCAGAACGGGCACGCGGCACACACCCCCCCCCTCCCCCAATCCTAGGGTCGGGGGGAACCGAGAGTCCAATATCCCCCGCCCTACGAGCTCCGGGCTGCCCCATGCTTTGAGCTGTGTGGCCGAGAAAATGGCTTTTCGGGGTCCCTGCGCTATACTGGGAGCCCGCGGGCTCGTCAGGAGGTATGCGGGACCCGGCGTTAGAAACCCCCAGGAGGGCTCTCGCTGAGGGCGCAGGAAAGGAGGTAGGAAGGATGAGGATGAGGAAGGAAGGAGCAGCTCCCCCGGGAGCCGCGCACCGACTCGGGGAGAGGCGGTGGGGACTCCCCCGCGCCGTGCCAAGGGCCCGCGGGCGGCGAAGGGTTTCTCCTCCCCCGGGGTACTTCCCGGCCCTTCCCACGCACTTTCCCTTCTCTTTTTATCCACTTCCTCCCACGTACCGCCTCATCCTCCCACTTCCCTCCCTACATACGTGGTGACAAACCCCCTTTTGTCACTTTTCTCCCCAAATTTGTATTCTTCCTTTCCTTTCCTTTCCTTTCCTTTCCTTTCCTTTCCTTTCCTTTCCTTTCCTTTCCTTTCCTTTCCTTTCCTTTCCTTTCCTTTCCTTTCCTTTCCTTTCCTTTCCTTTCCTTTCCTTTCCTTTCCTTTCCTTTCCTTTCCTTTCCTTTCCTTTCCTTTCCTTTCCTTTCCTTTCCTTTCCTTTCCTTTCCTTTCCTTTCCTTTCCTTTCCTTTCCTTTCCTTTCCTTTCCTTTCCTTTCCTTTCCTTTCCTTTCCTTTCCTTTCCTTTCCTTTCCTTTCCTTTCCTTTCCTTTCCTTTCCTTTCCTTTCCTTTCCTTTCCTTTCCTTTCCTTTCCTTTCCTTTCCTTTCCTTTCCTTTCCTTTCCTTTCCTTTCCTTTCCTTTCCTTTCCTTTCCTTTCCTTTCCTTTCCTTTCCCCCCTTCTTCCCCTTCCTTCTTCCCTCCTTCGAAGCAGTACCATGGCCTCTAATTTATGAGCACTCCACGCCGGTTGTAGACTCCCAGTGTTTGCTACATTTGTAATAAATAATGAGCTACTGAGGAGCCGGAATCTGAGAGTGTGCCTCTCCTGCAGTATTTCTGCTGCCACTGCATCTCCCAGAGGAAAATTCAGTCTCTCCCCATCTTCTTTCAATGCACATCCCAGGGCAAGGACGGTGGGAGGTGGTGGGGAAGGATCCTGCTCTGAGAAGCTTCTGTAGGTCGGGGCCACATCTGGTCCAGCACCCCGGGGTCGAAGGACATCATGTTGTAACCTCACAGCCCTGAGTATTTATCCTTCCTGCAGGACACGAGGTACACCGTGCTCCGGCATCCACAGCATGGTGCCAAATATAGAAGGTGCAGGAAAGCTCGTGCTTGGCTCTCAGATTACCGGGCATGAAGAGAGGAGAGAAGAGTGCAGTGCTCTTCTCTTTTCTTTCTCCCTTCCCTTTTCCTCCTCCTCTTCCTTTTCCTTTTCCATTTCCTTCTCCTTTTCCTTTTACCCCTCCCTTTCCTTTCCTTCATTTTCCCATCACACTTTCCCATTTCCCGTCTGTTTCCCATTACATTTTCTGATTTTCACGGGCCAACTCCGGGAAAAAAGAAATATTCCAAACATATTTGTATCCAAGGACCTTATCTCGTTTCTAAATATTTCTCCCAGCGGGGTGTGTTTGTGCCAGAAAACAGCAGCCAGGAGACAAGAGATGCCCTGTAGATACCCTATCCTGAGAGACTTTTCTTCAAACAACGAAATTCCCCTTTTGTGCCCAGCAAGAGGGATCCCTTCATATTTGCCTCTTCCCTTTCCTTCCCTCTGGGCCAGGAGCGAGGATGAAGCTGCTAGCATGGGAAGGGAAGGGAAGGGAAGGGAAGGGAAGGGAAGGGAAGGGAAGGGAAGGGAAGGGAAGGGAAGGGAAGGGAAGGGAAGGGAAGGGAAGGGAAGGGAAGGGAAGGGAAGGGAAGGGAAGGGAAGGGAAGGGAAGGGAAGGGAAGGGAAGGGAAGGGAAGGGAAGGGAAGGGAAGGGAAGGGAAGGGAAGGGAAGGGAAGGGAAGGGAAGGGAAGGGAAGGGAAGGGGGAGGAGAAGAGCTAATGCCGTGCTTTATATAGGGGCTGAGCTCTGTTTTTGATTGCATTTCGTTTTGTGAGGAATCGCCTCCTCAGCCAGTGAGCGTGTGACTCGAGGGTGTCATAACTACAGGGATGGCACCTCTCCGTGCAAAGCAGAGGGGAAAGGACAGAAGCAAGGGGATGGGGCTGGAAATAAATAAATAAAATAATAAAATGATAATAATTAAAAAAAAAAAAGGCAACATCCAACAAATCCAACCCAACCAAAAAAAAAAAAAAAAAAAAAAAAAAGCCACCCACAACAGACTCAGAGAGGGGAAAATCGAACCAAAAATGTCGTGACAGCTCCCCCCAGCCTTTGCTGGTCCCCACATTTGCCCCCAAACATCAGATCCTGCCTTATTCCTGCCGCCTCCCCTCCCACTCCCCCCCTTATTCCCAGCCCCATCCCACTCCAGGGCCCGAAGGCGAGAGGAAGGACCTACGCGCAGATCGTTTGCAGGTTTCTCTTGTCGTCCAGGTCCTGCGGGTAGTTGGCCATGTTATCGCCCAGCCGCAGCAAACAGTCCGAGAAGCCCCGAAAGACCGCATCGCACCGCCCCGCCGCTCTCACCGCCTGCACCAGGTGGGCTGCGGGGCAGGGGCACAGGTCAGCGCCGCGACCATGCATTCATGATTTGTTTTCTTTTCCCAATTTCTTTTTTTTTTGGGAGGGGGGGGGGGTGGGGAGGGAAGGAGGAGGTGAAGAGGGGAGGGGATGCGGGGCCGCGCTCGCTCCTTTGTTGGCAGCGCAGCGCTGGACGGGTGCGGGGCCGCGCTGCCGGGGGTGGCCGGGCCGGTGTGGTGTGGGGTTGGGGTGGGGGGGAGGGGTTGCGAGACGTAGAATGAAATAGCAAAAATGCAATGAAAGAATACACAATAAAACCGAACGATACGGAATGCAACGAGATGCGGTGAAAATAATAATAGTAATGAAACAACAAATAAGATAAGCCAAGCCAACCCGAACCAAAACAATGTGAAATAGCACCAAGAGTGAGCCGCGGCGCACGAGGAGAGCCGTCCCCACGGCCGCTCGCACAGATGGAACCAAAGAACCACCAACCCGGCAGCAACAGCCGCCGGCGAAGAGATGGGTGATGGGATGCCGGGTCCCCATGAAGGAGCGCGTGTGCCCGCACGGAGAGACGCGGAGGCGGGCAGCTGGGGGGCACCGCGCCTCGGTGGGGGCCGCGTGTCCCTGCCCGCGATGTTATGGAGGCATGGCAGCGTCCCCGACCCCAGGCAGGTAAAACAAAAGCCGAGAGGGCAGCGCGGTGCCCATCAACTCGCGCCCATCCCACCCCTGAAGCGCAGGGCGAGAGGAGGAGAAGGGCACCCGAGGGGCTGCGCTGGGGATGAGGGCTCGGAGAGCCCCGGTGGCGGGGGGTCAGGGGAGGGATGAGCGGGTTCAGAGCCCCCGGCCCAGGGGCAGCCTGCGCATAGCGTACACCTCCCCAGAGCCGCCCCCAAACCCACCACCACAATAATTACGTTAATAACAATAATTTTTTTTAAAAAAGCAAAAGCTTGAACGACAGCTGCGTTCTCCCGGTGATCCTGACGGCTCCCTCCCAACGCGGGGTATTCAATGATTCTCCCGAAAGAGGTCGCCCCGCACTGCCCCCGGCCGTTCCCCGCCGCCACCCCCGGTAGCGCAGAGGCCGCTGCCTCCTCCCGGGGCTGCTCCGTCCCGGGCACCTTCCGCCGGGCTCCCCCCCGACCTCCCTCCGTCACCTTCCCCAGAGTCGGGATTTCGGGCCGCTGCACAAACCCACAGGGAAAGAAAGGGTCTTATTTCGCGAATGAAAAATCCTCTCTCGGTTGAGTCAAATGAGGGCAAATGAGATGAAATCCACCTCCACGCGAGGAAACGAAAAACGCGAGGGAAACGAAAGACAGCGTCCAAATATCGCCTTCCCCTTTGCTTACTCTGCACTACAGAAAATGGCCTTCGGGAGAGCTCAGCCCCGTCACAATGGTACGAGCGGAGGGCTTTGCAGCGCATCTTCCAGAGGTCAACATTTCAGCGCAGTGTTTGGTTTTGTTTTGATTTGATTTTCCCTTCTATCGACGAGGAAATGCTTAACGCAATTAGCCTCGTTTCGCCTTCTCCCCCTCTCCTTTCCCTCCTGCTTTATTCTCTCTCTCTATCTCTATATTTATTTGCATTATTGTTATTTTTCCTGCCGGTACCCACAGAACGCCGCAGACGCTGTGTGACCGCAATAGCACCGCGGAACATTTCCCATTGGAGCAGAATTCCTTCGCAGGGAAATGTCGCCAAGGGTCCTTCGCACCTCCCGTCGGGGCAGTAAGGGACGGTGACACCGCAGCCGTCCTCCCACCGCAGCCCGGCTTTGCACAGCGCTCGGGACATACATATTCAACACATACGCCATGTATATCCCTTAGAATTTACCCGTGCAGGACCAGCGTGGCCCTTCCCCCGGATTCTGCAGCTCGACAAGCACTTCCAGCAGAGAAATGCTGAATTGAGCCAACCCGAGAGCGAACCAACACAAAAGCAGCAGCGACAGAGAGCGAAATGCTAAAGAACGGGCTCACAAAACCACACACGGGCGCGGAGGGAAACCGGTCCTATTTTAAGTCACTCAACATATACAGATTCTTCTCTTTCTGTTTTTAGACCCACGCGTATTTTCGAGCGGCTCTCCGAGCACAAAACTCAGCGTTGGGGCAGTGGGATCCCACGATATTGTCCAAAGCCCCGCGTTGAAGCCGGTTTGGTTTTGTTTTTGTTTTTTTTATCTTTTTTATTTTATCTCATTTGACCTGAGCTGATTTTATTGTACCTGGTTTCATCGTATCTGATTTTATTCCACCCGATTTTATTTTCACTTCACCGTTCCGTTCCGCTTTGCTGTTATCTCACGGCTATTTCATTCCGTTCGTCCTATCGAGGCAGTCGCTGGGCTCTCTTTGCTCCGAGGCTGCCCCGTGAACGGGGACGCCTGCGAGTCCCCCAGCGGGAGCCCTGCGGCTGTCCCCCTCCTTTTCTAACCCAAAAAACCCCACCAACCCCCACCCCTCGCCCTCCAAAAAGCCCGCAATCAAAAAAATTATCACCAAACTTTCATCCCGATCTCCCGCAAGCCATTTTGTACCCCTTTCTATTTCCCCGTCCCTCGGGGGAGGGGAGGGGGGGATTTCTCAGCGCTTGGAGTCCCCGAATTGTCGACTGTAAAGGGATGCGGAGTGGGGGGGATCCAAAAAGCGAACGCGGTCGTTCGTGGGGACGGGGGGAGAAAAGGAAGAAACAATAATAAATAAAGCGAACGTGGAACGAACACGCACGGATTTAGGAAAACGACCGAGCAAAGTGATTTCTTCCTGTGGACCCCTGGCGCATAGGATTGAGGAATGGCAAAAACGCCGTCCGAAGGGATGGGAATGGGATGAGGATAGGTGTGGGATGGGAACGGCGATGGGATGGGATAGGAATGGGGATGAGATGGGATGGGGATGGAATGGAAATGGGATGAGATGGGATGGGATGGGGATGGGGACGGGAACGGGAAGGGAAAATGGGAATGAGAAGGGGAATGGGAATGGGAATAGGAATGGAACGGGATGGGATGGCGATGGGATGGGATGGGGCAGGCAGGGTCCGCTCCGCAGCTCGGCGCAGGGCAGCCCCCGCCGCACACATCGCCCGGGGCTCGGGGCACAGCGGGGATTTGGCGGTCCACTTACCTATCTGTACAGCGAGGATCAGAGAAATGTATCTGCCGTTCAACTTAAGTCCCATCCTACATTTAGTAAAACCATTTGCGACTGCAGATCTTTAAATAGTTACTTTGGAGAACGTGGGGGAAAGCTGAAAAATAGGCATTGCCAACAAGTTCCGAGCAGCGGAGGACTTTGCACACAAGGGGGGAGACGGAGGTGAGGGAGAGAAAGAGGGAGAAACAGGGAGCGGGCGAGGAGGAATAGCTGGGAATGGTTCGCTCCATTAGGAGGGGGCGGAGGAAGTACAGCCTCACGCCCACGGCCGGCCCTGACGTGGGGGGATGACACTGACGGATTTTTTTTTTTCTTTCTTTTTCCCTCCTCCTTTTTAATATATATATATATATATATATTTCGTGTGCCCCTTGCAAGAGAAACGCCATTTATAGGCATCGCGGGCTGCGCGCACCCGGCTTCCTGCGTCCCCCCGCCCCGTTCGTGGCCGAGGAAGCACCGCGCCGCCGGGACCCCCCCCTCCAGTGCTCCCCTCGGCCCCCCGGGGGTCCCGTGGGGCGGCGACGAAGGAGGGGGGAGCGGCCGGGACCGTCCCCACGGGGCGGGAGGGACGCGGGGGAGGATTGGCGGGGGGGACACGCACAGAGGGACACGCAGACACGGGGACGCGCAGACGGAGGAGCCGCCTCCCGGGGTGGGGATAGCACGGCAGAACACCCCCGCCCACACACGCACCCGCCCCCGAGCCGCCCCGTCGGGGCTGGACGGCCCGGCCCCCGCGCTGCGGAAAGAGGGGGGAAGGAGGAGGAAAAAGGGGGGTGCGGGGTCCCCTCCCCCTGCCCTCCCCTCCCCCACCATGACGTCATCCCCAAGGTTGGGGGGAACGGGGGGGGGGGTGGCCGGTCTCTCCCGGCTCTGCTGCTCCAGCCCCGCTGTGGGACCGCAGAGGACGAGGTGGGGAACCCGCAGCAGCCACCCGCTCCCTTTTCTGGGCGGGAATTCCTCCCCTCCGCTCTGCGATGGCGCTGGCACTGGGGGACTGAAGTCGTGGGCCCCGCCTCTGGGCCTCGAGGTGCCCCTCACCATCCGTCGGGGGCGGAAAGGGGTCGGATGTGGGGTGGCCCCGGGGGTGAGGTAAGCAGGGTGAGGTAACCATCCCGAACCCACTCTGCACCCTTGGCTCTTCCGTCACTAAGCTACCCCTCTCCAGTTCTGCCCTGACCTTCCCCAGCCTCCTGCACAGCTTCAGGAGCTGAGGCGGCCGCCTGGGGGGAACACCTCCCCGTCCCTGCTCCCTTGAGAGGTGAGCAGACTGGCTGAGAGCTGCCCTTGGCCCTAGCTCTTTGCTGTGTGGTAGCGGGTGCTTGTATAATACGGCAGAGGCTGAAGTGGGTATCAAGAGGTGGAGCCTTTCCCCTGGAGAGATTGCTCTGATAACCTCAAAGATCTTTTACTGCCCACACTCAGTGCTTTATCAGCATCAAAGAGCGGAGTGGGAATGCTGTGCAGGTTGAGGGTCACCAAACAGGTGCTGAACCTCCCAGCTCCTGGTAGCTTGGCCACTTATGGCTGTGTTTGCTGTTGGAAGGATGAGGGCAATACAAGGAGCGGGGGTTACAGCAGGAGGAAATTCTTGCTTCACTCCTCTGCCCTGCTGATAGCGGTGTTGTTCATTTCCATATTCATATCTGCTATGTCTTTTTCTGCCTCTTTTTCTGAGGATAGGAGTGCTATAGCTTCAGGTTGCGGGTTGAACTGACTCCAAGGAGCTTGCATTGAACACAGCTTGAACATTACACTACCTAGGTAGTGAACTTCTTAGGCCAGTTTACAACCACAGAATTATAGAATCATAGAATCATAAGGTTGGAAAATACCTCTAAGATCCAACCACTAAATTCAACCACCAACCCATCCCCACCATGTCCACTAACCATGTCCCTCAGTGACACATCCACAGAGTTCTTGAACACCTCCAGTGACAATGACTCCACCAGCTCCCTGGGCAGCCCGTTCCAGTGTCTCACCACTTCTTTCTGAGAAAGCATGTTTCCTAATAGGCAACCTGAACCTCCCCTGGCACAACTTAAGGCCATTACCTCACATCCTATTGCCAGTTACCTGGTAGAAGAGGCTGACCTTCACCCCGCCACAACCTCCTTTCAGGGAGTTGTGGAGAGTGATAAAGACTCTCTTTCGTGAGCCTCCTCCATACTAAACAATTCCAGTTCCCTCAACCACTTCCCATAAAATTTGTGCTCTAGACCCTTCACCAGCCTCACTGCCCTTCTCTGGACACAATGCTCAGCCAGGAAGAGATTAATATGGCTCACACATTAATATGGCTCACTTCGCTGCATCCATCACTGCCAACAGGAGTGGAGCCCCTGGCAATCTAGACAATGTGCCAATCTGTATGGGCTTGCTCTGGTTCTTCACGCCAGCTCCACTCTGCTAGAACCACCTGCCCCATGGGGACCCTGTGTGCCATGGATGTGCTTCTCATGTGGTTTGCCATGGCTGAGCCTCCACGGAGGCAACTGGCTCGACGTCGCAGAGGATGAGAGACGAGATCTGATTTCCCATGTGAAGCCAGCTGCATTGCTGCATTTCTCTTCCCTTCATCCCCTTTTCTATGCAAAACGTCCCTTCAAACAGAGCTCGCGCTGCAGGCTCTTTAGTGTGTGGTTGCAGGCTAGTAATACAGATAAAAGCCAAATGTCTGATGCCGTCAGTCTGCACGCTGCTTTATTCTGAGCACCGGCTCAGGCTGGGGGAGGGCTCGGTGCTCATTGTGAGGTTTGAAAGTCCCTCCTCTGGGTGTGCCATATCCTGCAGCAGCATCGCCTCTGCTGGGAGGTGATGCTTTCCTTCGCTCTCCCCCAACATCAACCCAGTGAGAGATGGTCTCGGTTGAGGAGACGAACTCAGTGTAATCTCTCAGCTTTCAGATGGACAGAGAGACAGTGGTGCTGTCCTTGCCCTTCCTTATCTGCTGAGTTTCCTAGAGTAAAGCGTCCAGCCAGGAAATGCAGGCAAATCCCAAACCTAGCTGATAGATGGATATCTGTACACAGCGTGATCCTCCAAGTCTTTCTGTAAGAAGGAAAATAATGAGAACACACTGAAAATGTGACAGGTTGGATTAAAGGAATACCTTCTGGCAATGGCCAGCCTTCTGGAGCTCTTCTGGGAGGGTCTGTTTGTTAGGGACCTGGTTTGTTACTGTCTGGATTGGTCTGGCATTCGCTGAACGGGATGGACACATTATGCAACCGAGTCCAGAATTTGCCCCACATCTGCCTAGAAATTAGCATTAAAATACTGCACACAGTTCACTATAGAAATGTGGCTCGATGTCTGCGACAATATATTTCTGAAAGTATAAACTGTGGCTGTGGTCCAAAATATAAAACTGGGGAATAAAAAAAGCATAGAGTTGAGTGGGTGTGAAAGGAGTGCGATTGCTGGGTACCAAATCTTTAAAAAATGCTACTAAAGGTATTTGTAAACTATCTGGAACAGAAAGGGGTGATTTGATGTAAGCTTAAAAAGTGGTTGGAATAGAGCTCTCTTCCATCTCTGCCCCTGGGATGTTCAGAGGGGAGAACCAGGCTGCAGCCTCCGCTGGGCCTTCAGAAGAACTCAGCCCCCGTGTTTGCTTTGCAGCACATTTCCTTTCTGAAAAACAGTCTTAAAAACATGAGATGTCACTTGACCATGATCAGTTCGTGGCAGCCAATCTGGAAGGGAAAGCACTACCTGCTCCAGAAATAGCAGTGTCTGCATATAAGCGCGCTCGTCAGAGGTATGTTTTTAGGAGGGCACCCGAAATTCTGCATCTTGCAGGCATGACCTCCTGTGTGCAGGGCTGTGGCACGGCACTGCTGTGGGCCCGGCAGGCTGTGGAGGGCTGCGTGAGCCTGCATGCTCCATCCAGATGGAGTGCACACCCACTACAATTATGTTGGGGACACGTGATTTGCTTAAGGTGCCTGTGGATGTTTCAAAGAGTAGGATGGATCTGGTAAGGCAGTCTCAGAAGGAAGGAGCATCAATCCGTCGCATCTTTGCAGCTTAATGTTTTTCCTTCAAGAAGCAAAAATCTTCCTGATGAGGCCAGACAGTGCACTTCTTATCATAGGCTGGAGGGAAGTAGGTAGGCCTGGAAAATGGCTGCAAACAGGCTGATATCCTTAGATTTCCTGGCATCCAAGCGTGGGGCTGTGGTGGAATCCAGGCTGCAAAAGGAGCTGGCAGGTTTGTGATGAGCTGTATTTATCATGCCAGAGCTGCTGATTGCTCTCTGACATCTGGATACAAGTCACCAGGGAATAACCTTGATGCACTCGCATGGCATTAAGATAATTTCTGTTTGGTTGGATGTGCCGGTAATCCACCTCTGGGTCTTGGCCCATAGCCAAGCTCTGAGCCTGGAATGGCAATGCCTATACCAGAACCCACACACTGCTTACACAGGGCCTTTACCCCTAGTATGCATCAATAGCTATACCCAAAGGATGCTGACATCTGGAGGTCAGCACTGCAGTTTCCATAGGCCGCAGTGAGATGGAATGTTCCTCAGTGGGGTGATATTCTGATCCACGTGTTTCTTGTATTGATTTATGGAGTATCTACTGCCACAGTAGCTATTAACCTTCAGATACAGGAGGACTTCGATAAATGAAAGATCATTCTGTGTTTTCTTTATAACAGTCAATATGGTTCTTTCTAGAAACAAACAAACAAACAAGCAAACATATTTAGAGAACAAGTCGGATCAGATTTCCAGCTAATGTGGGAAGATACTGCTTCTACATTTCCAGTGTCTCCTTTTCAGTCTCTGATCATTAAAACTGAAGTTTCTGGGGAACTGGGGCGACTGATGAGGTAGGGGGAAAATGATGTATTAATTAATTATGGGCTGATGGCAACATTGGCAGGACAGATGCTCTGCTAGTCATACACATGGCAAGAACTCCAAGTGAGATCTCACTTTCCTAGGAACAATGAAATCTGGGAGGAAGGAAGTATACAAAGGTGAAATGGACTGTGGGACAAGGAGAAGGATGAGTCTGTAGCTGCATCCAATCTGATCTGCAGAGATGCTGCTCATATGCAATTTCCTCATTGCCCTCCTTCTCCAGTGTTATCTTTGGGAACATTCTTACAGCAAGAGCGGGGCTGGTCTCTTCTCACTGCTGACAGGAGACAGGATGAGGGGAAATGGCCTCAAGTTGCACCAGGGTAAGTTTAGGTTGGATATCAGGAAAAACTTCTTTACTGAAAGGGTAGTTAAGTACTGGAATAGGCTCCCCAGGGAGGTGGTTGAGCCACCATCCCTGGATGTGTTTAAAAACTCTTTGCATGTGGTGCTCAGGGCCATGATTTAGCAGAGGGTCATTAGAGTTAGGGTAGTATGGTTAGGTTGTGGTTGGACTTGATGATCTTGAATGTCTTTTCCAACCTGAGTGATTCTATGATTCTATGATTCTATGATGCTGGAAACTGGGGAAGGTTGTAGCCAAGTCCCGTGAATCTCAGTGGAAAGATTCTTCTGGGAAGTAGATTCACGCAGGCATGAGGTGAGCACAAGGTTATTGAAAATTGTCCTACTTCAGAGGCTGCTTTTGAGCCACCTTTGTCTTGCATGTGCCACAGCTGGCCCAATTAACCCAAATACCACTGTCACATGTTGGATGCAATGCAGGTAACTGCAGCTGGAAGGGTCAAGTGCAGTTCTACCACCGCTGTTCTTGGATACAGGAACAGCTCTACAGCATGACCCAGCACCGCAGTAAAGAGACTGGAAATTGATATGGGCAGCTGTGGACTGAGGTCTTTCATGTATCACTTACCCATTTCCATTAGCTAACATGCATCTAGCATCTAAAACCACGTGTTTGAGCACTAAGAGTCTTTGCCTTGTAACATAAAGGAGCCAGCCCTTTCTCACGTTGTTTTTTGCCTGTGGCAACCCTCATCATTCCTCCCTTTGGCTTTGTAATGAGCTGTTTGCTCTATGATGCCCCTGTAATTAGAGGCTGAGCCCCAAGAAGAGCCTGCGACAAGCTGGGGAGCGGGAGGCAGCCATGAGGCAGGCTGCTGCAGTTTGTCCGTCCTGTCACTAGAGTGAGACATGCTCACAAGCATCCTGGCCACCTCTCTCGGAGGTGCTGAGCAGGCTGGGTGCTGTGTTGGGGGAGCATCCTGCACCCCGATGCTGCTCAGCATCCACAGCAGGCACAGCGTGGGCGTCAGAAAACCTGCGCGTTGCTCTAAGCTACTGCAAACTCATTTTAGCTATCCAGTTATTTATTTGTTTCCCTCAGTTGCTGTAGAATAGCTAAACTGTAGGGGACGGCCCTAAAAATCCGTTGCCATGAACTCTGGGTAGCTGTGGCTGCTGAGCCCCAATTCCAGGGCACACAAATGTCTGATCCGCAGTTTGGTGGAGTCTGTCAGCATCTTTCTGCTGACTTCCAAAAGACTTTGAGTCAGGCTAGCACACCGCTTAGCCCAAGACAGACCAAGCAGCAAAATATGTATTGCAGATATTTCTCAGCGAGGCAGCAAGGAGAGCGAACTTTCCACTGAAGGGTAAAAAGACAGCAGTAGTGTGACATCTAAATAAAACGACTCACTGAGGAAGCTGCCCTCTCTTCCCCTCTGTGACATGACCACCTGAAGACCCATGATTTATGACAGACTATTTTGGAGGGTCCCATAAGGACATTCTTTCCCCTTTTCTTTCTTTCTTTTTTTTCCCAGAGCAAAGCGTGATACCCTGCCAGCGAGTGGCTCGCGCGGGTCCAGACGGAGAAAGCAAGCTGCTAAAAGGTAGTGATTGCAGCACTGATCTCTTGCAGGCTCTGCAGTGTGAGGAGGTGGTTCTGAATCACAATGAACTTAATTGAACAAGAAATGGCATTGATTTTTCCTTTACAGACCTCCCCATTGCTCACAGAAGCAGTGAGCTGAACCCTCTGCCCATGCCAAGCAGCAGAACTGCACAGCACAGTAGAACGGGCATTTTTATTTTTGTCCTATAATTAGCATGTATTTATTTCAAAATAGGGTAAAAAAAAAAAAAAAAAAAGCAAAGCTCTCCAGGCTTTGAATTGCCATTAGGAAAAAGCAGTGCTGTGCAGTATGAATTTCAGGAGCACAAGGAATCAGGTTATGTGAGAAACCGTACCTTCCTTCATACTCCCTCGGCCAGGAAATAACATTGCTCTTGAGTTTATCCGATTGTGAATAACAGAGAACCAGGATGGCACGGTTGCCAAGCTGCTGAAGGGCTCCAAAAAGGTCATTTATTTATTTATTTATTTATTTATTTATTTTTAAATTTGGACAGATAAAGTTGCATAAGCTGCCTCCGGTTTGCAGGCAAACAGGGCAGAAAAGCATTCCGTGCTTCCATTACTGAACCGATGCCATTTTTCTTGCTGTGTTAGGCAGACGTGTTAACACGTAATTACATGTTTGAACAGCTAGTGATTTCCTATACAAGCCGCTAAACATAGCAGTGAACATATTCAGGTGTTTATTCCCTCTCAGAAGCGTGTGTAAGTGTTAGTGTCTCCTTCCCCACCTCCCCTGAAATGCTGAGAAATTAGATTATGGTGCTATCTGGGAAACGCTCTAGCAAATTTGTGTTAGCAGCCTCGGTGCCCAAATCCCAGCTCCAGTGTCACAGCTGGCTTCTTTGCCATGGAGTTTGCCTGGCTAAGCAGCAGAGGGAAGGGCTAAGGGAAATGTAGGGGTGTGGCACTAGCTAGAGCAGCCATGTATTACAGCAGGATCAGCTTCTACCTTTCATGCACATCTATCTCCAACAGCGGGTGCTGGGCATCAGATCAATTTGATCTCATGTTAGAAACAGGAGCGCAGCAATCCCCGGTGCTATGGAAAAAGCCTCCTCTCACCGGCAGCTTCCAGGGACTCCAAGGGGAATGAATGCATCTGCACCAACACGCTGCCTTTCTGGTTACCAAAACAGCATTTCGGGGCTGTGATCAGCTGGGTTCTGCTTCCACCAGCCCTGATGCTGGGGCTGGTATCAAGACCTGGCTTTCTACAGAGTTAGCACAAGACGGTTCTCTTGCCTGCCTCCTGCAGCTTGCTATTTTCACTGCTTCCCAAGGAGCAATTAAATGGGTATTGAGCATGTATCGGGTTTCATGGAAGTCATTCCACTGACTTCAATAAGGGCAGGATCAGACTCTTCTGTAACCAGTGTAATTCATGAAAGCACTGAACGTTATACGAGAACTAAAGCAGTATGCTGTGTTGCAATGTGATACATAGAATGAAGTTACCAGCGCTCAAGCACTCTGTGTAATGGGGAGAATTCATCTAAGAACTGCTGTTTCTGCAAGCTGGGGCTGAGCTGGGTGGCCAGAGAAATGAAATTCACAGGGAATGGCAATATTTTGAGTTGGCATGCCTGTGAGCATCTTGGACAAGCCTTTGACACCTCTTCACGTGAAATGTCCCCATTTTGCAAACTCACCTGTTAGTCCGAGAGGAAAGGCCATGACCATCTCCTCTAAGCCTGCACCAGAACAGCAAGGAGCTCGTCTTGAGATGGGAAAGGAACATGAAATATAGCTGCAGACCCAATGAAGGGAAGCATCTAGCCAGCTGGATGGACTGAAGAGCTCAGCCAAGACCAGAAGCACCAGGGCATTATACACATATTATTGGGAAGAACTGGGTGGAACTGGCTTTTCTCTGTGAAATAGAAGTAGAGCAACTTGCCACAGCTTATAGCTGTAACAGGTTGCCCAGAGAAGTTGTATATACCCCATGCGTAGGGACATTGAAAGCTGAGCTGGATGGGGCCCTGGGCAGCCTGATCTAATGGGTGGCAGTTCTGCCCACAGCAGGGGTTGGAACTGGATGGGCTGCAAGACCCCTTCCAACCCAAACCATACTATGATTCTCTGATATGATTCTATAGAGGTGGTTGTGGCTCACTGTGTCTGCATGGAGCTGTGCCATACGTCTAGAAAGTGAGACAAGTGTTCACCTATTACAGCCTTAATGGTGTTGGATTCTGCCATTTGTCAAAAGAAGATCTTGAAACAGAAAAAATCTCAGGAAAAAACAAAAAGATGTCTATCAGTCTGGCAGTTTATGAGTACAGTACAGTGAAATTGTGAGGTATAGAGCTTAAAACAAAAAATATTTCATATATTATGGAGCCTCCAGTGATTCCGCTGTTAAGATTCTGTCTAGTTTTACATTCTAAGCCTTTTTTTTTCTGGCTTTCTGCAAGAAAGCTGCTTTCTCCTTGCAATTTTTAAGTATTTTCCCAAGTCAGAGGAGGATATTTTTTACATGTGTAAAGTCTGAGGTTAATCTGACAAGGAATCTCAGAGATGCGAGACTGAAAATTGAGAATAGGTTTTACTGCTGGTACAGGATTTTCAGTTTTTTAAATTTCATTTTAAAGTATTCAATCTCAAAACTGTTTGAATGTGGTAACTTTTAATGTGAAAACTTTTTATCCTATAAATATTTTAACAAGGGCATTGTTTAATTTTACGAAGTCTGAAGTGTAATCATTTTAACATATCCCTCCGCTTTTAATCTGCTACATGACAGTAACAACCTATACTGTTAGTTAAACACAAAGTCAGTTTCGGCTAAGGTGCTGTGTCTTTACAAGCAAAGCAGACTGGGAAATCCTCTTCTGTCCATGAAAGGATTTTATGAATGGAAAGAAAGCCTTAGACAAATTAGGGAAAGAGGGCTTCCTAAGGGATCCACATTTGTTTCATTCTCTTACTTCTTTCTGTATTTTATCATTAAACAAGTTGCTGGATGTTGTTGTAAGGCTGCTGTTGCCAGATGTGGTAGCAGAAGTAGCCACTGATGTGTGAATCCCACGATGGGACTATGGCAGATGAGAAGCATGGCGGGAGCGTGGATCTTTTCAGTGTTACAGCTGGTGGGACAAGGGGATCCAAGAAGGGCTGCTGAGTCTCCACCTCCTCAAATCTTAACAGAGCATGAAGGGTGTCTTGGTGTTTCTGAGGGACAGAAGATTTCAATACATAGTTGAGAAGGGAAGTGACCTTTCCTGTTCTTTCAGTCAAATTCATATGCATGTTGTAGCTCGCAGTTTGCAGATCAGATTTAATTATATAATTCTACAGTTTATCTATTATGCTTATTATTATGTATTATGCTAAATGGTTTAATTATATATTCTACTGATTGCCATATCTGTTCCTAGAAGCCCTCAATACAGCACAGGGCTGGGCTGAAGATGACTTGCAGCATGAGAACTGACATAGACTTAAGGCCTGTTCCATGTCAGAGCCTGCCTGGGTGGCCACACTCCCAGCAGTTCTGGTGTGCTTCAGATCTGGCATCACCAGTATATTCAGACTGTAGAGCTGTGAGTGGTAGGAAATATTCAGATTTGCACATGCTATCCAAGTCAAAAAGTCTCAGACATTAAAACGTAGCTGGACTTTTTTTCTTGTCATTCAGCTGTTGTCTAATTGCCAGCTTCCAAAGGCTACCACTGGATTATCTGTTTTCTGACTTGATGGGTTTATTTATTTGATCATTAATTTATTCCTTTGTTGGATCTTGGGAAAGGGCAGTTTCTTGAGATGTGTCTTTTATGTGGCATACTCATTTTGGTGACAGCTTCAGATATCAGTCGTTTCGTGACACCAAGAGGAAAGTAGGGTGGATATTTGGTCCAGAATCCCAAACCTTATAATTTCTTGTACTGTTCTTCATCTGTTAAAGTGCTGGATAATCAGTGCTGTGCTAACAGTGTTCATCTGGATTTGGGTCAGAAGAACAGTCTTTCAAGCGTCATATGAAACATCAGAAAGGCATCAGTTGTTTAGTAACTCATTACTCAATTGATATACAGTAAATGGCAGCAGTATCATCACCAGGGTGTAATAAATTACTATATCTCAATTCTTATTCTGTAGGTAGGAAAAAACTCTATTTTGCAGAGGTGGAACTAAAACTCAGAACAGTGAAAGGGAACATAAATCTGAAGTGCTACCAGATTTCTCAAATCCTAGCCCATGCCCTGCTCACCAGGGCCTCCTCCAACTCTGCATCTGGCCTACGTTTTAACCTGGCATTTCTTGCCCTTGTAACTCCTGGGCTTTAAAATCCAGGTCTACTTGAATACCAGGCTTCTTTTTGTTACGTGTTTCAACTCAGACTTCAGTCTGTTAAAAGAATGGTTGAGGGAGCTGGTTATTTCTCTCACATGTTCTCTCACATATATACACTGTGGAAAAACATCTTGTTTCTCCTTGAACAGTAAGAAAACACCACTGGGAAATAATGTTTCTGTTTTTCTCATTAGTGTCTCTTTTTTTTTTATTTCCAGACAGAAATTTACTTAAAAATAATGCTTTTTATTTACTTATTCCCCTTTCTTTTCTTGCTATACATAGGATGCTTTCTTCCTTTCATCTTTCAGTTCTCCTACTATTTCTGTTTGCAGGTATATGCTTCACCAAGGCGCACTTTATAAAGCATCTCCAGCCACACTGTGTGACTACTCAATGTCTACGGTGTGCAGCCTGTGGTCCAGATTGATTTAGCCATCTCTCTCGAAGATGAACCTTAACCACTGCTCACAAATCCTTCAGGTCAAGAGACTTCAGTGTCACATCAGTATTTTGAAATCAATAGGGATGAAGGTTGAGACTGTATCTATGACTTATTCATTGCTTTTTAACACCTGTAGTTTCCTCAGGAAGTGCCTTCAGTTTCCCTTACCCAATTATGTTCCTTATGGCAACATGGCCCACTGCGCTCCTTGACTCCTTTCAAACATGAGCTGACTGGACCAGAACGGGACATCGACTGCCTTTCACAGGGATCTATGTGAGATATCCTCCATCCTGGCCTCTAGAGAATTTAGTGTTGTTGTCTATTTGAGTCAAAGCTCCTCGATAACCCATCCAAGAGTGTTTTTTTCCTGCCATAGATCTCAAAGTGTTATGCAGAAAAAGGTCAGCAGTGCAAGCAGCAGAATGCTCACTTCATTACAAGAAAGGTCAAACAATTACTGTGATGAGCTCTGCAAATTGCGCAAGGGTAAAGGTACCATAGATATACAAATTGAGAAGACAGCAATGTAATAAACCCTAGGAAGAATTTCACAAACATAAGGAAATTCTGAGGCTATGATGGTATTTGCCACAAGTGGCAAAAACACCTCCTTCCAATATAAAAACAAACTCCTACTAGCCAACTAACCAACCAATCAACTAACCAACCAACCAGCCAACCAACCAACCAACCAACTAACCAACCAACCAACCAACCAACTAACCAACCAACCAACCAACTGAAAAAACAACTACAAATAAGTCCTAAAAAAGTCCAAATAAGCAATAAGACCCAAACCAAATTCTCTCTTGCGTATCTTGTTCCAGATCCTCTATTGTAGAGGACTGTGTGGAACTGCTAGGCACAGAGCCATTAGTATTACTAGCCTGAAATTGCTTCCTGAGAAAGTGTCTGAGCATGGGAAGATGGAGAGAAGAACTCCTTTGAGGAGCTACTGAACAGGTGGGGGATAGAAAACAATTCATTCTTCTTCAGGTCTGAGGAAAATGAGGCAGAAGTAATTTTTTTGAAATACACTCTGATGTTTCAGACACTAAGTGAAATTTGCACCTGCTGAATCGTTAACTTACTGTTCTTCCTTAAAGGGAAGAAAATCATGTAAAGTCATGGCACACAGGGGGGTGCATTTTTTTTTAAGTGAGTTTTAAATTAGTGTGATCTAAATTAGTCTTGATAAACTTAGGAAAAATACTAGACTGGACTTTTGCAACTGAGAGCTGCAATCAGACAGCAATGCAGTAGACAACACATACACTATCTCTAAGGAGTTGTAATTAAGGATTTGGTAGTGGCTCATTCCTGCCCCAGATCTGAGCCCACCAGAAGCTCAGAGAGTTGGGAAGGAAATACTCTTCCTTGATCCTGGGTTTCCAGCAAGCTGATTTAATCCCTCAAGCTGAGAATTGCTCTAACTTTGTCTCTAATTTCTTCGAGATATCTGGATGGCCTCGGGGGATAGGAAAGTAATATTTTCTGGGAAGATGATAAAAGAAGAGATACTCCAGGCTAAATTTTGCCTTTTGATGCTTACATGTTGATGACAAAGGAGTATCTTGAGCTAAAGAAGGAATAAGATTTACATCTCATGTAAAGGTTTGGGTTTACTGCTACAAGATTAAACAATCAACTTTGATTCAGGGTTTTATGGTAAGTGATTGGTGGCTTGCTTTTGTATTAACAGTCCCCATCTTTTCAACTTCTTATTAAAGATACAGAAGAGGGACATGGGGTTAAAACACTTGAAATATAAACCAGTACATTTTATTGTATCAACATCCTTCTCCATGCTCCCCTCAATAATGAGAGGCAGGAATTTTAAATATATTATATTGAAGATGATTTTAAGGATGGTTTTCTTCTGTACTGCTTTAAGGGAAAGGAAGTGTTGGGAAACTTTCTTGACCTATGGGAATGACTCATCATTCTGGTCACTCTTTTTAAAAGACAGCATGCAAGCTGCATTCAGAGTGAGTAAAAAGCAGCAAATCCCATCATGGAGGACAGTGTCTTCAGCACTGAATTTTTTTTCTAGCAACCTATCTGGCTGCTCCAGAATCTGCCAAGCCGCTAACTTTGTTTCACTGCTCAGGGTATTTCTTTTAGTAGTTTGTATCACACGTGGTAAAAGATGTCTTTGTCTTAGGTAATGTGGTTATTAGCTAACAAGCACAAAAAACAATATATAAAAGAAAAGAAATAAAACAGTGAATGAGAATGACTTCAAAGGGTCATTTTCACACAAAGAGAGTGGCTGCAGGAATCAAAATACGATATTCTAGCTCCTGCTGCAGGTAGTGCTGCCAACCTGATGCAGTTATGCTTTGAGGACTGCTAGGAGAAGCAGCCAGGATGGGGATGCTTGCTTCTTGGAGTAGGCCACACCATACTTTTCCCTGGCCTTGAAACAATGTTCCTCCAAAAAGCATTCTGTCTTCATCTCATCAATGTAACCAGTCCATTTATTGAGAATTTTCTGACACATATGAATCCAGGACATTGGTGAGCCCAGGCAGATGTTGTCTAATTTGTGCTGTCTTTGAAAGTTACATTTACACATTTTGTCTCTGCTGTTGTTTTTTTCCTTTTTCTTTTTTGTCTGAATTTGCAGTTATAAGTTAGCAGTATCACCTCCTATTGACAAGACTACTTGGTGGCTATTGGAGCCATCGGTCCAGAAGGTGTCATGGTGGTGCTTTGTATCCATAGCTTGGCTAAGACTTAATCTTCTTTTCCCTAAGGGACCGCAAAATCAGCTTCTTCTCATAATGTCCTTTACTTACTGCTCTGTGAACACAGGGCATGAAGATCTAGGGGACCTACAAACCCTCTTACGTGGCTCAGAGAATTTCTGAAGCAATATCAAAAATTACCATTCCTTCTGATAATTTTGTAATAAATCAAGGTTTTGATGGAAACAGTCTCATGTGTGGCTGTGAAGAGTTCTTTTCCTTGAAGATACCCATTTGGAAAGTAGCCTCCTTGTTTATCTCAGAGAAAATAATTTCTCAGTGTTTCTAGTTTTCAAAGCGTCTTCAGAAGGTGAGGAGCAAGTGCTGCTTGTACACAAGCTGTGGGAGAGCACTTGGTATTTCTGTGCCTACTGGTGTCTCTCTGTTTCCAGCTGGGACCCATTAGAGTCCCTCTGCTGGCTGCTGCCTAGCTGTCCTCTCACACAAGCAACAGGATGTCCATTTTCACTCTTTTCTCCAGTCAAAATGACCATGTAATGTGAAAAAAAAAAAAAAAAAAAAAAAAAAAAAAGGCTGGTGTGGGTAATAAAATCCTAAAAAATCTTGCATCCCTCCTGACATTACCTCTCTTTCAAACTGCCAGAAAGCAGCATCTGCTTTCCCCTTTCGCGTGCCATTTCCCTACAGACTGACAGAGGTCCCTCTTCCTTGTTACTAGGCACTGTGCCTCCTGCTTTGCACCTGTATCTTGTTTCTCCCAATTATTTCCTTCGCTTTGGTTTGCAAGTCTTAATTTAGAAAGGAGTGAGCAAACGTAATTCTTCCCTGACACAGATATTCTCTTCTCTACTGATGCACTGCAATGCCTTAATAACCAGCTCACGTCCTTCGTTACTCCTTTCCTTCCTCTTCTATTTCTTGGTTCAGATTCACTCATTTTACCAGCCACTGCTGTCTGACCTCTCTTCCCTTCTCTCCTTAAGGCTTGTGACATCCTGGTGGGATAACCAGGTGTCAGTGGTGCAAGCAAGGCTTGCAATGGGAAACCAGTGCAAGCTCTGATAGCCACAGGTGGCACACAGGGATTCTGACCAGCCCTGCTTGGCCTTACAGCTAGTGTCTCCACTGGAATCAGCTTCTTCTCTTTCCAGAAGGCCACTGCTTAGAGCAGGCATGGCCAACTCATAGACCATGGGCTGCACGTGGCCAGGCCCAGCCTATCCTGTGGCTGCCCCCTGCCCTCTGCCATCATGGCGGTGCCTCTGGCCTGCAGAGCAGCCTGGCCCCGCCCTGGACACACACCCATTGCTCACAACAATCAAACAGTCGTATGAGATTGGCACTGTCTGTGCTGAAACCAGGGCACGAGGAGGGCACTGTGCAGTGCTGACTGAAATGATGGCTGATACTTGTGTGCATTGGGATACATTGCCTAAACATGGTCCTGTGAACAGCAAAAAATATGAAGCCGTGCTTTCCATTTTGATACAGGAATTGGAGAATAGGTTTCAACAATGCTGAAAAATTCACTGATTTTATTGATTTACCTGTGACTCCATTTTCAATCGACATAAATGCATTACCTGCAAATTTTCAAATGAAATAGATTGAGCTGCAATCAGATATTCAATCAAAAAATTGATCTTGTCTCTCTACTAGGCATTTATAAGACTTCTCTTACCAGAGGGAAGTATCCCTCATTTCGCAATCACACCTTATTCATGTCATCGTTGCTTGGCAGTACGTACATTTGTGAACAACTGTTTTCAAAGATGAAGAACAGGAAGAGTAAAATGTCATCAGAAGTCTCTGACAAACACCTTGAGAGCTCACTAATTGCAACCACTGCCATTGAACCAGTCTGATGCATTAATTTCATAAAAATATGGTCAAGCATCTCACTTGTTTTATGATTGAGTTGCTCTTTTATCACGTTTTAATAAATAAATGCACGTTAAAGATAAGATTTGTTAGTTACATAAGTTAGTTCTATCATATATTTTAAATGTGGCCCAAGGCAACTCCTTTTCACTGAAGGCGGCCCAGGCAAGCCCAAAGGTTCAGGAAGCAGCAAACAGAAGGTTCCAGGAATTAACCTGATTGAGACAGTCTGCCGGCACCCCAATATAAGCAGTGAAGGCCACACAGTTATAATCAGTCTCCCAGTGGTGTCACAGCTGCTGCTGCTCACATTATGCCACTTGGCAAGTAAAATGCAGTGATTACATATTTCAACCTACCTATACGTGTGTGTCTCTGTGAAGATACGCATTTTTGGTCAAAGTCAAATATTACACTTGTTTGTTTTTCTTGGTCTTGCTTTTTTAATGTACCTATACAAATATATTGAAAACCAAAGTTTTATTAGTTGTATACATTAACTATATTATATATTTTACATGCAGTCCAGACAATTCCTCCTCATTCAGTGTGACCCAGGCAAGACCAAAGGTTGGACATCCATGGCTTAGAGGGCTGGAAGTGGTTATAACGAGGCAAACCTGGTGCTCCTTTGTTATTTCCAAACACCTGCAGGAAATGAGTGTCTTAGAGACTGACTTTGGACCACCTGGAAAATGGTGTAAATTATGGATATATCACAAGCACTCTCAAATGTCTCTGGCACCCTTCTAGCTCTTCACAATGCCCCCATGACGCACAGCTGTTCAACAGTGGTCCATCCTCCATGAGGCCCTAATAACTGAGATCAAATTGGCTCAGCACCCAAGGTAAATGTTTTCTTCAACATATATCATTGCAGATTAATACAAATGCGTTGCCTGTGAAACACATAACCTTGAAGGAGTTGCCTTTCCTAACTCAAAATTTCTCTTCAGCTTACAAACATAGTCAGTGTCAAGTAGGGCCCACTGCAGTTAATGGCCCTGTTGGAAAAACAAGAGCAATCTCTTGACACGAGTGGAGGTGGTGGGACTTGACCTGCGACACCTACTGAGCACTGAGATTCGTCTCCATGGTCTTTGGCCTGAGTAGACAACGGTGCGATGCGGCTATAATTTAACCCTGGTGAGCATTGAATGCAAATGTAGCTTCCTATCAATTAAGTAGGAAGAAACATTCATTTGGCTGCAAATATCCTGACTGTTAAAGAATGCGGTTTAATTACTGAGTCTTGGTGAAATTCAGCTTCATTGAGAAATGAAGTCTAGATCTCTTCCCATGGGGGTAACTGAACTTCTGTTCCCTTAAGAAGTGCAGTAATTTCTTTCTGTGGTACTCATGGTTGGTCAAAAATCAATTTTCTTTATCCCAATTCTATCTACATAAAATCCTGCCATCCGTTAGCTGCAGTGGCCCTTCTGAGCCAAAATGTCCACTAGTGTTGATATCTCCTGGGTGAACATTACCTCATAAGCACTGTGTCATTATTTAATGTGATCAAAAATTATCATGATGGGCCTATTAAATCAAAGGAGTTTGTTTGGTTGATGATCTTTTTTTTTTTTTTTTTGGTAAGAAAAGCAATAAAGTAGTGCTTTTGTCTTAATCTTCCATCTTATTTCTATACAAATTAATCTTTCTGTATTTTTCTAACTTAGTAAAAATAGAATTAAGTGATTTATCAGGATGTAGAAATGCTGCAGGACGAGTAACAAAGAGTTTGTTCTATTTATCTGCCTAACTTTCATACTGCCAAACACACTGATATTACTGCATCTTGTCTAAAAGCTGGGGGATGTGCTCTACTGAAAGGTCTGTGGTTCACTGTGTTCTTTTTGTATTAGTGCACACTGAAGTGTTTTGTACAGAAATATTTGGGATTTTCACATTAATATAAGAGAATAACTCAGGTAATAATATTTGTCAAGAAAAAAGAGCTCACTTGTTTTTTGTTATTTTCCACCCTGCTGCCCCAAACTGCTCAAATCTGAATGCTTTGACACCAAAATCCTGATACCCACCTGTGATTGTGGAGTCAGTGTTTTTTTCAGCTGTTGAGGAGCAATATGTTGCCAGGTCCACATATGCTGTAGATTGGCACATCTTTGCTGTAGCCAGTTGTGCTCTGTTGACTTCGCGCTAAACGAATAACTGGTCCATTGTATGCTGAAGCCTGATCCAATTCCCAATAAAAACAAAGAATACTCTTGCCAGCTTCCTGGAGTTAGATCAATCTTTTGGAAACAATGAGCAAAAGTGTAATTTGACTGATTTTTGCTATCATTCCCAAGGAAGATATTTACAGAAGTATTCCTGGCTAAAATCCAACCGGCAGAGCTGATGACTTCAAATGACCTTCATTTCTGCATCTTGAGGGTCCCAGAACCAATGCAAAGCAGTCTATAAAATATTTAAATGTTGAGTCTAAGGCCACTAATGCTAAGCAGTTCCAAAAGCTAGCAGGCTGACCATGGGGGAAAATGTAAAATCGTTCCTGATCTTTGCTGGGATATCAAAATCTTCAAGTTTGAATTTTTTCCTTTCATCTTACCAGCAAGCCACAATGGGTAAAAGTAATGTGCCACACAATTCCAGTTCAGTGAGGAAGGGAAAAAGCAGTGTGACAATGAGTCATCTGGTACAAAGCACCAGAATTCAATAAATAAAGCAATTTTATTTCTTTTCTTTCTTTCTTCTTCTTCCTCTTCTTCTTCTTTTTTTAAGCAAACTGCCTTTTATCTGATAAGGTCTACAACACGGCTGTGTATTTCCAAGAGCACCACTCTCTAGAGGCAATGGAGCATAAGAATACCAGTAACTCGCAGGCAACCTAGTTCTCTTGTGTATCAGCTTGCATGCTCTTTTTATCAGAGCTCCTATCACAGTAAACCAGAGGAATCACAGGAAGCGCACATACTTATAAAGCTGTGCTCCTCCGAGCCTGACCCCCGGACTTTAACTCAAGTCCTTGGGCTGCTCACTTTCAGACTTACAGTGCCCTCAATCAGTCCTACAAATAAAAACAAGGAGCAGGGACTGTTGTTAATAAGAAGTTCTGAATTAGGAACCTTGTGACTTGCTGCTGGCTCAGGCGGACTGGCATAACCTTGTCGGCCCTGCTAACAAACTTCAGTTGCAACACTGACCTGCTGACAGGCTCCATGAGCTGATGACATCTTGCAGCTTGTGAGTGAAGACTGTTTTGCATGTTAATGTGGAAGGTTTATTTATTGTATTTATTTATTTATTTTAGATTAATACTTTTATCAGTGAGCTAGAAGGAAAACAGAGCCTGAGGAAAAGGGGGAGGCTGTGATTTGCCAATAGTTTTAAATGCTTCTCCCTTCCCCTTGGCCTGTAATCTATGCTGAGTCACCATCCAGTCCCCCATGCAACCCTACCTGTCCCCTAGCAAAAAGCCTACAACAAGGCATTGTCAAATATTGAACATGAAGGGGGTCCCAGTCTCAGGAGGCTGCTATCTAAATTGGCGATAAACAATAATGTAATAATGCATGGCTGTCAGTAGGCAGGGTATGGAGTACTAAATGGCTACATCCACTGACATAACTATCTCAGCACTGCTGTACCCAGTACTGCTGCTGAGATTACTGTGTCTTCACTGCAGGTCCGTGAGTTGCATGCCCCATCAGCATCCACACTGCACACCCCAAGACCACAGAATCATAGAATCACCAAGGTTGGAAAAGAGCTTCAAGATGATCCAGTCCAACTGTCCACCTACCACTGATATTTCCTAAGGTATGCCTACTGAAGAGGACTGTGCCCCATGCTATAACAATTGGATGCTGGCCAATATTCAGTATGCCCACTGCTACTGCCGCATCAGCATGCAGCAACTGGGTGGCCTCTGCCTGGTGTTAGGGGTCTGATGTCCACCATGCCTTCACAGCTTTGTGCATGCATCCTGCACAGCTCATCTGTGAGACGTGAGAAAGCACCAAATGAAGCAGGTGGAAATCAGTCAAGCCTACATGGGCAGGTCTTCACACAGCAGCCACTCTGGGACAACAACTGGCAGACTCTTTGCCAAAGGAAACTGAAGCTCCTTATGGTTTACATGAGCTCTTGAGAGATTGAGGGAAACATCTAGTAATACTGGAAGTTACTAAGTATACATAAAAACTACCTCTAGCTCAGAAAACCCTTGAGTAAAAATAGTTGAACCCTGCAGAAGTGTCAGTAAAAAGCATCATGTATTCTTCACTAGCAGTATGTATTCTTTAGATGTCTGTGTATCACTGTTCCAGGAGATAGATGGGACATCTGCCATGCCATCCTAATGTTCAGTAACGATCACCTTTCATCTGTAGGAGCACGCGTCGCAAAAGTGGCCCAGTGATATTTAGATGTGTAAGATTCCTCCACTGACAGTGGGACATGACTGATGGGTGCATGTAATATGGATGGATGGATGCATGCACATACCTTGGCCATACTGGTCATGATCATGGTGCCTTTGGTGTATCTTGGTGCTGCCTACCTTCACAGTGGCCTTCATGTGAGGATGGAGAATAGTACTTCTGAGATCTTCCAAGCCCTTCACCCAACCTGTGCCAAGGTAACAGGAAGCCTGACAATGCAAGCAGAAGTCAGCAGATCCTTGTTCTTGTGGTAAGCATGATTTCAAGGGATGTGCAGCACCTTACAGTATCTGTACATACAGTCGTAAAGTCTTTTATCTCCATGCCCTGCTATATCCCTCTACACTGTGACTTTATGGCACCAATGTTGTTCCATGAATCCAAGGATCTTTTGCTGAACTGGTCATAGCTGGATGTTCACACAATTGTGTGCAATGTTTTGCAGAACCATAGTGGCACTGTAACTCATGAAAAGGATGTAAAAAATCCTTTCCCACGAATTAACACAGAACTCATTATTTTAATGAAACTTGTTTATTATGAAGGCCTGTGTGGATGCCACAAAGAGGGAAGTGTTGAGGCATTTCTGAAGATCTCCATGCTTGTCACAAAGGAACTGTTCACTCACAGCTTTCTTTCTCTTTGCACTGAGGTTAGGGGGTCTCATGCCGCCTTGCCTTTATAAAGTTCTTACTGTTTACTGATTGGAATGCCCAAAGATGCCTCTCCTCAGCCAAAACTTTCAGAAGTCTGCTTCAGTGTAAAGACAGGCACGAAACTGAGCAGTTTAGCTCCTCCACATGGCCACCATCAATGATTAGATGACTGCATGAATTACTGTATTTATATTTTTATGGGTGCTTCTGCAAACCCAGCTATCTTTTCGTGTACTTTGTTTTCTTGGACTTCAGTTCAACCCTTCCCTCCTCTGCTCCAAGCTCATGTCAGGAGAGGAGTTCTTGAAAGGCCCTCCCAGCATGCAGGGAGGCTCTCTGCACGCTGTAAACAGTAAAACAGGGAATGTTTTCCTGGGGTGCTCAGCTGGCATTCAAGCAAAGGAGCAAAGGATCTAGCCCTGACAATATCCACAGGTGTAGAGTGACAAGCTGCTGCTCTGGTCAAAGAATGAGGAAGACTGAAAAGAAATATTTACCTGGCAGCATCTCTTTAAACCCATGATTCATTGTCGTAAGTGCATTTCTGATTCTCTTTCCATTCATGCTTTGAAGACCAATATCTCATTTCATGAAAATTTAGGCAGTTGCTTTTCTGCCTGGTGTTACAATCTCCAATTATGTGTATAGTAGTGATGATTTCATTCGTTATGAATGAATGGTGCTCTGCTGAGAAAGCCTGTGCACTTTCTCCAGCTCCTCACCAGAACACGGGAGGCTGTGTTGTGGGTCTGACACAGGGCCAGGACTTCAATATGTGAAGCAGAGTGGTGACAGAGGAACTGCTGCTTCGTCTGCTGATCAGCCACATCCTCATAGAGTGAGCAACCCTGGTTTCAGGGATCTGGTTCAGAGAGAAGATCTTTTGACTCAAAGTGAAAGCCTACATACAATACAGAGTCTCATCCCACATTACTGCACTGATTATTGTAATTATGCCCTTTCAGGACTTTTCCAAGCGACACTGTACCCAATTATAGCTGTTTTAAATACCTTTATACTATACATCACATGGTGCTGGGGAAAGGAGGCATTTTATCTAGCTTCCCATCCTTACAGTAAGGCATTTTATGGAAAAGATACTTGGCATTATTAACATTCTGTCACTGGTGCCTATATATGAGACTGTCTTTCTGAGCACCATGACAAAAATGTACTTAGCTGTGCTTCTGTAGGGCAGTGTGTCCAGTTTTAAAAAGGCAGGAGGATTAGGCCCCCAGTACTCTTCACCTATCTTTTTACAGGGGGATTTATACATGAATTTTCATGTATTTCTTTTACAACAGAAAACATGACAAGTGGTATGATTAAAGTCCAAAGCAGCAGTGTTGTTGATGTCAGCAGAAACAGGACTTCTCCAGTACTGATCCATTCATCAGTACTGGATCCCCATGCAAGGGAGTGGCTTTCCTAGTAGAGTGATGCTAGACTTCTCTCCTTCCTTTTTTTCCCCTCCTCCACAGCTTTACTAGTATATATATATATATATATATATTGTTGGTTTGTTTTTGCCTACCTAAACTTGAAGACAAGCTGAACCTAGGCTTTAATGTGCCAGGCTATGAATTCCCCCTTTCCTTTCTGCAGAGGATGAGCACAATAGTGATGTGTGGCTTGCTCCCACCACCATTAATGAATTTAAAAAACAATGTGTAAGCCTTCTTTTGATTCCCCTAAAGGGAATGATCTCAGACTGCGAGAATCTCCACAAAAGCCAATCTCAGATGAAACTCCCTCTATTTCCAGTGCTCAAAACTGCAAAGGATTTTCTTTTCTCATCCTTTTCACTCTCTCTCTCTCTCTCTCTCTCTCTCTCTTCCCCCCCCCCCCCCTTATATCTCTTTTCTCCTTTTCCTTTTCTCTCTTTTTTTTTCTCCTCCTCCTCTCCTTTTTTTTCCTCCTCCTTTTCTTTTTCATTCCTCTTTCTTTTCACTTTCATTTCTCCTCCTTTTCTCTTTTTTTCTTCTCCTCTTTCCTTTTCCCATTTCTCTTTGTTTTTTCCTTTTCTTTTTGCAGACAAATAACAGAGTCATTATTGGAGATGTCCAGTTTCCCTCCTACAAGTCAGTCTTTCTTAGGCACACACCCGGCATGATGAACATTCTTCACTTGTTGTCATGTACATGATGGCTTCACGTCTAGCAAATGCTCTCATGCTTTGCTGAGCCAAGGCTAGGCATACTTTTACAACTGAAGTACCACATGCCCCTAGCACATGTAACATTCCTCTGCCTAAGTACCAACAAGCTGACTGGGTGGTGCAGGTTACTATCACCTGCTCTCTTCTCCATCCTTCCTCCCCAAGCTGAGGGCTTCTGCCCCTCCTGCCCTGATCCTGCCCATCTCTGGCACATTATTCAGCATCTCCAAATGGGGGTCATTAGTTGTAAGTGCCTGAAACTTCCTCTCTGCTGGGCACTGACTTGGCAGTGAGGGCTTCCAGCACGGCACAGCTGGAGGTACTGATGGATCCCACTGGGCTGTGGAGAGAGAGCAGGAAAAGCAGGCCTGCACTGCTTAGCAACCTGCTGGGCCTAACTTACTGGTTTAAAAGGAAAAGAAAGGGAAAGGGATTATTATCCACTTCTTTTTCCAGTTCTCCCTCCGTGTCTTCAAATAACAAAGGTCAAGGCTGCATGCCACTTTTTTTTTTCTGTGAGCATTACCAAGTGCCAGCATGGAAAGAAGCTGAGATGAGAGCTCACCAATGTTCCACGTGCCCAACCAGCCCCACCACTCAGCAGTGCTGCCCCTCCATGTCTCATTTCTGTACTGAGCCTTCAGCCATCCCAGGCTTCAAACTGCAACCAGGAGTATTGGCTTCGTGGTCTGCATTGTTATGAGTTAATATTTTCCAGTCTCTGAGTCACTGCTGATGAGTATTTGAATGTTTGAAGCCTCATCTGCTTCCATGTAGGAACATTTTCTCAATGATGTTCATGATCTTTGCAACCCATCTTTGTTGACCAGAGCATACTCAGAGTCAAGGTGTGTGAATCAAGCAGGAACAAAGTAACGTGCTGCCATAGGCCAAGCGTTCTGATAGCCAAGTTCTGACCTGCTGATCTTAACACTTTAAGTTAAATACTTCAAAATTACTGCTGCCTTTGCTGTGTCAAAATACTAATTTCTAGTACAAACACCCTTGCAAAATCAAAAAAATGATCTCTGCAATATATTTGAACAATACTGACTTAAGTTAGGACTTCCCCCATTGCATGTTTCAGTGAAGTTTCAGTAACTCAGCTATTTGATACTGAAATATTCTGACTTTCCTGAATAGATGTTCTGAACAATGACAAAAAATGACCAGAATAGTGCTAGATTTTTATGTCTGTGTTCATGCAGGCCTACTTGTCTCTACAGTTGCTCTTCTTATAGTAGCAGGCAATGAGATCCTGCATGTAAGTCATGTTGCAGACTCATTAGTGTTACTGCTGCTTGGTTGCTAGCTGAGACACCACTTCTGATTTAGGGTATTTTGACACTTAGCAACAAACTAAGCTTTAGCGAGCAGGTGGCTGAGCCAAAATAGTAGCAGAGTTCGCAGTTAGCTGAAATAATAACAAGGATTTGCTGGTCAGAATATGCTTTCTTTCTTGATTTATTAAAACAGCCTAGGAAAAGCTGATTTGTGAAGCATCCACTCCCACAAGACACCTGCTTTAAAACCATTGTGGTACAGGTGTGTTTCTTTGCTTGCATGGGAACAGTTCCCACGCTAGAGCTGTATCAGGGTCCAAACAATAGATCTGTTTACCAGTTGGGACCAAAGCACCCAACAGAAACTGTGTCCTGCCTATTCAGAAGAGCTTAACAAGTTGATTCTCAGTTCTCCCAGCAGCCTATGACTGCCTTCATAGAATCATAGGATCATTAAGTTAGGGGAAGACCTCTCAGATCATCTAGTCCAACTGCCAACCCATCCCCACCATGCCCACTAACCATGTCCCTCAGTGCCACATCTATATGTTTCTTGGACACGTCCAGGAACAGTGACTCCACCACCTCCCTGGGCAGCCTGCGCCACTGCCTCACCACTCTTCCTGAGAATAAATTTTTCCTAATATCCAACCTGAACCTTCCCTGGCAAATCTGAATCCATGCTCCTTTCCAGAAATTGCTGTCCCCTTTTGCCTGAAGAAATGGCATCTGTCCTGTAGTTGATCTATAGGACAGTCTCGCACAGCTCTGTTGTGGCATTTTCCTTTCTCTGATCTTGCTCAGGCTGTAAGGAAAGTCTAAAGACATTCACCCTTCTTTTGGGCAATATCTTGGACTGAGGACCTCCTCGCACTGATTTCCAGCCCAAACATCATAACTGACTGTTACCTGTCAAACTTCATACGCAAACCAACTTCCCAAGCAATGGCGACAGCATGAAGCTGTCATTCTTCTGCACAGTACCCAAAGTCTTTCCCTTTCTGAGAGCCCTGCTTCTGCCAGCAAGCCCATTTCAATGGGTTGGGGAGCTAGACCAAAACAAAAGACAAGCCACAATGTGAGGAGAACCCCACTCCCTGCTTCAGGCAATGCATACTTTGTTGGATGCTTAGCTTACTCTTTATGCCTTTGTACTACATGTTCGAAGTCTGATATAGGGATTTGAAACCCAGAACGTAAGGTCAGGCACAGCCTGCAAATTCATATCATATGGCCTATGGTCATTCCTTTTTTATTTTTTCCCTTAAGCATGTCAGCTGGCTTGCCTGAAGCCCTGCACTCCAGGAAATCTGGCTAACAGTGGTTGAAAAGAAGGAGGTTTCCGAGCAAGGCAACAGGTCCCCACTCTGGACCTGAGGACAGAATAAGACACCTAGGAGGTTAGAGCATCCACTCCAGATGCTACTTGCAGATCTGTGATTTCAATGCATGGCTATGAGCAAGCTTCTTCCAGAGCTCTTGTGTTCTGAAAATGGGGCTGGAAATAGAAATTTTTGTCATGTGTGAGACTTATCATCTGCCTGGGAACCTGTCTGGCAGGTTGATTGGCTGGAAGTTCAGTGTTGAAGACTCTGTACAAGAGATAGAGTAGGTAACTGTGGTGGCTTCTGAGAGAAAAAGTCTACCTTCTGTGGAAGAAGGGATGGGCAACTCAGGGAGAGCACAAAGAAGTCGCTAGGATATGCATGAGGAAAATTAGAAAGGCAAAAGCCTAACTTGAACTCAACTTGGCCACTGTAGTAGAAGAACAAAAAAGCTTTTTTACAAATATGTTAACATTAAGAGGAGAGCTAAGGACAATCTCCATCCTTTACTGGATGTGGCAGGGAACTTGACCACTGAGGACAAGGATAAGGTTGAGCTTCTCAATGCCTTCTTTCATCTGTCTTTAAAAGTCAGAACACTTATCCTTGGGGTACTCTAACCCCTCATCTGGAAGTCTTGGATGGGGAGAAAAATAAACCCTCCACGATTCAGGTGGAAACAGTTAGAAACCTACTACTCCAGCTGGGATTCCACAAGTCCATGGGGCCAGATGAGATCCACCCAAGGGAGATGGTGGAGGTGATAGCCAAGACACTTTCTACCATCTGCCAATGTTCCTGGTCAACCAGAGAGGTCCCAGAGGACTGGAGAGTGTGATTCCCATCTACAAGAAGGGTCATAAGGAGGACCCGGGGAACTACAGGCCTGTCAGCCTGACCTTAGTGCCAGGAAAAGTTATGGTCATCTCAAGTGAGCTCACACAGCATGTGAAGGACATGGGAGGGATCAGGCCTAACCAGTGTGGGTTCATGAAAGGCAGGTCCTGCTTGACCAACTTGATCTCCTTCTATGATTAAATGACCTGACTGGTGGATGAAGGAAAGGCTGTTCACATAGTCTACTAAGAATTCAGCAAAGCCTTTGGCACTGTCTCTCACAGTACTCTCCTGCAGAAGCTGGCAGCCTGTGGCTTGGACAGATACACTCTTTGCTGAATAAAGAACTCGCTGAAGAGCCAGGCCCTGACAGTGGTGGCAAATGGAGTTAATACAGCTGGTAAATGGTCATGAGTGGTGTTTCCCAGGGATCGGTACTGGGGCCTGTCTTGATCAAAATCTTTATTGATGATCTGGACAAGGGCACTGAATGCACTCTCAGTAAGTTTGCAGACACCAAGTTGGGAGGAAGTGTCCTTCTGCCAGGGAAGGCACTACAGAGTGATCTAGACAGGTTGGATCTCTGGGCTGAGGCCAATGGGATGAAGTCCAATTGCTGGGTCTTGCACCTTGGCCACAACAACGCCCTGGCTCCAGCCTTGGGGCAGAGTGGCTGGAAGAGTGTGAAAAGCAAAAGGACCTGGGGGTGCTGGTTGATGCTCAGCTGAACATGACCCAGCAGTGTGCCCAGGTGGCCAAGAAAGCCAATGGCATCCTGGCTTCTATCAGAAACCATGTAGCCAGCAGGAGCAGAGAGGTGATGGTCCCTCTGTGAGGGCACACCTTGAGTACTGTGTTCAGTTTTGGGTCCCTCACTACAAGACTTCGAGGCTGTGGTGTGTGTGTCCAGAGAAGGACAGCAAAGCTGGTGAGGGGTCTGGAGCACAAATCTGATGAGGAGTGGCTGTGGCAACTGTGATTACTTAGTTGGGAGGAGGCTCAGCGGAGACCTTATTGCCTCTTCCTCTCACTGGCAGGGGGCTATGGTGAGGTGAGGGTTGGTCTCTACTCCTAAATAACTAGTGATATAGGACTAGAGGGAATGGCCTTTAGTTGTGCCAGGGGAGGTTTATGTTGGATATTAGGAAACATTTCATCTCAGAAAGAATGGTGAGGCACTAGAAAAGGCTGCCCAGGGAGGTGGTTGAGTCACTCTCCCTGGTGATGTTCAAGAAATGTGTAGATGTTGTACTAACAACCATAGTTTAGTGGGCAATATTGATGGTCGGACTAGATAATCTTAGAAGTCTTTTCCAATCTCAGTGATTCTGTGATCCTGTGATTCTATGATGCAGCAATGAGTGGGGGCACAGCCTTGGTGGAGACTGCTGCAGGTGTGCCCTGCATGTCACACTGGACACAAGACTCTGTGTTTAGGATGACAAACATCCATTTTCTTGGTCACTTGTTATGGGCATCTGACCTGAACCAGTTCAGAGGAGCAAACCTTATTTTCAGATGGCAGAGAAACATTTTCCAGAAAAAAACCCTAGCCTTCCTGTAGTGTCTCAGTTGGAACTTGCAAAGTCACGATTCAGTTTTGAAAATCTCAACTGTTTACATTTGCAGACCACTAGGTATAAAGAACTACATTTTATTAACATTTCCAGAAGAAATCAATGAATATATTGCAGAGAATTATGATCCCAATGAGGAAATAAGCTGTGAGAGAAGAGGAATGGTTAATACTCAAGGAGTTTTTCTCAGAAAAATACCATTGCCATTAATAGGAAAGCATGAGGAAAAGCAATATGTAACTAAGGACGTGAATGAGTTGTCTGGCTTAGGGGAGAAGGTAGAGGAGAATTGTTTTTTAAAAAGTTATTTTTAAAACATAAGCAGGTCTTTAAAACACTGGTGAGCAGTCTGCACAGTACATTCACTAGCACAGGGAATTCAGCAAATCAGCAGTGACCCCAAAGTGCTCCATCCCAGGTGACAACTCTCATGCAAGGGGTATATTAGGGTACCTCTGGGACTGCAAGTAGAGATTGGACAGGAGCCTCTGCAACAAGTGCATTGTAGTAAAAGAGGAAGAATGATCAGCAAAGCTCATGGTATAGACTGGAGTTAACAGAATAAATTGAACCCTGCTGTTGGTGATCAGATCCTGGTACTGCTCACATGAAGACCTAGCCTAATCATTGCCATGATTTAGATAATTTCTTAGCAATAGCACTTGAACAACCCTTCACTTGTTCATGAAAGATGAAGAAACATAGGGCACAGACATGTCCTGGGTGACCCTGCTTGAACAGAGGGGTTTGGACCAGATGTCCTCCAGAGGTACCTTTGACCATTTTTATGTCAACAATCCCTATATGTGTTAATATTTCAAAAATCAGTATGTCAGTTTAAAAGGAAAACTATTGGTAATTCTTTATAATCGATATTAACTAAAGTGACTGACAAAGGCTGTAGAAAAGCACGAAGGCTGTTGCAATAGAAGGAAACAAGCTTTCATGGAGGTATAGCTGTGGCTAATTTTGAATGAAAGGCATCGAACCTTACTGGCCGATCGTGTAGAGTGCTGAAAAAGTTGTGCCAACATGTTGCTCCAGATCACTCTGAGCCACACAGGTCACTCTGAGCCACTCACTCATGGTTTAGTGAGAACTATTGGTGATGGGTGAATGGTTGGACTGGGTGATACTGTGGGTCTTTTCCAACCTTGGTGATTCTATGATTCTCTGATTCACTCTGGAGCAGCCTTCAGTGCAGCACGGCAATTTAGGGGACTTACAAATGTGTAAGGGAGGAAAGGTGTTTCCCTGGATGACACAGAAGTAAAAATTTTCATTTCTGATGGAGGAAGAAAACTTGGCTGGAGTATGAAGATGTTTCACTCCCATTGTGACAAGCCAAGATAATGTGAGGTACTCAAATTTCTGAGTCAAATATGACACCGCAGCATGTTGAGTTCAGTGTTTGCACTAGCATTAAGCTAAATTTATCAAAGACTCATTTAGGAAATAAGCATCTAATTTTGGCTAATTAAAAGTGGATCTCTGCTGTAATCAGATGGTACTTCTTAGTCAATAAACAGCATAGAGCCAGACCAAGACCTGCTGTAAGCTGCTCCAACTCTAACACCACAGCTGCTTTTGGTGTTACATTCAGACATCCTTACGATGCAACAAAACTTAGTTAACAGTTTTTCTTTTAAAATCTGGCACATTATAAATGCTCTTATATATGCCCTTATAAATGTATTTTGTCCTCAGAAGGGCCAAATACTTTCATTGAAACCAACTGGAGCTGAGCACATTTTACTCAGTACCTTTCAGAAACAGCCTCGTACCACTCTGCAAAGGACACTTCCTGGAGGCTGTGGCTCACTTTGTCCCAGATGAAAAACATTGATCCACACTAGCAAGAATGACAGCTGCAACACCAGAGAATGGAAGACAGAGAATGAGGATACCCAACAATCAGCATTTTGGATTTGCAATTTTTTGTTTGTTTGTTTGTTTTTTTTTGCAATTTTCGATCACAAAAGAGAATGAGAACTACTGTAACCTAGACATACATTGGCAATGTTCCTCAAAATTCCTGAAGCAGAAGAAATAAATGAGGAAGAGGAGAGTCAATAACATGTTCTGATCATTTGGTATTCTTGGATGTTTCTTAATTTTTATTTTCAAGAGACAGAGAGGGATGCCCAAAGCCCAATCTCCCTCTCTTCCCTTATTGCCGTGGTGGGTGTTTATGGCCAAGTGGAGAGAAATGGATTTTCTGATCTCAGCTGGCACATGGATTTGCCAAACTTAGTTCAGTTGCATCCCAGCCTCAGCAACTTTGAAACCCAGGCTTCGACTCCATCAAGCTGGCTTTCTGTAGCACCCCAGCCCCAATCCAGTCAGTTTGCTGTGGGGTTGAGGGTCTGACCACCTCTGGACTCCATTACATATGCACATCCAGACTGCATGAGTTCAGCAGCCCTGTCACTGATGACTTTCTGTGGATCACCAATGTCTTAAATGGATGTGTCTTAAAACCCTGATCCTACTGGAAGAGAAAAATGTCACAGAAAATGTCACCTGTGTCACAACCATCTGGATACATAAAAATCGATGAGTAAATCAATATAATAAAAAATAAGAACTTGATGGTGAGGTTCTTGTGAAGTTAGGTATTGCAGTAGCCCATTGTTTCAGCCACTATTACCCCACCCAAGCAGAATGGGACACCCCATGGATGCTCATGCAGACAGCCCATCCTGTGTGCATGCTGCCATAGATGTTCAAGGCTAAAAGGAGGATCTCACTTCCAGAAAAGTGCTCACAGATACCCCATGCCTTCGTCAGGATTTCTGCCTTCTTCCTTTCACCTCTGTGACAATCCCTCCTTCTGCTTTTTGTGGGCACTGCGAAACGTTTGAAATTTCTGCCCTAAATTCAGCCAGGCCAAGAAGTGGGGAGGGAGCTCAGGAGCACCACATGCTCTGACTTTCCCTGCTCCTCCACCTGCTGGCTCTTCAAACACTGCTCAGAGGGCAGTCACTCTTTCTTCACAGGCTTTCTGTTGCACTCCTCCCAGAAGAGTCCAAATACTTCACAGGCATTCATGACCACACCTTCCCTGTATGTTCTACGTCCCACAGAGTGGTGAGAAGTCAAAAGTTACCTCCAAAATCGGGATGCTCAATTAACAGTGTATTTTTGAGAGGAGTTAGATTTCCCGTTGCGCTTTATGGCTGCAGTGTGTGACCCTCATTAACTTCTCCCACAGCGATGAGTACGCTGCCTCTGCAAACAGGAACCCCATGCCTGCAATCTGTCATCCAGAGCCACAAACATCTCATCAGTCATCCCAGCTGGAGTCACCAGCCCACTGCTAGAGGACCATGGTGCCAGAAGGAGCGCGCAGCCGAAACTGTCATTGCCTTCATCTTGTTCTGCTAATCCTGTCCCCTGCCTACTACATTTTCTCCCACTCCTACAGGAGATGGGATGGAAAGGCAGCAGGCAGGAGCTGCACTCACTTTCCCATCCTCCTTCCTGCTCCACTCATTCTGGACAATGGAAAGGCTACTGTGGGGGAAGAAAAAAAAAAGAAGGGTGTTGATTGGTACATACAGATGTCACAACAGCACTGCAAAGTGGGTGGCTTAACATCAGCTGTGCACTCCTGTTTCTGAGCACTTGATTTTAGGATCTGCTCATTTGTCCTGTGTAGACCTAGCAAGTGTAGGCGAATACCTAGGACAGGAAAACTCCTCAGCCTCTCTTTACGTGCTTGGACCTGCCAGCTCAGAACTGCAGCCGTGCACAGAACAGGCAGAACCAGGGGGAATCCAGCTGCTACAGTATTGGAAAGACTGCACATTTAGCTTACGTCTGAACAGGCAACATGTGGCCCATCAGAACCATCATTTTAGTCTGTGGGAGTCCAACCTGTGGGTTTGTCAGGGTTGCACTGAGTGAAGAGGAGTTGTCTTGGGCTGCATGTATAGAGTTAACATATGTAACTAACAAATCTTATTTTTAATACATATTTATTAAAACATCTTTGGAAATAGTTGTTCACAAGTGTATGTATTGCCAAAAATGATGACGTGAATGAAGTGTGACTGTGAAGTGAGGGATACTTCTCTCTACTTCAGCTCCTGGCTTGTTTTTCAGCATCTATTTTCTAGGCATGAATTTGATGTAAATGAGAAGACATACAGCCTGAACAATCTGCATTGGTTGAAACTCCCTTCAAAATACCACCTTTTTCAAAGCCCTTCAGTTCCAATGCTTGGCCTGTGCTGAACGTACCTCCAAGGCAGCAGAGAAGCCAGAAGGCTGCTGGGTGATGTGAACATGATGGGATCAGCCTGGGATCAACCCATACCTCCTCCATCAGTGCATGATGTGCCAGCTGTCCAGATGGGAGGCTACCACTGCTATGGGTTGTTAGGAGCAGGGAGAATATCTTTCCCAAAGCTCACAGTTCAGCTTGGAAAAAGCACAGGTAATTGTGTTTCTGTCAAGCATTAATAGTGTCAAGTTATTTGGGACAGTAGGAGATAAACAGATGTGAGCATTGTGACCAAGGTAGATAAGTGAAATGGAACACTTCTCCTCTTCATACTCAGATTTTTCCATGAGATCTTAGCTCATTCTTTCTGCAAATCCTGCAGATGGCTGCCTTTTGTAATTGCATAAGATCTGATTCAAGATCTGATCAAGCAGCATCCTATTTGACAAACCAACCCACTAAGTAAACCGCGCAGTAGCGCTCTGCTCAACGGGTACCCGTTGAGTTCTCATCAGTTTCTCTGACACTGTAATAACGCCAGATCAGAAGCAGAAATTATACAACCTGTTATGGGAGATCCCAAACATGGCTCTGCTTCACTATTAATAGCGAAGTAGCCTCAGGGTCATGTTGAAGATATAGATTAGGGATGGAGAGAGCTGTGGGAAACATGATGCAGAGAGAAGAAGCTGGTATATTGTCTGCATGAGTAAGGTGTCAAAGTACTGCAGGGATGAGTGCGGTGTCTGTACCTGGTCCATTGGCTCACTGGATTTAAAGAGGTCAGACTAATGAAAGGCTGAACAAACTACATGCTCTGTCCCTCTCAAAAAAGGGACGTCTTATATTAGCATCCTGATGCTACAGCTTCACTAGAAAGACAGTGACAAGACACTTCAAATTTACTTTCTTACAGTCCTGACCCCTCACAGTGTGAAGTCTGCTTTTTTCTTTCCCTTTTTTCCTTTAAATGATGGCTTTTCTCATTTGCCTAACCTCACGGTTTCAGTTGTAACCACAGTTGGATGCAAGTTAATTTGCAGTTTGATGATGGCACTTCCCCAGTGCTAAGCATCTCTGAACACAAAGGCATTTTTTTTCCTTGGGCACTAGTAATGCTGATGAGACCAACATAGCTTTGGGAGTAGGGTTTATTACTTAAAAGCTCTTCCAGAGCTGGCTGGTTGGAATACATTGTTTTGTAATGCAAAAAAACTGTGATTACCTTACTTAACCAGCTGAAAGACAGAAAATAATTCACCAGCATGTCACACTGGGGTTTATAATGACCCTCTGCAAAGCTTATCTTACTATATGAAAATGGTTTCCTATAAACTAAACTGTTTAGGCAGCAGGGGCTTTGAAACTCCATCTTCATAACAGTACCTAAATTAGCTCAAGTTGTTTGCTATATAAAGGACAACAAACCCAACAAACTTAGTGGTACTTTAAGCAAACAGCAGAGTAAACTTCCACAGCTGCCAGTGGGATTTGGAACCAGTTTACATCAGCACTGGTGTACACTGCATTTGGTTAACAGGAGGGAAGTTCCCAACAGCTGCATCGTGGTACAGACAGGCACAGGTACAGCCAGATTACCGTAAAGATGCCCTCAATGATCAAACTGTACTAGAACATGTCACACCACAGGACAGCACCAGGATGTCCCGTTGATTAGAAACTGGATTTGTGGGAGAGTGGGGACTTTTCTTTAACACTATGACATCTGAAGGTGCATTACGGAGTACAGTCTATTGGGGCTTCCTATGGAGTGAGCAGTGGTGGTACTTCTGGGCCAGTACATCTACACAAGGAAATATCAAAGGCTTCAGCACCCTCAGACTGAATCGCATGTATAGAACTTGGCCACGTGGTTGTCACAGATGCTGATCTCCTGGCTGTTTTACTAATGAACCTGGGTCCCAGCAGACCAGTATTCTCCTCGTACAGGTAGGCTATTCACTCATTAGCACTTCCTTTCAAAATACAGATGTTTAAAACAGATGTTCTGTATTTTTTTCAATGGTATTAAAAATGACATGATACTGGAAGAAGTACAGAGGAGAGATACAAGAACAATCACAGGTCTGAACAGTTTCCATGAAAAAAGTGACAAAGGTAGACCTCCTAAGTCTGAAAAAGATTTGTCAGTTGGGAGGAGTCATAGACAGAGGTCTAAAAATTACAGACAGCATGCAGGAGAGTTGGGTTTTCCCTGACTCTTTCATTACCAGAGCTATGCGGTGTCAAAAGAGGTAAGAGAACCAGGTTCAAAGCAAATGTGAGATCTTTCATCATATCTGCTGGTGGTACTAAAGGTACAAAACATGCAGAGATAAAAATGCATTTATGCCCTATAAGGATGCTACCTCAGCATAAGCAGAGCAACTGTATCTGCAATGCCACCCAATGTTGCTGCAGTTTTCACTATGTCAGATGTTTCCTACTTCTCATGTTCAGGTGTGTCATGGTCCATTTGGATCTCTCAAATTTACAGGACAACAGTGCAAGCATCCCCTGTATCGCAGCAGAAGCACAAACCCCCAGCTGCTGAATCTGCTTCAAAAGCTTTTGGGTAAGCTGGCGTATTTATACATTCCAGCATGAAAGTTTGGTCTGCACCATTTCCATAATGAAGTGGATTCTGAAGAAGTGCCGACAATTAATACAGGAATATGGCAGCAGGACACAGCAAACTGCAGGTGATGGTGGCTGCATAGTGACCTTTAGATCTTCCTGTCCATCACACTCTGCCCATACGTTGCTCTTGCTTTGACCTAGTGGCACTGCTCCCTGCATACCTCAGGCCTTAACAAGAGCTGTGTGTTAGTCAAAACCTGAGACTCCAAGCCACATTCTGTGTTTCCCGTACCCATGTGATCTTCCAGCCTTGCAGTCAAGCTTGGTCCTGAGCCTGGCCATAGGCATGCAGATTTATCTGAGCAGGGGATGATTCCCCATGCTGGTAGCCCTTGCTCCAGTGACCACCAGGAGGCTTGCCTTCTGCCACCACTGCCACACGCTCCTGTCACTTCCATGTCCTCGGGGAAACAGCCTTGGGGCCTTTCTCTTACAGCTTTCTCCCTCATCACCCACCATGATGCCCCAGGAATCTCCATTCTGAATAACTTTTGGCCATATTTTCCCTTTTCAGCATTTCAGCATTCAGTTCTTCAACTCATCTTCAACTCAGATCTTTTCAATTTTGCCATTAAGCAAGAGTCAAACCCTCTCATCTACATGCCAAAAAACCCTGGATTCTTTCAGGCACTGTCTTCCAGTACAGGTGCTACTCCAATGTATATTTCTCTAGTAAACATGCTGTGTCCTGGCTTGGTACCAGCTAGCAGGCCAGCTCCAATACAAATGAAAATCCCTCTCCCTCTAACAACACTCATGGTATGCTTTGACTTTCCTCTTTCAGAATAGGGCTATTAATTTTGCCTTGAACAAGCTGAAATACATTTCCCACCCCATTTTGACCTAGTCATCTTCCTCCATCACACAACCACTCAGAAGCCAACACCAACAGCCTTCTCCACAAGAAAAACAAAGGTAGACATAAAGGAGCGGTATATAAGGCGCCAGAAAGAGAAAAGGGTGGAAGGAAGCTGTCACCCATTCAGCAGAGCACTTTATTAATTAGTTTCAGTTCAAACTAATTATCACTGGCAGAACTAGTCATGAGCCAATGCTTAGTCACATTTTTCTGATTCTTTTCCACAAATAAGATCTGTCATTGCTTGTGAAAGGTCACAGCTTGCTGATAAGCTAACAACATGGGCACTGGGACTTGTCAGGATTTGTCTGTGATTTGTTTAGCTGTAAGAGCAATTATCTAATGACCTGATGTCTATTACTGATTTCGTTTTAGGTTCTGCTTTGCTTTCTAATATTACATGGTGAAATGTTTATTTTTACATGTACATTTGGTAACCAATATACAGGAACAGCAGGTAGCTATTCTGTGGAGAATAAGCTACTTCTGAGCCTAAAACAATGCAGTACAAAGGCTCACTACATGGGATGATAACAGGAGCCAACAGGACGATGCTGGAAGCCCCAGGATGCAAGATAGCTCCCAGTAGTTAACTACTGGCCATCACAGGAGTACAACCTGGGCAGAGACAACAAGGGAGAACAAACTAGTAACTAGTGTAAGTAAAATGCATCACGTATAGTAAATTCAGATCCACTATGGGTCTGTGTACCAATGAATTAAGAAAAATATGTAGGATGTTATTAGTACACATGCTCAAATGACATTGGGTGGATCACAAGGTGAGAAGCAAAAGGCCTGATTATCATTTTCTATGCAAATATATGGTATTATCAGAGCACTCCCTGCATCTTCAGTCAGATTTTCTCATTTAACAACCCGTGCACAGTGGGTGAGTACTTGGAATCCTAGAGACCATCAGTCTTCTGTCCTTAAGTTTCTGTAAGCAGATCTGTACAGCACTGCCAAGAGCTGCTGACATCCCTGGCCTCCTTCACAGCCATCACTGAACGTCTCTTTGCTCCCATATACCCCTCTGCAAAATATCTATTAAATGATTTCCTGTTTTCCAGTGAGTATTACTCAGTTTAATGGCTGATAGTAAAGTGCCTTAGAATATTTACCTGAGAGAAAGGCACTATAGAAGTGGGAGGCAGGTAAGATTTCATTCGGAGAACATAGGCCTCTTAATGAGTTCTGACATGTTAAAGCAATTTCCAGGAGAAATCAGTGATTCTTTGTTAGCATAGCTATGTGCTCACCTTCTCCAATGCATTAGGTAGACAGTTGTTAGAAAGAAAAACAAAGGCAAACAGTCAAACAGCCTGTAAATGTGCTTTTTTTTTTCTGAAAAAAAAGGCAAGACTTCCTCCCCAGCACCAGAAGGCACCTTTATCAGTATGGCTAGGAGGCAAATTTTTCAGCTTATACTTAAGATGCAGCAAGTGGTGTCTGTAGTGCTGCAACATGGAAGAAGCAATTGATCAAAACACAGGACACACAATGTGAGTGCAATCAGATATACTTTATTGTAAATTCCTATTACATTGTAGTAATAAAAGATTAGAATGGAAAGCAGGTTTATAGACAAGAGCAAAAAATGGATAATTGTATTAGATGATGTAGACTCCAGTAAGACTGCTTAATTATTTAACAGAGATGGTCGCTGTGCATTTACAACATACTGTTCTGTCCCTTGTGCCCCAGAGGACTTCTCTGGGAGACTTTGACATTGCAGAGTGTACAATGCAGTCCCATAAGCTGTACAAAATGAGTGTGTCACCATGTCTGAAGCAAAAGCCCCAAAGGGTTTGGTGTTCCAGAATCCAGGGTTACTCACTGAACAGGTGAGGTGGTGTGGTGTGAATCTCTGCTTTGCTCCACATACTTCAGCAAAAGGGCAACCTGCATTTCTCCCCTCCTGGACTTACTTATTTTTAACAACTGGTCACCAGTTTTGCAGGAAGCCATGTGCAGCAAAAAGGGGAGCAGAAGGTAAATCGTCTCCCCTGCTCTCTTGATAATGAGACCACAAAATGACATGGCACAGTAAAGCCACAGTGTTTAATGAGCATGAGGTTCCTTTTAACCTCTTGGGAAACTGTTATCTCACCTGTGCTGTTAGTATGGTATGTGCTCTTACCCACTGTGGCTAGCAGAGAGTGGACACAGCTGGGCATGGGACTGTGGCATGTGCATTTTTGCCTTGTGTGGAAAAAGGTCCTGAGAAGGATTTCAGGAGGGATGAGAAACAACCACACACACACACGGCTTGCTCCCCTAGCACATGGGAGTCTATGGCTCAGAATGATTCTACGAAGTGGAGTGTGAACCACAGACTCAGAGCACCCTTCAGGCTGGAAAGACTTCAAGGGAGGATCAAGGCCTTGGGAGGCCTCACTGCACCTCACAGAGGAACATTCTGCAAGCAAGGCAGGAAGCTGACCAGCTTGCAGAGTTTTTGAACCTCAGGATGCATGTTTATTCCTGTAAGCTGAGCTTCTGTTCCTCAACCTTCCCAGGGTTGTCTATGTAACAGGGCCTGATTTTGTAGAGGCCGTGATTTCTTGGGACTCTTGGGCACAGTTCACATGGGATGTTTGTTAGGCTTGTGGGCTGGTAGGGTACTCCTCACTCTGCTTTCCTTTGCCCCATGTGCCAGGTGGCAGAGCCTGGACTGCTTCGGGCAGCAAGCTCCCCAGAACACACACACATGAGAAATGGGTAGAGAAGAAACAGCAGAGAAGAATGGAGAACACACCATATGAAAGAGACATGACCAGAAAATGCAAGATTGGTGTCACAAAGTCCGAGCAGAAGCATGAAAAGCTACGAATTTTCATCAATCAAACAAAAGGAATAGTATATTACCAGCACATGGGATGGGATGAAGGCATGAAGCAAAAAAGAGACTACAAATGGGTGCATGGACACATGAAAAAACGAGGGGAAAAGCACAGTGAAGTGGCAAGTGAGAACTGAGAGCTGGGAATATTCAGGAGATATCAAACCCTAAGAAGTGCTTCCAGCAAAGCGTGCTCTCCATTAACTAAAATTATAACACTGTAAGATAAAGCAGTCCTGTTAGCTAGAAATACCTGTTTTTATTGCAGCCTGAACGATCTACCATAAGGTTGTGTAATTCACTCTAAGAATTTATAACACTGGCTTCTTCCTTTTTTTCTTTTCAGTGAAATATCAGGCCTTAATTAAAACTAAAGTTCAGACTACTTTGGTGAATGGAGCCTTTTGGATTCCCTTGCAGCACTACTGCAAAAGACCATAAATACAAGTGAACTACAGCAATAATATGGCCTAGAATTGCCTTTGATTACGTGTATCTAATTTTGAATCATTCCCCATACAGATTTCTTTTTATGCTCTCCCCTCTGTCGCCATTTACTTTTCCTTATTGAATTTAGTGGAACTCAAAGATGATCAAAATAGCAAAAAGCAGATTTCTACCACTGTCTCTTTTTCCTCCTCTAATGTGGTATTTTGCAACATGAGAGCAAAATGAAAGGATGAAGATGGCACCTTGCTTCATGGTTTCTGAACCTGGATATTCAGCTCACCATACACGTGCCTCAAAGCATCACAGTTCAGGCTTGCAATCAGCTTTCGTAACCCTGGTCGTTTTGGGATACATTTTACGTCCCAGATCAAGGTAGACATTGCTGGGATTTGCCTGTAGGAAAAAAGGAAAGTAACGGCATAGTCATCAGTCAGACAACATTCTCAACCTGATCCAAAATCAGAGAAATGGAAAGTGGACAGTATAACATGTCCAGATCTTTTTATGTTTCACCCATTCTCGTAAGTGTCCTATAAATTATTTCCTCCACTTTCCATTCCTCTCAGCTCTAGCTCTGTCAAAGCCTTTTCTAGCCCTTCCTCGAGGCTGATTCTAAATTTCCAAAATGAATCAGGTTTCCTCTGCCTCCTGCCAATTTCCTCTCATGACCACTTTCAGAATGAACTTCTTTATAGCCAACATATATTTTTTTCTACTTTATATTTCCATTTCACATGTGTACTAGAGGCCACGTTTGGTGATTCCTTAAATGCTTAAATAACCTCTCACTATCCCCATGTGAGCCTGGCAGTGCTGATGAGCTGCCACAAACACAACATCAGGAGATCCCTTCAATGATCCCCACTTCAGATGACTTCTTTGTGTCCACACAAGTAAGTTGAAGTGCTTTTGTGAGTCCTGCTGTTGGTATTACTTACGTTACACATATTATTATTATGTTACACATGACTACTCATAACCCATAGTATAAACCAAACGTATTCCGTGCTGCTCCTGATTTTCAATTAAAATGCACAGAGAGCCTTGAAAATTAATATGTGTTTTCTCAATTCTTTCACTACCTTCTCTGTACAGATATTGAAGGCTGATATTGATTGATTGATTATGTTAGGGGGATGTCAGGATATAGCTGTGTTAAGGAAACCAAAGGAGGAGGTGGCATAGCAAGGAGCTATTTATAAAAATGAATGCTATTTTTTCTCAGCTTTAAGAGGACTATGAATTGAGACAGCGTTCTCATCTCACATGGGTATGGTACTCTGTAAGTAGCTGAATAAAGCAATAATAAAGTCAGCTTGAACTTTAGTCAGGGTTGCAAACTCTCATCTGGAAGGATTTAGCTATTAGATGTCATGTCCTATGCCAGAATCAGCACGCGCTGGCTGCCCAGGCTTAGCACAAGTTGTGACAAGACAAGAAACCTTATTAACATCAAATGAGGTAGCTGAGGATCCTCCCACCTGATTATTGTTCTAGTGCAAGTCTGTTTCTGCAAGAATAAGAGCCATTCTAGCTCCTTACCCGTTAGCTTGAGTATTTCTACACAACATTGCATTACATTTTGCATATACAGTCTTAGGTACCCTGGGGCATACACCCAGTTTTAGAAAAGAAGCAGCAGAGGAAGCTCACATTTTTAGTGTGAGCATGTGCAGACTGATTCCAGTGAGTGCCTTCCTTCTTTTTATCTTTGTTCTTAATGAGAGATGCTCTATTCCCCTCAGCTGTGTCATCAAATGCCCACTAAAATGGCAGCATGATAAAGCGATGACTTCAACTGCAGTACGAGGTTAAATACTATTTTTACTTTGGAAGTTATGTGAACGATCTCCAAGGGATGATCTGTACAGAAAGTGATGAAGACACTGTACAAGCCTCCCGTGCAGCAAGGTTCGGTCTACTTTGAGGTGCACCTGGGGGACAGCTTCTCTGAGGATGAAGGTTCTCAGACCACTTCTTCACAGTGTCCCTGTGAGAGGGCACAGTGCTATCATCTCTGATTTATACTGCTATTATCTCTGCATACATATGTACATATATTTGCAGGAAGACAACAGCTGTGCTGGGAAACCAGACCCACTTTGTCCTGTTTCTCTACTGTCTGACAAATAAAACAACTTACTTCCCTCTACAAATGCTAATGCTAGCTGAGCTCTGATACGTAGAAACACCCTAAGTGACTTACAAGCTAGCATGAATGTGTGCTTGGCTAAAATCCTTTTAACGATATCCATCACTGCCTGGTTAGTTCTCATCTGTCGTACAAAGACTATGCCTCATGTAGGCACTGCTGCTGCCAAAGGCTTTTCCATAAGTAATGTTCTTCATCTGCCTCCAGCTAATAGTGAAATATCACTTGTGAATAATGAAGGCAGAAGCCCCCATGCCACTCATTCCAGTAATAATGTTGTATCAACTGGATCACACATACCTGTTTTGTGGAGTGACCCATATGATACAGAAGAGCTATGTTAAAAATACCGTGAGGTCAAAAGTCTCATCCCCACAAACAATCGCTAAAGACAAGTTCCATTTGTGACAGTTGCTGATGGATGTGGAAGAAGTGGAAGGAGAGGGAAGGCCCAGAATAGGTTTAATTCCCTTAGCAAGTGTAGTAAAGCCACCCCAATCCGATTTTCCTGAGAGAGAATTCAGTGATGAATGGTTCTGTGTAATATGCTGAGCCATCACACACAGGAGCCATTTATCACTCTGAATGCATGGAGGCAAATGTGATTATTATTTAAATAAACTACAACTGCTCCCTGCTCTGTCCTCTGTGTGTATAACCTGCAGCCTTCATTCATCTAAGAGAAGTTAAATCACAGATTTTAAAATGACTAAGCTGATCCATTTCCATTTCTAAATGATGCCAAGGGCACTACTGCAAAGGGGAAAACATGGTGACTTGAGGGAAAATGACGTCTGTTCTGTGAGTCATGCTTCTCCCTAACTCCTGTGCCTTTGATGTACCTGACAACTCCTGCATCCTTGAAGGTGAGAACAGCCCACTGCATCTTTTGGAACAGGAAGGGTGCAGAACAACAGGGGGGCTGGAACAGCTGGGCAGCAAGGAGGGCTACTGCTGCAACCTGTGTAACTCCTGTGGACTGTGCTGAGTCATGTTCAGCAGCATCTGTGACATACCACGTGCACAAAGCAAGCACAGTATGCCCTCTCACAGTCATTTTTCTGTCCAGCACCACTCTGGAGACTGGTTTTGATCTCTTTATTCCTGGCCCAGGTGCCATCAGGCTCAGACCTCCCCTACTGGCTGCAGATAATACTGACAAATTATGCAGCTGCTGAAGCACAGGCAATTTTTCAAACTCCTTTTGCACAAACCTGGAGACGATCAGCACAGGTAATGATAGATAGCATCACTTTGGCTGTCCAAGAATAAGCAATGACTGCAAAATTTTCCAAGGATTCCAGTTATATATCCTGGAACCGGTTAATGACAATCTTATAGCACTAAACTCAAATGGAAAGAGGGTTCAGAAAAGTACTTGCTCATGTAGAAGCACTCCCATATCAGTGTGAAGCAGAGCTGTGTATAATGAAGGCCACTGAAGCCTTTCCTTTTCTGCAGGCTCAGGAAGAAGTGCTCGTGTACCCACCACAGCTATCCCAGCAGGCTCTACTGCATCCAGCACGTATTTTGTGTCTTGACATTAAGCTTGTAAAGATCATCTGAGATATGTGAACATCTTGTATAATCATGACTAACATGAGTGAAGAAAAGCCCTTTTTGAAGAGCAGCACCGGACTTGATTTGCACGTACTGAGTGAGTGGCAGTAAACACCTCATGTGTCAGATAAATCTGTCTTCCAGTGATAGCAACTCAAAGGTGCTATTGTCAAGCACTAAGAATTATGTAATGCAGTGAAAGAGTAGACTTCATCTGTATGAGCAGCTACCTCCAGCCACAACACTGTTCTCCAACGCTGGTGCTGAACAGATGAAATGTTACCACAGTCCCCCTTTGGCTCCCCTCTGTACTGATTTTTAAAGTAAAAAGAGTGTCTGAATTACTCAGCTCTGCATTAGTTACGTGCCCCTTGTAAGCTGCCTCCCATGAGCAAGAAGGTGGCCGTTGTGTTTGCTTCCATACCTGAACTCCTTTTTCATTGTCCTCAGCACACCGGGGCCCTCGAGGCGGAGTGTGGCATTCTCCAGGGTTTGTTTCAGAGGGTTGGTGAACTCCACAACCACAGACATTTCTCTGTCAACGACCATCTGGCCTTTAGTCTGAAGAACAAAGTAAGGATAAAGCTTTGCAAGCTCGTAATAATAAAATGCCCCACAGTGAACTCCATAGGGTTAAATACACAGCACCTGTAAGGAAAGAGAGAGGGGGAAATGGAGCATGTAGCAGAAGAACACAAAGCAGAGAGTCTAGCCAGAAGAAAACAGTTGGATGGGCCCATAGACTCTACCACTACAGATTTTTCTACCCATTTTTTTCTACCCATGATGGGTTAACAGGTAGAAATTCCTCATTTCTGCAGGAAAAGTAGAAATCTGCTTGCACAGTCCTGGACCTGAGGTCCAAGTGGGGGAGAAATTGGATAAACATGAGCATTCTCCCTAATTCTACCCCTTCCCCAGGCTCCCTGCCAGCCCTCAAGTGCGTGGCTCCAGCAGGGTTTTCATTTTACAACTGGTAGATGACAGCTGGTCCACTAAAGATTTGAAAGGGCTTTGAGAAAGGTAGCTAAGAAAAAGAAGTAACTTCTAAGTAAAACTGAAATGCTGTGATGGAGTCTGCAGTCCTCCTGCAAATAGTTAAGGATTCTGGCAGTTATAAAAAGCTGGAAAGACTCTGGTCTAAGGGATCACTCCACGACAAATACCAATATATTGACTGGGATAACAGATGAGACACTTATATCTAAGTGCTCAATTAGCATTTAGCCACCTGAATTAGCAAAAAAAGTGGCATATTCAGAAGTCCTAGCCCGATTTAGAGGCCTTATGTCCTCCTTATTTCAATTGCCCATTCAGATGTTTGAAGATCATTGATACATGAGGGAGTTCAAAATCGTCCTGAATTCCCACACATGCAACTGAGATCATGACCTGTATTTGCCAAGATTACTTTTGTAATCTGGTGTCAAGCTAAATTAGAATAAAATGCAATTTCCTCTACGGTTAACTCTGACAGTCTCCTTAGACAACCAGAGAAAGATCAAAGGTGTATCCAAAGATGTGAAAAGAAAGAAGTTCTTCATTCTTCTCCTTTACTTTCCTATTAAGAACTCCAGTTTGACAAACATGTTCAATGAAGAAATCTGACGAAAACGAGGGAGATAGCTTCCTCAGATTTCTTAAAAAAGCAATACAGCAAAGTTTCCTAAAAAAATACATCCATACGCATGCATATACAAGCATGCTTATAAAAATTCAGCTGTTAAAACTTCATCTTATATTTACATATTAAAAAGAAGTAGAGAGGAGACAAACCCAGTTTTACTAGAAGATGTGGTTATTGGGCAACAGCATATCCCATACACTAATCATCCTTCATAGGAGGGAGGATAAACGTTTTGAAGCTGAAACTGGGGAACCTGTATAAGATGTTCCGTTCAAATATTGAATTGAAAGAACTCTATTTTTAAGATAAACACTACTTCAAATACCCATTTTGTCTATCTCATCTCTGGAATGCTCAATTAAAAAAAATGCAATTTGAAAATAATAATATTCTTATCAGATCACTTCTGAAACAGAGAGATTATTTTTGCAAACTTTACTATAGTCTTGACCTACATAATTAAAAAAAAACAACAAAACTTTATTCTTTTTTCCTGTGGAAGGCTGCTGTGTCATATTATTACATATATTATTATATGAAAACTTGAACAAATAAACATAGGGAGAAAAAGGGTCTATAAACATAGATTTCTTCCAAGATATGGAATTTTAGGGAGCTACAGCCATGTTTATGTGAAGCTTCCTGAACAGGTGCTCTGACTTTTTGTTCTTATTTTTTGCTATTAGGAAAAAACAGATCCAAATGGCATCACTCAAAGCAGATGAAGGCTCAGCACTTTTGAAAATGAGGCAGTTTATTTGGATGCCCAGTTATGAATTGAGAACTTCCAAACTCAGCCCTGATTTTTTGCAGTCTTGGCAATACAACATAGGGTCCATGTCCTCTCAGTCACTACACTTCTAGTTTCAGAGGTACCATGCCACCAACTGCAGAAATGTTTAAAACCCTACTGACAGTACCCTCATAGAGTGGCAACAAAGCACTACTTTGAAAGTACCGTTCCAAAGGCAGATCACCCATCCATGTTTGGAAGAAGCTTCCATAAAAAGTGCAGGAACTTTCCAAGCAAATTCACCTTAGCAATAGCGTTATTCTGTTTTTCAGCAAGAGGTCTCTGTATCACACTGCTTTAAATAGAATACTTTTGAAGTAGTTGAAGACTTGAGTGACTTGAGTGAGTAATTTCTCTTTCACTTTTTGAGCTTCTCCAGCTTTCTCATATCTTTTCTTCTCCTTCCTCCACTGAGATCACTCTAGCTCTCTACTACAGGTAATGCAGACTCGAGTGTAGGCTGCTCAGTGCAATATGTAACATATACATACACCCTCACACACTCCAATGCGTAGCTGTTCATAAGGTTCATGTTAGAGCAGAGGTCTAACATGCACACATGCACAGCTCACCATCCCAGAAGTCAATGAACAGCCCACGCACACCATGATGATAACTTCTTTCCTTCACAGCCCTGAGATACCTTTATTTTCAGGGTGGGGATTTCCAGGACCACTGCCTTCTGCATAGCCAGAACCTTCCCTGTTTCATTGATCCGTGCTGTCACAAAGAAGTGAAAAGAGGCTTGGTCCAGCAGGTCATTGAGATACTCGGCTGATGTGATCATAACATCGAAAGTATTAGCTGAGGGGAGAAACAGAAAAGAAAAAATGCATCTGAACTCTCCCATCATGTTCAATGGCATTTACATGAATACCTTGGAGAAAGCTGACCTAGCACCAAAGAATGACTTTTCTTCTATTGCCCAAACTACCTTTATTCCTTTACGTCATTATTTCCTCTCATGTTTTGCTCTCTTTGCATTTAGGTTATGAGCTCCTTGAGGTAATGGCTCGGTTTATGCATAGCCTCTGCCCCTGCCTGTCACCACAGACCCAGGACACTACTGAATGTTTCCAGGCATTACCACAAAATAAGCGAGAAGCAACACTGGCAGTAAGTAGCTGCTGGACACAAAGGTTAAAACCACTCCTGAGTGCTGCCCTTGTATACGTTTGCTTTTCCTCTTTATTCCCACACTTTCTCTGCTTCTCTTCTCCACAGAGAGATGCCACCAAGAATGCCACCAGAGCAAATGTTTAGGCGTTTACGGACTACTTGGGAGACTGCCTGCTCCCCAGGACACGTCTGGATATCTGCCTTTGTCCTGTAATGGGCTTGCATGCAACATTTAGCAAATGACTCCTCCTGTCTCCAGCATGCCCTCCAGAGAGCCTTCATGTGCTTCCTGACAATAATTATTGGAAGGAACAAGTCCCCCTGGGCTAAATGGTTGAGATGCAGGGAATCATTAATGTAACCATATTGAACTGCAATTCCCAGACCAACAATGGTGTGAGAATGTGATGCAGAGAGGCAGATCTGCTAACTGACCAAGCGGAATATATAGATCTGGAGATCTTGCCTTTAAAAAAATTCATTACAACCTAAGTAAACATATCAAGATCTCCCATCTGTTAACTATAATTATTATTGTTATTCATTATTTGTATCATATTTGTGACATACAGGCTACACACTCAAATAATTTAACTCAATTGGGTAAACACATTTACCCCTTTTCACACTTTTGATCTGCTCATATCAAAACCAGGTCCCTGATTTGGTTTCAGAGTTATTTCCTCGGTAACCACCTGACCTGGCCTTACCAGGCCAGCCTCAAATTTATTTGATGTGCTCCCCACCTCCTTCTCACTTTGCATCTCTTTTAAAAGAAATTCCCATAATGCCCCAAATCGTAAATTATAAACGAGGCAAGGTATTTCTCATCCGTGTAAGGTAAACAAATAAGTAAATAAATAAATAACTTAGTTACAATCTCAGTCGAATTTGCTTTATAGTGGAAGGAGAGAAGAATTTTTCTGTTTAAATTTAATCACTGCAGGGAAAAGAAAGAATAATAGACTTCCATTTCCTTAGCGCTGGCTGTGCTGGTAAGTTGCCAGTACCACTTTCAGCACCCGGGAAAGCCAAGGGAGACACAAAATCAAGCTGCCTTACAGCCTTTCAAAAACAAAACAAAACAAAACAAAACAAAAACCAAAAGAAACCTAAATATAACTGAATAAAGAGCACCTTTGAAGGCTCTGGAAGGTTTAAGCTATTCAAATCCTCAAAGATGTTTTCAACCCACACAATTCCTTTAATCATTACCCTGAAAATCACGCATTCATTCACTTCCTGTTTGAATACTTAGTTTGCTTCATTCTTTTAATATCACAGTCTGGAAGAATGCTTTTGACACTTCTTTATTATACTGTAGTGTTTTATTACCTCCAGATACGTATACGCTTATGAACGCTGGCATGAATGAAGCCTACAAATTGTGCTTGAGTGCCTCAGGAGGTATCCCACTACTATACCTCTGACAGACTGTGCTCACACAGCTGCAAATGATTACTCTGCCTCCCTTCACACTGCCCATCTGCTCCTCAGACATGATTCCTGCCTGCATGTATACTCCTTTCCAGGGAAAAGGCAAAAGGATTTACGTTCAAGTTTTAGGTAGTACCTTCAGAGAAGACATAACTTGTGACAGTTGGGGTTTTTTTGTCCTGTTATTGGACAAAGTGCTCTACAAGTTGTGACTGTAGTTTAATGGTGAGCTAATTGCCACATTGAAAAGTGGTAAAACCTTAAAACAGGTTGCCTTGACCAGAGGCAGTAGTGGGGACACACACTTCTTGTATACACACAAAATAAAATGAAAAAACATTTCTGTTCTCTTAGGTGCCTTTCTCCAGTCTGTGCTCTGAGGTCACAGGTCAGTTTCAAGATGCTTTTCAGAAAAAATTTACTTAGAAAAAATGAACAGTGAAGCTTGGTGATGCTTAAAACATCTCCTATTCATTTCACTTCTTGAGCAGAGGAGATAGATGAACCTCAGAACACTAGAGAATCCATATTTGGGGTGATAATAGCTTACAAAGACCTTTAGTGCAAGAGAACTTTACTGTGAGTCCTGAAAGCAAGTATGAAGCACAGCAAGAAGTATAATCAATATTTACACATCTCCTATGATATGGCTGAATTCCCTGTTATAGAAGTGGTATGGAATTTAGACTAAGCAGTTGAAATTGATCTTTTTACTGTGCCTACCCAAATCTCCAGAAGTTTTGCAGTATTTCAGATCAAATATTTAATAACTGATGCAAGGAAATTTCAAACCTCACACTGTGTTTTGATAGGTTCTGATGGAACAATTCAATGCAACCCAGACAGTCCATTTCCAGAGTCCTTGCAAATGATTTGGAGGAGTTAGAAAACAGCTGTCAGAGCTTTGTTATAGCCTGGAGGTGGAATTTTCAATAACTTTCACAATGCAGATCCTTGTAAATGGACATCTAGTTTATGGAGAATAATCAGCTCCAAATCAAAATGTGCAGTTTTAGTAAATACTAATAGTAAATAAATAAAGTGAGGAAGAAAGCATGAGGGTTGCTTCAAGACACAGTAGGAACTGTGATTCCTCAGAGGTTTCTCACTGAAATGAAACCTGGCGTCTTTGTGAAGACTCGCAGTGCCTCTTGAGCTGGGACAAGACAGAGAAGACAGGTGAGAATGCTCACATGTCAGCCAGAATTGCTGAGATCCAGGACCAGATCCATCCTATGGGCTTCCAATATCCTGCCACTCCCACTGTACTCAGCAGAGATTGCTTCTGCCCAGTAGCAGTGTCAAGAAGGCAAAATCATTGCTGTTTACTGTCTCAGTACGGAGCTCAAGCAAAGGAATTTAAGAGTCTTGACTTAGCTTGCTTCAGAGCATGTTTTCATTACTTTTTCTGAGCTGGACTCATTGACCTAAGAGCACAGGCCTGTCAGAAAAACAAGTGATTGGCAGACACTTGCTGCTGGAGAAACCAGGGCTGTGCAACCTGCTTGCTCCATAGTGCTGGAGAACGGCAGATCCTCAGCACTTACTGACTGCTTTCCAAAGGGGGCTGCCGTGGCTGACAGGACACAGGTCAGTTATGTCCAAAATAAAAAAAAAAAAAAGAGAACATTCCTCTTCCCTACTTTGGGAAGTGCAGATTCCTGTCCTCAGCTGTGTGAGCTAGGCCACCCAGAACAGTTTTGCTCATGAAAAGGTGGAGGCATGATCTCCCCACCACAGTCCAGAACGCAGAGTGAAAAGCAAGCACTACCCAGGGAAAGATAACTCACCTACCTTCAGAGTGCATTCCCAGCTGACAAATGCCCCTGCTGTATAGTAACACAGTCTAGTTATAGGTACATTTTTTAGAACACTTTAAATACACAAAGTCTGAAACACTCCATCCTCCAAAGCTGGATTTGTACTTGGAACCAATCAATCATGCAGCTCAGAGTAGGAGAGCATTATACAGGGAGCAGCAGCCTGCAGAAAACTGCCTCAGCTCTAAACGGCCCTGGTATCAGGGCTTCTTGATACCCAGTAGAGTATCCTACTCTTAGCTACTGGAATTAGCTCTTTCCATGGTTAGAGATGCTGGTGACAGTTAACGACATAAAGAAATAAGGTTAGTAGGTTTGAAAACAACCATGCGACTCTTACACAAAAGAGGTTCCAGTTTTGCACTGAAAGAATGTTTCTTGAATTCACTCTTCGTGACACCAGTATAAAAGACTATGTTGCCTGAAAGGTATGTAGTAGCAGTGTAGGAGTTGCGGCTCTTGTTCCTGAGTATTATAGTGACTTTAAAGTCACTGCCAAGGACCGCCTTTTGCACTTGCAGATCCATCTCAATATCCTTTTGTGGTTGATATGTGGTGGGTTGTGTAGTTTGTTTTTTAACACCATACATTACAGCAGTCTCCAGAGCCAGTCTTTCTTCTGCTGAGCCTAAAAATAAAAGAAAATCAAATTAAAAAGAGAATCAGGAATACTGCATTAGCCCACTCACAAAAGTGCATGATTCGCACTCTGTGGCCCTTGAAATTAATGGATGAGGACAGTGAACATTCCTGTGGTAAAGTTAATATTAAAACTTCACAACTTCCATTTGAGATGGTCTTGAGGATTGAAGCTATACCCAACAAATTAATATAGCTTAGTTAATAATAATGAAACGACACCGATTTATGCTGTGCAAACATCTGTCCTTCTCAGGCCTGGATAAGAAATGCCTAAACAACTGTATAGAAAGCTTTGAATTGCCTTGTATGCTTCAAGTTATTCCATGATGGCTTTTTATTTTCACCACAGCTTACTCAGTATGAAGCATTTCTAGTAGCAAACAAAGTTTGTGTCCCTATCAAGACATCTGCAAAGCTGCTGGAGCTAGAAATCAGAGAGTTGCAGAGAGCATGTTGGCAGCTTTCCATGAAGTGGAAGAAGTGCCAGAAGCCTGTAAATTCACAGATCAAGATCTGATTCAGGTAAACCTATGTTGGTATGGTCCCACTCTTTTTCAGGTTACCTTCTTGGAACTTGTAGTTCTCGGTAATATCTACCATATCATCATTTCCGACTCCCTTGGTCACAATCAGCTTCCCAATATGGGTTGTGTCTATTTTTTCTATCACTTGGGATCCATTTTTTCCCATTCTTGAGTAAATAATATCACTATTCACCTATAAAATCAAATGAGAAAGGATTGAGATTGAGGATTGAGAAGTAGAGAGAGCAAGGAAAGCCATTATAAGTCCTCAACCACATACTAGAATCATAGAATCACAGAATATCTTGAGTTGGAAGGGGTCCACAAGGATCATCAAGTCCAGCTTCTGGCTCCACACTCCTGGCTCCTCATAGGACCATCCAACATTCAAATCCAATGTCTGAGGCTGCCATGAGGCCTCTCCTCAGCCTCCTCTGCTCTGGGCTGAACAAACCAAGGCACCTTAGCTTCTCCTCATACATCTTTTCCTCCAGGCCCTTCACTGTCTTTGAATGCTCTCTAACACTTTGATGTCCTCTTTATGTTGTGGTACTCAGATCTGCCCCCAGTGCCAGAGGTGCAACCATACAGTATGGAGCACAGTGGGACAACCCCTTCCTTTGCCCAGTGTCAGTGCTGGGCCTGATGCACCCCCGTGATGATTGGCCCTTTGGGCTGCCAGGGCACACTGCTGGCTCCCATTTGGTTTGCTGTCAATCAGAATTCCCAGATCTCCCCCTGCATTGATTTGAAGTCCCACTACTTACATTGAAATCCCATGTTTAAAATTAGACATACTCTACAATAATGACTAGATCCATTTTACTATATGCAACTCCAGAACATCAGCCAGAGTAAACCTGAGTAGGCTACAGAAATATCATTTGGATTTGGGGAGCACAATTACACATTCCTCACACCAAAAGATTTATTCCAGAGGAGAGTGCTTCATAGATAAAACGTACTTATTCTCTTTTGTGCTAAGCTATATACAATTCAGTGTGAAAGAGACTTGCTCTACAGCTTATGCAGTTCTGGGCACAACAACTCTGGTGGGGTAAGAGGTTAAAACACCAGGCCAGGTTCCCTTGTTCCTCACAGAGATATAACCTTCTCAGATCTGCCAGTCAGACTGCCCATGTCAGCACTCCCTGACCCAAAGCAGCCAAAAGGAACATGGTGAACAATGATGTCTTTAAAATCACAGCATTAATTTTGACTGAAATAAGCAGTGAAGCCTTAACATAACCGGGTTTGCTGGCAAACCTGAGAAGGAGGTCATAGCTAACAAGAATGAGTAGCTAGAGCTGGTGACTCATTTGCCAGCATAGCTGGAATCTGGATGACCACATACTGAAATTTGATCTGAACAACTTTTTCTGCTTTCTACACTGGTGAACTGAGATGAGAGAAATCCATATCACCTATTAGAGCCATATCACACCTACATGCTTGCATGCCATAATAATAAGATTAGTCTTTGATGCAGTGAATATGTCAAATAACTTCTGAATCTACAAACTGCAGTGGAGCCCTATCTTCTGTCTCAGCTACAGTCCCACACATAATGCTCAATGCACAAAAATTTTTCAGGAACATACCTCAGCATAGACAAAAGGAGCATCAAACTGGAAACAAACATGACCATGTTTAATGGCCTGAACTGATGCTGGGCCACACCTGTACATACCTGCAGGGGAAAGAGATAAGGAGAGAAATAATCCTTGGGTTTGGTGAAACTTCTCAGTAGCTTACCGGAACTCCTAAGTGAGAACTTAAAAGCTTCATTTCTGTTGCTATCCCTCTAAACAACACAGACTCAAGCATGAAACTACCTAATGACTTGGTAACTTAATGACATCGTGAAACCCAGTGCATGTCTTAAGTGGTTGAAATGCAGTTAAAGTTGGTTTTGGTTAAAGCAGGTGGTAATTTCAGGGGGGATCAGCTAAACTGAGAAAGATCTCACTGCAAATCTGCTGAAAAATGTCTTTTTCAGCAATTCAGATTTCAGCAATTCAGAATTGCAAAATTAAAGACTGGGAAGAAACAGCAGTGGCTTTTCATGTTTTTTTCTCCTGCCTACAGCCTGCTCAGGCAGTTTAAGAAGGGCTGTAGAGAGTGGCTGATACACAATGAAAGAGAATTCATTTGATCAGGCTTCTGTACAGGTTCTTCAAAAATTTGGAAGCCATCCTTTGGCAGTGGAACTACATTTCTCATAAGCCAGGCAAGACCATCCTCATGCAGGATTTTGTGCATGTATGCCATGAGCAATGTTAAAACAAGGACTTGTTTTAGAGCTCAGAACAACTCAGGAGAAGGCCCTGAGCACAAACGAGTGTGTTTATCTGGTGTAAGGGGTTTTCACAGTCCATATGCTGACACTGGCTTAGCTACAGTCACCTCATCATTTACCACAGAAAAATTTCAAGCACTGCAAAGAGAGTTAAGGAGGACTTCAAGCAGTATTACCATCACTGGTTTCTTGGGGTGTACCATCAACAGCCTGCCATCCTCCAAAACCAACAGGAAGATCAGGTCTGGTCATCCAAGCTTCATTCCAGCAATGATAGTTCCTTAGAAAGGAGATGAGATCAGAATACTAAATTCTTGGAAAGAAGCAGAAACACCACAACAAATCTGTGACCTGTCATTGCTCCAATAACAACATCTGTCAATTTAGGGTGAAAATGTCTGCTCTTTTTAAAGAATAGATTTTAAGTCTTTTGGTTTGATGACTATTAGTTAAAACCTAAAGGCCACAATCTGTCATTATAGATCTTTGCCTGCAAGTTGAAGAAGACTTAATTCTTCTACTGTGTGCTGAATGCAAATATAACTGAGAAAAGATGCCAGTGTTTGTAGGCTATTGGGGTATATGAAGAGTTACCCACACCACAATCTCTTTCCAGCCTGATGTCCCTAACAATGGAGCTACAAGATGGCTGCAATCCTTTCCATCAGTGGAAGACATCTCCAATTCAAAATGCCCACAAAAACAAGCTTTGAATCTTCTTCAAGCCACTGAAACTTGACATGCTTTATAACTAGTAAGACTGAAGCTTTGGTACCTCTACTGAAAAGATTTCAGGATCAATTCAACAATATAGTGTGTAGCTTTGTTTTCATGGCTGAAAAAACATATGCTCAGCTGGTTCCCACGTTGGTTGAGAAAAAAGACAGGCTTGTAAGACTATCCTTATTGGGAATTTCTTGTTTCTCAGACCAGTGAGGAAGGTCACACTCCAAGAAAGTACAGCTTTCCATGAAATCCACTTATGACCATTCTGGACCAGGTGATGCCTTAGGGACTAGGACAATATCACGGGAAGATGAATTTATCAGAGATATTAATCTATGTGCTCAGGCTTGAAATGCCCTTATTTAGTTGGATGTGCAGCAAAAAGAGATAGTTCGCTCCAGAAGTAATGCCTCCTGGTTATTTCCATGGGAACTACAACAGATATAGTGAGCACAATCACACTACTTGGAAGAGCAAATTCTCATCTACAAACCACTATTTTTCAACACAGTCATCACCACTAGATGTGCATTTTCATCAGTGATGAACAAGAGCTCTTCATTTTGTGCTATGGCAATTGTGCATTGCCATCTAGAATGTGCCTTGTCTTTCACTGTTGCCACTGCAGAAACACACCACCCACTGCCTCACTGTGCCCACATCCACTGTGCTCACATAAACACTAAGCAAGCATTGATGAATGTCAATGGGTGCATTTTTTTTCTACATGGAGGAATTCAGTTCCAAATCTTTGCTTCCTATGTATTTCCATGTCAGACATCAATTTGTCAGACTGCTACTCTGCTGCCATCTGCCACACAGCAGCAAAATGTAACGAAATATTGGTGAAAAGGTTCAACCTCTACTGTCATACCACTGACATCTGCCTCTGATGTCATGGACCAACATATTAAAATAGGAAGCATTACTTTTGGGGCAGGTCAGGCACTGGATGTTTCAAATATGAGCAGACAAGATGGATCTTGTTACTTTATTCCTCTAGTGTTACCTGTGCCCAAGGGAGAGCACAAGCAAAGAAGAAAGGCCATCTAGGATGGGAGTTGCACAATAAAGACAGCAAAGCATTTGAATTTCATTACTGAAAGAAAAAAAGAGAAAGAAAGAGTAGAGAAGAGGCAGTTTTGCTTTCAAATTATACATATCCTACAGCAGAAATGAATAAAATTACATCAGCGTAGCTGCTGATATAGCCCCTAGCACACACAGTGATATTAGCAACAGGAATGGGGACTGTTAATCTCTGACCATTTCATTAATAATAGGTGAAAACCAGCCACATAGCAGAGTCAGAAGGATCTGAGGCTTGTCTAACAAGACATTTCAAAGTGGAAATGAAAGCTTGGATCAGGGTAAAACTTGTCAGTTAGGAGTGTTAATGAAGCACCACTACAGAAAAAGGAATTATTCAAGGAAAATGACGCACACTCAGAGAATTTTTGATGCTGCTGAGAGTAGTCAATGCTGAATCATGCTAACAGAGCTCACCTGAGGGCTACCTGAGGATGAGGGAGCACTTTACAGCAGGTGGGTTTTTGAAAGCTGAGAGAGACAATACCTACCCTGAAAGTCCACTTTGAATCAAACTTGGATGTGTCATTGACTTTTTGTTCTGAAAAAGAATAATCTGAAAAGCAGGCAGGAGGGAAAGATGATAAAATCAAAGGGGAGATAACAACGGGGAAAATGGCAGCTCTGCTTCAATTCTGTAATTAGATAATGCAGTATCTTATTTTTCTCTGTTCACTCCAGGAGACAGGACTTTTCTCACTGTTTTTTATTTGTGTAGTGTTGAGCACATCAGGACAGCAACTCCTCTAGGTCTGCTGCCACACAAATAACAGATGCACATCAAGATACTGAATGTGAATGAAAAGAAAAACATTGTTTGTAAAGCACATGAGTGTCAAGGAAAGGAGGATGAGGGGAACATTTCCCTCTCCTAAATGTGGCAGAAGATTTGCTCTAGAAGAAGAGAGCACAACTGAGGAGCTGGCTCTGCAGTCACAACTTCTTAAATTGAATCTGTACTTCTTGTATTCTACAGCAAGCCCGAGACATTACAGAAAGCAAGAATGGCTATACAGATCAATGTAGTGACCATTAAATATTTACAGAGATAATTACGAATAGACTAAACAAAGCAATGGGGAAATTAATAAAAGATGACCAGGTGGATTTTATGCCTGGAAGACAATTTAAGAAGGGTACTTGGTATTGCTTATGAGGCAGGCACACGCTGAAAACAGTTGCTGCTCTTTCATTAGCAAATTATCCTGGGCATGAGGTTTGAGAGAGACACTGATAACATGGAGAGAAAAGTGAGCAGGAAGTGAATGGGAGAGCAGAGGTCTTACAAGGGCTCAATCCACAGAACATGGGTGAGCCCACATGGGGCTGGGTGACTCCAAGCAAGTTTCTGCTGAGGTACTGACACCGTTCTGCTTGGACTTCACAGTAGGAGTAGTCTTGATTCCCATCCAAGAGCAATATTCCTTGTGTCTTTATATATCATCATTAAGAAAGACAAGGAGAACAAAGTAAGGGGACAGAAGCAGTACTGATGGGTCCCAAATCCAGCCAGTTTTATAAAAATAACTTTTTGCGAAGTCTGTGTAATTTTGTATCTGTGTTTTGTTGTTGTTTCTCTTTCCTATCCCAGGGGGGAAAAAGCTTTTTAATAAAAATAAATAAATGTCAGACAGCATTCACAGGGAGCCCCACACTCAGAGATTGATTGGACTGAAAATCCGGGCTGCAAGTATTCCTGAAGTCTGAGGGTATTTAAAACCTGAAGACAGATCAGCTTCAGCAGAATGAGGCAATAGAAATGATATACTAATAAAGAAAAATAGCTTTGTTTCCACTTTGCAAGAGATTATAAATAAAAGTGAGAAATACATTTAAAAAATCATTATAAGTACTTTGAGCTTGTCCTCTTAAAAAAAAATAAAAAACAAAAAACAACCAGAAAGTAATAAAAGACTTTAAAAAATAAAATCAAGGTTAAGACACAAGCCATATAAAGTCTGCATGTGGGCTACCACGGAGTGTTACAAAGTAATGAAGAGAAAGGACACAGAGGAGAAATAAAAAAGGTATGGAACATATATTAACTTATGCCCAAAGGGTGAAGTGCACCATGTACTAATAAATGCATCAGGAGGATAAAAAGGATGAACAAGGCAGTTCAAAAAGTAATCAAGCCAAAGAAAAGCAGGAGGGCGGTAGGAAATGCTGTTGTGAAGCTGAGTATGGATTTCAGTGGAGCAAGGATGATTTCAGGTGATCTGTCCCTGCCCTAGAAGAATGGAAAAATACAGAACTGATTTCAGAAGCTATGGGAAACAGTTGGGAAATGGAAAGATAGGAAAGTACAAGGAAATGTCAAAACCGGGTGAGAGTTAATTCATGGATCAGCTTAAGAGAAGTGTAGAAGAAGAGATAAGACGGTGAAGAGTCTGAAACATGGCTGTGATCCATAACTAGCTATGTACGGTCTGAACAGTGAGGGATCTGGTCATTGGGTCTTGTGGCTATTACTTTACAGCTCTGTGAGCTGCAGAAGGACCAGCCTCATGAGAAGCACTGATGTTCTGCTGCTACAAGGATCAGATACAGCTTCGTGGGCTGCAGAATACGTCAAGGGATGTGAAGGGCAGTAAGAAAGTCAAGTATATCGGCAGCAAAAAGAAGACTACATACTGGTCCAGTGTTGAATAAGGCAAGGGACCTGGTGACAACAGAAAAGGTCAAAGTACTCCATGTTTTTTTGTCCTCATTTCTGCTAAGATTTGTCCTCCAGAATCACAAGCACCTCCAACCAGTGTGGAAGCCTGCTATAATGGAACTTTACTACACGTAGAGGAAGGTCAAGGTATGGAATATTCAAACAAATTCTGTGTCTACGTAGAAGTCCAATGGGCCTAATGGGACGGACCTATGAGCAGTGAGGGAGCCGGCTGGTGTTACTGTGAGGCCACTCACATTTGCCTTTGAAAGGTCTTGGTGACAGAGGAAGGCTCCTGAGGAGTTTAAGAAAGCAAATATGATCCTTCTCTTCAAGACAGAGAAGCAGCAACATTCAGGGAACTACCAACTTAGCAGTCTCACTTTGATTCCTGGGAAGGTGATAGAGCAAATTCTTCTGGAAAATGTTTTCAGACACATGAAGGATAATGTGATTGTAGTCAGTGTGGATTTATCATGGGGGAGCCATATCTGACCAATCTAATAGCTCTCTGTGACAAAATGACTGAGTGGGCAAAGGGAGACCAGTACATGGTTGTTTTCTCATTTTTGTTTTCCTTTTGACTTTAGCACTGCCTTCTGTGACATCCTGATAAAGAAACTTTTGAAATGTGGGCCTGATAAGCGGACAGTGAAGTGGGCTGAAAACCATCTGAACTGCTGGATTTGGAAGGTTGTGATCAGTGGCATGAAATCCAGCTGGAGGTTAGTCACTAGCTGTGTACCCCAGGGGTTAATACTGAGTCCAGTACTGTTTAACATCCTCGTTAATGACCTGGATGGTGTAACCGGCTATGCCTTCAGCAAGTTTGCAGATACAGAAAGCCATGAGGAATGGCTGATACACCAGAGGATGTACATGAGGAGAGGCTGAGAGGGCTGGGACTGTTTGGCCTGGAGATGGGAAGGCTCGATGGGCTCTTATCCATGGGTATGAGTACCTGATTAGAAAGTGGGGGTGAGGGGAAGGCAGAACCAGACAGTGGCCCACCACGACAAGAAAAGAGGCAATAGACACAAACTGAAACACAGGAAATTTTCCCTGGACATAAGAAAACATCTTTACTCTGAAAGATTTTGAACACTGACACAGCTTGCCCAGAGAGGTTGTGGAGTGTCCATCTTTGCAGATATTCAAAACTCAAATGGACACAGCCCTGAGCAAACTGCTGTGCTTTTAGCAGGAAACTGGACTAGATAACTTCCAGAGGTACCTTGCAGTCTCTCCTATTGTCTGTGATGTTATGATACAGGCTTCAGATGTAAATGAACCTAATTGCTTCCCTTAAATTGCATCTTGGTAACAGATTATGGAAATCACTTAAAGAGGTTACTGCAACAGGTTCAGTCATTTCATCCACCACAGAATGGATTTATTACAGTTTTAATATAAAGACTTCCAGGGATTAAGTTGTTAATGAAACAAGCTGATGAGTAGCTATGCTGATGAGGTGAAGGTATCATTGACACAAATCAAGTATATTAACACTGAATAAGACAAGTATCTCCTGAATATAGCAATATATACAGAGGTCACATTCACTGCTTCACTCTGAGGAGGAAAGGCTTGAGGCCCGATAACCCTCACATAATTTTTACCAAACAGAGCATATAATCAATATGTGCTACACTTCTCCTGTCAGATAGGAGACAGCAAGAGTTCGAGGAGAAAGGTAGACGACTGTCTTCTCTAAAATAATATGTAGTCCATTTCTTGTTCACAGGGACATTTCTTTTTATAACTCTGGTGATAGCATTTCAGCAACATGTGCAATAGCTTGGCTTGCTTCTTTTTCAACCAAACTGGAATTATTTGGGAAAGCACTCATTTAGGACACTGACTGTATGTGCAAAACTTAAAAAACAGCTTACAAATACAAGAATTAGGTGGAAGCAAAATAAGAAGTTTGTTTTCCCATAGACACTGAAGTATCTCTTTGAACCTGGCTCAAAACGGATGGAAGTGCCCAATCTACCACCTTCTTCCATTTTGGGAACCAGCCTTGCCCTAAGTAGCACAAATACATGTCAACTCTCCTTCAGTGTGCTGAAATGTACACTACTGAATGGTAATATTAGTAGTGATCTCATAGATCTCCTATGGCTTGTCCCTTTAAATGACAAGCAATTCATATTCATCATCCTATCATCAGTTCGTTGTGTTTTCTGCAAGCTAGCAATGGTCCTTATTGAAAAGAGAAATAAATAAACCACATACATTTCTTGTTGTGTTTTTTTAGTATGCATATAGTTGGCGTATTAAAGGCATTTGCCGGGAAAACTCACCAGACAGAGTCTTTGGTCAATCTGTTGTCCACCTGCCCTTCATCATCCAGAAAGAAGTCCAACTGTAAATTGGCATTGTTGTCATGGGCAGAAGAATAATTGGTAATGAGTCTTGCAGGTATCCCCAGGCACCTCAAAACTGTGTCAAACATAGAAATGTAATGAGAAAATGTAAAGAGAAAACATTAATAGAAATAAAATGGGAAAACTCATCCAAATCAGCCCAAATAATTTCTCCTATCTTTCTTTATATAGAATATGTTAAACATTTTGTTTGGTCCCCAAATGCTGAGCATTCAAGATATGTAGTGGTACAATTGCTTAACTGGCCAGTTACCAATAGTCTTGCATACTGACCACACGGCAGCTTTTCAAGGCTAATATGGATGGAATGGATCAAATGTGATATAAAGAAAAATAATTTTGAGGTTCCATGAAATGCAAAATACACTAGAACTCCTATTATCAGTAAGCCAGGAGAATTAAGAGAGACTATGCTAAAAGGAAGATGAATACAAAATGTCTCCTGGTTGATTTGGAGTTTCACTGTTTTGGAATATGCTGTCAGATGGGGTCTAGAGAACATAAAGTACAAGGCAGAAGCTGATTGCTAACAAGGGAGAAAACTGCATTATTTGCAAAAGAAATGTCAGAGTTTGAGTATGAACAAAATGCATTACATAATTTGTATTGATTTCTAAGCAATAGTACTTTGGAGTCAATGGTCCCTTCCCATAAAGGATCTTAAAGAGGAGGATCAAAAAAAAAAAGTTTCCTACCCCTAAATTTCAAACCACTGCAATATAGCTGACAATCCTTGACCTCAGCTGACAAGAGGTGAAGTTGGGGCACATGGGAAAGCTATGGCTATATCTGAAGTGCAGTAGTGAGTCACTAAACTTCTGTGTTAGTGGTGCACCCTGGCTGGTAGACATGGAACACGGTCCAAGAGGGAAGTGGAGACACAGGGTGACATATCACCTCAACCTGTCCAGATGAAATGTTGTGACATTTGTCCAAAAGAAGTTCCTGGGTTCTGATTTAGGAGCCACCATGGTTCTGCAGAAAACAGAGGACTTTTTTTGGAAAAGGGAAACATTTTGGTCAAAAACTGTATTTTTAAATAGTACCATCGCTGCAGTGTTGAACAACCCTTTCTGCTACTGCTTGGTTTTGTATATTCATTAGTGTCACTACTGTGACTCTCAATACAGAGTAGGACTGCACATTCATTTCAAGTTACTGGATGAAAAATTACCTGAATGCATCCAATACCATATGTACCTATTGATTAAACTTAATTCAAGCGCGCTCCCAGGTTTCCACCACATGAGCCATCAGGGCTCATTGAAAATAATTTGTCTGACAATTTCAAGATTAATGAGCATTTTTCAGAATGTTTTAGCATTTTTAATGGATGTCTATTCAGAGCTTACATAGTAACCTTGGAAAGCTGGAGACTGGTCACAATGATAAAACATTGGCAGCTGAAAAAGAATGCAAAATAGAACTTATAACAATACTTTAAGTTCAGCATGTTTGTTTAGGCCTTTGCTGTCCTCTCTCTGGAGTGGTCAGCAGCTGGACATGAAAACAGCTATGCAACAGATTAGCCACTGAACAATGTTTTAATTTCATAATGCTCAACAAACTTTATACTTCAGTAAGCCTCACAGTATGAAGTCCCAGGTCTCTGGCTTGACTAAAGTAGTCAGCAAACTGAATCTAATTTTGTCCCTGATAAATATGCCTCTCCATTTAACACAGTAGGCTCCAGACCTCCACGGCATTGCCCCACTTTCACAGTGGCCGACAGGCAAAATACTGTGTAGCAGAGTTCCAGGGCCAGTGCAGGGGGAAAACAGGAGAATCTGTATGTATGTTTGTGATATAGGGACAGACGGAAGAAGCACTGGTAGCAAGAGAAAGTGGCCTGTGAAAGTCACTATGATGAACTGCATCTATAAGAAACATTTGCAAGGGCCTTTCTGAACTCACTATGTTGTGCAGAGATGGAGGAGTATCAGGTACAGTCCATACGACCTCAGGCAAAGAAGGAAGTAGACATCTCTGAGGCTCTTTGGATGGATTGATATTCCCATGGCACCAGAAATAAAATGAACTATTTCATACGTCAAAGGATAGAGCACCTGCTAGAGTCTCCCTAAATCAAAGCACAAACCTTTCCAGACATATGAAAGAGAAGCAGAGAAACCTGAAATGGAATCCTCCCCTGGAGCTGTGAGAAGTGTGTGCCAGCAGAAGGATAGGTGGTCAGAACAGAGCTTTATTTCTGAGGTCCCTACTGTTTTGAATAGCTCTTGAACTACCTCAGGTAACTAAAATGAGTTACAAAATTCTGTTACCTGGACAGAAAGAAAACTATGCATTGAACGAAATATACGTATATGGGACAGGCAAAAATAAAGTGAAAATACAGAGATACCTAGAGCTGTACAAGGATGAAGAGCCAGATTTGTAACTTGTTAATTATTTAACTTCCATGTTTGCTGCAGAAGATGGGTGATTAATCTCCTTCATTTTTGTTAGAAGTACAACGTAAGGAAAAGTACGATGCTATTTCTGAAGACAGCAACATGTAACAGTGCTGAGAGAGATGAAAAAGGGAAAGGTTTTGTGGGGAGTTTTTCTGCAAGTTTCTTTTCTCATCCTAAATATAAGAAGCAAAGCTTTGACCTTCAGCTGTGGCTGAGAAGTACTTAATGCAAAGTAGAGTCCAAGCCTGCCAAAATGCCCACTGTATCCCCTTAGTCCTAGGCTGACCTGGTCCCCCCTCCAGTCTGATGCTTAAATATACGAGCTGTAAGTGCCTCTAGGGGAGATCTCTATGTTTAAGCCAGACTCACTTTTATTTTCTTATACTGGCCTGTCCCATAAGCAAAATAACTGTTTGGCTCTATATTAGCAAAGAGCTTTTGACACACGCATTGCTCCCAGTGTCTTGTCCCTACTGTCTGTGTAAATGTATCTTTTACATTAACAGTACCTTTCTTTACCACTATTATACCCCAGTGTGTTCCAGCGTTCAGGGAGTATTCATTTGGGATGATGCTGCTAGCAAGTGCTAGACGCTAAAAGAAGAAAAGAGACTAACCCAGCATTGCTTTCCCTACTCAGTTTTAAAACCTGAAATGTCTCTTTTGCTGCAACGCTGGAATACATTTGTTCTAGTTTGAGCAAACTTATTAGGATTTAACCTTGTAATGCCAGACAATTCGTAAAACAGGCCAAAATTTTTCTCATTGATCTGGCTCAAAAATTCCGTTAGGAAGTGTTAAAAGTGCCAGTAGGCAAGTGCTAAGACAGTACCCATTAGTCTTGCTAAGAACATCCCTTGTCAAGTACAATGTTCAGCCTTTCTGGAGTAGAAATACGTCTACAATACCTCATATCGAGTAATAGTCTTAAGTTGCAGATTTAGACACTAAGCCCCCTGTTCATCTCACACTTCCTAACAGAAACAGAGAGCATACTAAAAGGCTAACTTTCTCACCCCAAATTTAGTCTCTGTGATTCAATAAATACATTTTTTTTCTGAACAAATAAATAGTTAATACGTCATTCTGGAAGCGCAGCTATTGAGTCTATTTTGGCCATGCATTTTTAAGTATCTTTACCATTTACTCCTGACCATCACAGAGCCAGGAAGAATTTTAGCTAGTTTAACCTAAAAGCTCATTCTGCTATGTAAGGATCGCATAACAGCATGAAGCTTTTCTCACTGATACTTACATGTGTTGAAGACACCGGCAAAGACCCAGCACTGTCCATATCGCACTGGCTGCTTAGAACTGTAATATTCCAAGAGGATGTCCACACTTCCCGTCCAGGCCGAAGGTGGGACTCCATAATCATAGAGATTGTCCCATGATCCAGCCAAAACACCATTATCGTCCTTGGAATTGATCTACAGACAAAGGAAATGAGTTTTAGGGGTGTCAGAAGCTGAATAATAAAGAGCTCTTTAACCCAGCAGACCAAGATAGGACAGGAAAGACTGAATATAGCTAAGTTTAGGCTAGAAATAACACAGAAATGTTTAATTATGAAGGTAGAAGATGAACAGAACAATCTTGCTAAGGGCTGTGGTGGATTCACCATCACTGAATAATTTTGAATCAAGGTCAGGCACTTAAAAATAATAGTGAAATTAAATCACCACAATGAGCATTCATGTTGCTACGTTAGTACGCTTTATTAACACTACACATGCTCGTTGCTATGTATTTTTAAGAAACACGATCAGTTTTAAATTCATAAGCAAGCCTCAGAAATGTTAAACCATCTTATTTCCTAACATCATCTGCTTTTCTGTCTGTACCGGCCCAGATATTTTTAGTAAAATCACTCCCAATTTACAGTGGACAGAGAGAAGAATCAGTCCACTGTTATTTTTAGATTAGAAACTAATTTCTTCAGTCCAGCACACATGAAAACAAGAAGGAATATGCTGTGCAGGTTTTCCCTTGGTAAGATTACACAAAGCATGGAGTTTTGCTGACTAATGGCTATACTGATAGGCATTAACGAGCAATACATCTCCAAGCTGCAATTTGAACCAAACCAGTTGAGGCTGTGCAAAAAGCTCATTCGCTCTGTACCTTTTAATTATGTTAATGTGGAACAGCTACATGCCAGCCAAATAAATCACAATTCTCATTTAAAAGCTTTTGGCTGGATTAACTACCGTTTTATAATTAGAAAATCGACTTCCCGTGAACCCTAGGACTGAAGGAGATAAGTATTCAGAGTCATAACCAAAGGGTTAAGGGGTTGTGCCCATCTCTCACTGTTGTGGAAAACATGCCAAGAAAAGAGGCACTTCAAGGACAGGACGGCATTTCGATCTTTAGGCTCTCTGCTGGTTGTGAGGAGTGGAAAAAGGGGGCAGCTCTGTTTGCTTTGGAGCTTTAGGAAGCTTCAGAAAAAGTACAGCGTGGGGGCAGCTCCCCAGACAAGCTCAGCTCTACCATATAACATCTTGAGCAAGAATGAGGGCAAGGAACACAGGTGAGGCCTTGGTACCTCTTGGCCACTTCTTACTTCTGTTCAGATTTCAGATGGCCTGAACTCTCACCCAGCTGTGACCTAATCCTTCAGATACCTGAAATCTACTGACTCCTGCAATTCCAACAGGAAACTTTTCCACTTATATAAAATGGCTGAGTGGCTGAAAACACATGCCCATTTCGGGTTCATAACATTATGTTCTTCTGCTCATAGGGTTTCCAGGGAATCTGCATAAGGGACCTTTTAAGAGACCAGTGACCAATGCAGCAATTGTAAAGGAACCACATTCAGTTCTTACTTCTGTCGCAAGAGGTCTGAAGCCACATTTCTAATGCCTAGAGTAAAAGAAATAACCAGAAGGCCAAAACGAAATAGGGAGGTGGAGGTGATCTCAATCTTCCTTGTTGAAGTTAACCTACTTAACTTTGTGTTACACAAAATTCATCATGTAGCACTGAGAGGCTAGACATCCTGCTTCAATGTTATGTAAGACAAAGCGTTAATTCTCCTACAGTCTGGGTAAATGCTGTAATAAGTGGGTCATCTTCAGTGGCCATGTTTTGTGGAGACTCTTTTAGCAGGTGGCCTGGGAGAACATCTAATGATAATAGCTTAATGACCAGCACACTGTTCTGGGAAGCAGAAGGTATAAGTTCAGACCTCCAAAAGGCAGAGAGGAGTAGACTCATCTGTCTTTTATATCCTGGATGAGTCTTCCAGCTTGAATATAAGAGATGGGGCTGCTGTTATACACACAGTAAGACTCCTGATGCTTAACAGCTGGAAGGAATGGAGATGCGGGAAGCCTTCTCCCTACCCTTTCCTTCTGGAAATTTTGGGCACTTCCATTCTGGGTATGGAAAGTTACGTGGGCCCTGTACTTAAGAGCTCAGATCTCCTACCGTATTCTCCTGGAGCCAAGGTACCTCATGTAAATGCTGTCAGCTTAAGGAGGCTGCCTGAGGCTTGAAAATCAGGCATAGATCCACCCAGCTTTGCAGTGTCTTAAGGCCCTTCTGAGGTTAGTGCTGGAGTCCACACAAAGTCTCTCAATTCCTCATCTCAAATTTCACCCATCATGGTGTCTCACCATCCATGAAAGAAACAGCTTTCTCAATAATCTCAGCTACCAAAAAGTAAGCACGGTGTCATAAAAAATGCTAGCATGCATGAAAGTGCAACATTTAAAAGTGGCTTTCATGCCAATGAGGTTCCACTCTCAGGATGCTGAACTGACATAAAGATTTCACCTTTAGTGGAATGAAATAAAGTGCCAGACCCCGGAGGTCAGAATGGATAAAAGATCTGGCACCTGCCACAGGGAGGACGTGAGGGCACAGAGGCCATTAAACCAGCCTGGCTTTGATTAGAGAGTCACTTCTGACACATCCTGGGCATCTACTGCATACCATTGCAGAGGCAACACGGCAGATTTTGATCGGGTTTCCACGCCCAGACAACTCCAGTTCCGCCTTGTCCATCAGGAAAAGGCAAGCATCCAGAATGTTTTCTTCAAACTAGATAAAAAGAAAGAAAGAGAGAAACAGAGGGCAAGTTAAGTCACATTTTATTCTGAAAAGCAAAGGCAAAGTTATTTTTCACTGTTGTTATAATAGCTGATCAGCTTCAAAATCAGTTGGTCAGGTCGAAGTTCTGTGTTTAAAAATACAAGTCTTCTTCTAGAATAATTGCCCACGAATAACAAAAAAAAAAAAAATGTGAGACGCTTTAAGGGAAAAGAGAGCGTCATTTTCAATTCAATCTCAGTCTGGTTTCCAGAAGGTTAAAATGACAACGTAGCCTTTCTGACAGGACATAAAATTTTAAGTGCTAACAAGTATATAATAGGAAGGTATTATAATAATAACTACAATAAGCTAGTCTGCTCGCTAAGGACTTCATGTCCTTCACAGATTCCAGACCTGCTAATTTCAGAACTTTTCTGATACATTCAGCGCGACGCTGAGAAGTTGACCAATAAATGATTTACCACAGATAACATGAAGACACTTACATTTTAAACTAAAATAGTAAAAATGTTTAAAATTAACAAGCCAAAAGCTAATGAAACGGATTAATCCCGGTCTCTGAAACTTAGACATAAAAAATACCAAGTGACCTAAAGTAGTCTTCTTCAAAAATAGAGTGGAAAGGTACAGTTTCTTCGATCCAGCATGAACAAGCAGAGGAATGAATTGAGGGCAGAGGTGCCTAAATAGACCAGAAACCATTTGTCACAGAACTTGCCCTGTGATGTATTTCATTTTCCTTAGGAGAAACTGCATAGCAAAGGAAAATATCTCTGTCCCCTGGAAAATGGTAGGGGACAAGGAAACACACATTAATAAAAGAACGTCTTCCAGTTTCACTGAAAACACAGTATTATATTAGCATTCAAAGCTGTAACAGAAACTCCACTCAGCTCATCCCCTTGCCATATTCAGCTTTATGTCCTTCATTTGCATCCTTAGAGATATGGTTCATGCTAACAAGATTTTTGCTCTTGTGCCCAGCTGCAACTAGAGCTGTATTGATTTTGAAACCATCTTCAGCCTGGTTTAAGGCCCCTCAGCAGATGAGGGTGATCTGAGTTCTGCATTCTGCAGAGGACAAACAAATGCCCAGGCCAAGCTGCTGACCTGGTAGCATGGGAAAGGCAGGGGCAAGGTGAGGCCAGAGAGCTGAGGAGGAAGCGTTCAAGAATCAAGACAGCTGTTGGTGCTGCAAAAAAGATGGGAGGGGTGGGGTAACATCCTTGGAGAGTCCATGCCTACTTTTGCCTCTCCCTTATAGGCACCAGCTGTGCTCTGGCATTAGCATAAAAGAAGTACCTCTATAGTTCATCACTCTCAGCCTTTTCCTGTCCAAGAAATGTTTTCTTTTTGGCCTGCCTGGCTCTCATTACTCAGAAAACTGCCACTGTATGTATCCTTTTAAAAGACTCATAGAATCATAGAATGTCTTAGGTTGGTAGGGAACTTAAAGCCCACCCAGTTCCAACCTCTGCCGTGGTCAGGGTTGCCATCCGCCAGCTCAGGCTGCCCAGGACCCCGTTCAACCTGGCCTTCAACATGTCCAGGGATGGGACACCCACAGCTTCTCTGGGCAAATCTCCCTCCTGTTTATAAACTCTTCTTAGTACTGGATGAGGTCACTCTGGAGCCTTCACCTCTACAAGCTAAACAAGCCCAGCAAGCATCCTCCAAGGCAGCACACTTCTCTCCTCATACTGATTCTCAGCTCTGTAATGCACACCGGCATTGAATTACTTTCCCTGGAAGTTTGCTAGTATGTAGTAGCACCTTATAGTCTTGAGCAAAACTGAATTCGTAGTGTTCAGGCAAGCAAGGAAGCGGGTCAGTGGCTCCAAATGTCCTACTCCTAGTATTGTATGAGGCTGAATACACTACTGGTCTCCACTCTACTCCAGTGACGTGTGCTGTAAGCAATGTCAGGTGAATGGCAGAGCTGTGGAGGCCCCGCTTCCCAAGGAGAACAGATAGACAGTATAAATTCTGGGCCATCGTAGTGGCCTTTTCCTGCTTCAGGTTCACTCTTCTTTTGGCCTGGCCCAATGATTTATCACTTTCACCAGGATCAAAAAGAGCTTTCTGTTCTTCAAGTCATCAGCAGTGTCTAAAAGCTGAGTTAAATCAATAAGAAGTTTAGCTTGCAAATTAAATCTCTCTTATCTACAGTTTATGAGACACTGTCAATCTTGCCAGCATATACAGAAAGACTAAAGAGGAAAGAAATTACTATCAGAGTTGTTGCCTTCCACCTTAGCATTTACAGAATGATATAAATGACTGTGAAGTAATTGGAATAATAGCAGGAGGGACATAGGACAGGCTGTAAAGTCTAGCTGCCTTACGCTAATGCAGCAGTGCAGGATGCAAAGCACCGTAACATGGGCTAAAGCCAGTTTTGCCTTCCATTACTTCTTAAAAACACTAAATCACTAAATCAAACTAAATTAGTTTCCTGTTCTCAATCTTGGCATGAAAATAATAACTAGAGGGAAGCAGAACAGACACATAACACACGTAAGTCTGAGTACCCTTGAAATATCAAGTGAAACAGCAGCCAAGACAAGTAGGTAGCCAGGACAGATCAGCAGACATAGACCAGGCACTGGCACTGTCTTCTTGACACAAGCTGAAATGGGAACAACTCAAATGCAGGACAAAGGAAATTTGGCACAGCCACCTGGAAAAGACTGTGGAAGGAAGACAAGGCATGGGGAAACACAGGAAAAGAGGCTGTGCCTGCACATTGGTTTGCATTGCACTATAGAGCAATGCATTTAAGTGAGACTGGTCTTCAGTGTGCATTCCCCTTTCACGCTAGCCTGCCTCTAGTAGAAAAACTTCAAACCAATTAAACCCAAGTAAGAGGGGCGGCATCACCTTTTGCACTGGTGGAACTAGGTCTGTGTTTCCCAGAGCTGGTTACAGGCAGACGTGATCTAACCTTAACAAATGTACATGCCACAAAATTTTGTTTGTGCTGTGGGCTCATGTGGGCATGATTAAGCTCAACATGACAACAAGAACACCATGCCCACCTGCTTTATTTTACTTTTCTCTAAAAAAAAAAGAAGAAAAAAAGAAAAGGCAGTGTTAAAAGATCAATATAGCACCCAGCTTCCGATATTTCTCAGCTGGAGAGTTCCTATGTGCCTAGATTTCTTCCAAAGCAAAATTTCTCCTCAATCTGCCTTGGGCTTTTCTGAGTGATTGGCAATTTGTGCATCCTTAGAAGAAAGGAACCACAGTCATGTTACAAGGAACATCCTCATCCTGAATCCTCATTCATTACACCCATGCTTCAAGTGGTCTGTTGTATTTTCTTCCTGGGTCCATTTTTCTTGCCTTTCCTCCTCTCAAATTGATGCTGCTCATTAAAGAGGGCAGCTGTGAGAATGATCTCCCACTAATAATCCAGTTTTGAACTGCATGTTCCTTTTTAATTTACAACCTCAGTTAAAGCTTTCAGCTGTCATCATTCAAAGCAATTTTTAGCCTGTGAATATTACTATGCACAAGTCTATCCGTATTTTTGTGTGAGACCATATACCTTACAGCTCTATGACTGTACGTGGCCTTATGCTTTTTACTAACACCATTGTAAAGGGCTATATATGATACATACACACAGTATATATGTATGATATACCCATAACATAGGGTATATCTGCTGCTAGTACTTTTATTCACTTACAGCGATGCTCCCTGTTTTAACATAAAAGACTGCTAAAAATGAGGAAAACTCACGTTTTAATGGCTGGGAATTGGTAGGGTAGCATCAGAAAAACCATATCCTCTATCATTCTGAACCAGAAGAATATTTCTCCATTGTGTTTAGTTGTAAGATGTCTGTTTCACCCTCACAAAAATACTGATGGGTTCTGGGACAACTCTTGGCTTTGATGCACTTGCCACACTAAGCTGTCACACGGGCAACAAAAGGTGCACCACAGCCCAGGGTGGGAATCAAGCTCTCCAGTGCCAGACAGCACCGGAAGGAAAAGCATACGACAAAGGGATGTGGAACAGCTCTAACCTCCCAAACAGAGCTGCCTCCCAGCAAAACCAAATAAATAATGCAGTTTCTCAAGGGAGGTTGGTGTTTGTGTCAGGAAGGTGCTGGATTTGCAGAATATAAGCACCTCAGGCCAAACCACTATAGGCCATAAATTCAGCATCTTAGGATATAAATCCAGTATCTGGTTGAAGCAACACCTTCCATCTCCAGCCACTCGTTCCCCTCTCTCCCTCCCCTACATCTGTCACAGAGTGAATCCCAAATCTAGGAGCAGAGCATGCCTGAATAACAACTCAAGGGAAAAAAAAGAAGAAAAAAAAGAAAGGAGCTGCTTTTTTAGCTAGGTCAGCTCTCTGGTCTGATTCATTGCACGGCTGTATAAACACTTGCAGGGGGAAGGAAGGGCCAGGAGGGGGCATTTTTGGTCAACTTAAATGCACACCCAGCTTTGGCCTAAGGATCTGGTTCTACCTATCTCATTCAGATGCACCCTCAATTTATGGAATTGCTTCCCCCTCACCTTATTTAAGGATTATTTTTAGCTTCAACAGGATCTCTTTCAAACCCCACAAACAACAGCACTGAGGCAACCAGTAGGAAGGTGCAAAGGCAGGAGCACCCTCAGGCAGCCCTACTGTGGGAAAAAAGATGGAATTGCACCCTTAAATGAGGAAGCAAGAGCGATGAGAGTTCAAAGAGCTCTCTAGTGCAAGCACAGTGGCAATCCATCCAGCTTAAGCTTCGAGGTATTCTTCAGCTGAGGGAGAGAAAGCAAAGCAGGAGGGTCCCTTCTGCAAGGCTGTGCAGGGGATGTGCAGTGAGTGCTGAATGGATCCATCACAGCGGCATGAAGTACTTCAATACTCTCTTAATGGTGTTGATGTGAAAAACCAGGAGGTAAGGTGAGCCACGTCCAATAACTGCCCATTGGAATATCCCTGAGTGACAGTCAGTGTTAGCTTTGCTAATTTTGATGTTGCTATCGAATGCTTTTTTCCCATTCTCACACAACAACTTAACTCTTTCATCCCACAGGGACTTTCAGGCTGTCTAGTGAATACGAAGAGACGGAGATAAAACAGGTAAGCAGTAAGGGGTTGATAACATTGAAGGCATATCACTACCATATGCCAGCCAGTCAGGACTGTGCCTCCCACATCTTCGAAGGCTGAAGTTGTCAAGTCAAGACAGCAAAGGGAGAAGTTCCCCCCTTTGTCACTGTGGTAAGGAAATTTAAAACTCTGGGACGAAGTCTCAGTTTGTAATAGGAACCCTAAGAAAAGCTGACTCCTGAAAAAATGAGAATTACTTCCACCAAGTTGCTAGAACTGAAAGGAAGAGTCAAAAGGGAATACAACCTCTTGCTACATAAATAATCTTCTTGTCTTTCACCAAATCAGTCTGATCCTGAAGCAGCAGTAACACAGTAGCAGAAATGCTGCTGCGTAGCGAAAGCCTCAGCTAACGATTACAGCTTTCAATAGGAAGCCTCTTAGTATCTGAAATGTGCCCCTAAAACAAGATCTTTAAATACCAGCTATTGTAACGCTGCTTTTCTGGATTAGATATATACCCACTTCATACAATTTTAAAAAACTATACCCCTTTGTGTTTCTGCAGGAGAGACCAATAATGCACTCCAGAGCCCACAGTCTCAACCACAGCCTGCTGTCAATTAAATTCATTTGCTGTCCTACTGGGAGCAGTCAGAGAAAGTCCAAATAGCTCACCTGACCGTAACTCCAGCTTCTTAATTTCACTTCATTGACGTCTCCGTGGAAAACAATACCAACATCATTCAGGACATATTCTTCCCTTTCCTTCTCGTCATCCAGGTACACGGCATCCACTGTATCAATTAATCCAAAACAAACATCAACACCGCCACTTAGATTTTATATTGGGCAGATAAAAATAATTAGCATATAGCACAGCCATATGTGATGAGATGTGCCCATCACCCATCAAACAAAACATCACTTGCTTCAACAGAATACAAACATAAGGAAATAGTGACCCTGGTTAGAAATATGATACACAACTTAAAAGCATGCAAGATGCAAAAATGCTGACAAATCCTGCCTCTTTTCTCAAGATCTGAAAACTGTGATTGAAATGTCACATCTTATCAAGAGTTTTATGATTACTGTGTATCACTAATTTAAAAGTTGGAGCACCATGACGCAATTCTGCTTCTGTACCAACAGATCAAAGGACAATTTCTAACCTATTAATGTTAGCGGAGAACAGTTCAAGTCAAGGGATCTAAAGAAAAATCTGTAGCACATTACAAAAATTGGAATACAGCTTTTATAGTGTATTAACAGAAGAGTTTGATTGTTTTTCCGTACATAAGTTATTGACTGCAGTGTTCCTCCCCCACATAGCTTGATTGACCAGCTAACATGAAGAGAAATCATAAAATTACACAGAATCACAGAATCGTAAGGGTTGGAAGGGACCTCTGGAGATCATCAAGTTCAATCTCCCTGCTAAAGCAGTTCCCTGCAGTAGGTTGCATGGGAAAGTGTTCTGGTGGGTTTTGAGTATCTTCAGCGACTGAGACTCTACAACCTCCCCAGGCAGCCTGTTCCAGTACTCTGTCACCCTCAAAGTAAGTTATTCCTCATGTTCATATGGAACTTCCTGTGCTCCACTTTGTACCCATTGCCCTTTGTCCTGCCAGTGGGCATCTCTGAAAAGAGCCTTGCTCCATCCACTTGACATCCACCCTTTAGATATTTATCAGCACTGATAAGATCCCTCCTTAGACTTCTCCAGGCCAAACAGTCCCACGTCTCTCAGTTTGTCCAAATGAAAACTGGAAGTATTTGGAAGACATCTTCATCAAAACATATATAAAACGTACATCCTAGATTGGCCTAACATCAGTCAAAAGAATATAAGTGGATCCTCATCCTGCAAAGAGGGTTCACATACTTAAATTACACACAGCTAACATATATAAATAATCATGAACTACATGAAACTATTCAAATGTTAATGGGTAGACATGAAATGGACGGAAAATTCTGTGATGTTAGAACAGTTGAGGATTTATTTCCTGTGCCAATAATGATATTTTGTGACTAAGAGGTACCACTTAACATTTAATGGTTTGGGAATTAATTAATTTGAGCAAATCAGTAATGTGGCACCAGATAACAAATTAAAGAGAAGCAGTAACCTGTGCATGTGTGATATGGGCAAGTGCAAAACTGCCACTTACCACTGTCATAGAGGCTTTCTTCTGCATCTTACTACAAATTACTATGGGATTATTCCACTTTAAAAGCCTATTGATTTGTTGTATTTTGTTGAAATTCAAATCAGATTTGTACTTCCTTCTAAAACTCAGCTTCAAGAGCTTCTCCATTTGCCCACAGAACTGCAATTCAGCTGAAAACAGCTAAAATATGAAAAATCAATGGAAAAACTCACACTGGCTTCAAGTAGCTGAAGAGTTTTGCCAGTCTGTACACCTGACCCTGCTGGAATTTTTATTTTCATGCAGCTGTATTAATAGCCATGTGTCTATATATACGGAAGGGATTATGTAGAGATATATAACATCAAAAGCTTCACATTGGTATGCAAGGAACGATATGGAAGCAGGTATCGGATGTAAGAAGGTTTTTTTTTTGCGTTTGAAGAGATCAGTGCTTTCCATTGTGCTTTTGACAGGGTTGCTGTACAGGCTCGGCAGGCTACATCAGAATCAGAGCAGATGGAAAAGCAGCAGGTTTTGCCTGGTTTTCCCTGAGGCAGGCAGGGCTGAGGCTCTCTCTTTGTGTAGAGGCATGGTGCTCCATACCTGGTCTTCAAGGGCTGGGCTGTAATAAGGACTATTAATAAGCCTGGCGCTACCTACAACCTAGTCAATCTGCACCCGGGCACAAAGCAGAAGATCATGAGTTTACAGTGAGAGGCTACCAGGTGACGGAAAGAGTGTTAAGACCTGACAGTAGATCCAAAGGCTACAGTCATTTATGCCAGCAGTGACACGCATACTTTGGAAGCACCGTATTACATGACTTTCTTGAGGTCCATCTCCCAGATCTAAGCAAGTTCTGCACAACATCCCATCAAAAACGTTGCGGATGTTGCAAATCATGCAAGGCTCTGTGTCATTAGGATGGATGTGCCTGGTTTGCTTATGGAGCAATTACATATATTGACTCGCTGAGCTCTGGGTTTTATCGAAGCACGTGTGTATAAACAGTACAGAAAATGCATTTCAAGGAGTACAACTCACACCTGCTTCAGTACAGTCATGCATTCAGCAGAGTGTGTGCACATGCCTTCTTGACAGCTGTTGTTTTCTTTCAGGGATTATAAATATCAATATTGATCTCGTTGGTATCAATTGAGACGCTTACGTTATTTCAAGACTGCATGATCTTTGCTAAATCAGATGAAAATTGATTAACTTCTCTGTCAATTATTTTAAATTATTTCTATTTTTTGATAAAGTAAAACAGGCCTCTGTGTTCCACATAAAAGCCAGCTGCTTTGATTTTTGACAGCTCTCGCTACCCTTGAGAACTGTTTAGAAGAAAATACGAGGCATTTGTGACTACTTTGATGCTAAGCGTGCTCTACATAGTACAACTCCTAATTATTTGGTGCAAGCAGAATTTCACATCTGACAAACAGAAGAATTCCAAGAAAAAGCACCAGGTTTGTTTGTTCTTTTTCTCTAGCAGTTTAAGGTTTTTCTACTTACTTCTTTTATCCTGGGAAATTACTAAAACTTTAGCAGTGCTACAAAGAAGCAAATAATCCTCTATGCTTCTTTGAAGATAGATAAGGTGAAAATACACTCTGTATGAGGACAGCAGTGCAGGTGAGAAACCCCACTGAACACAAACTCATGCAATCATGGAATCATAGAATGGCCTGGGTTGAAAAGGACCACAATGCTCATCCAGTTTCAACCCCCCTGCTATGTGCAGGGTCGCCAACCACCAGACCAGGCTGCCCAGAGCCACATCCAGCCTGGCCTTGAATGCCTCCAGGGATGGGGCATCCACAACCTCCCTGGGCAACCTGTTCCAGTGTGTCACCACCTTCTGTGTGAAGAAAGCTCCTTATGAAAGAGGTAAGAAGCGTAGAGAAGCTATATCCATTTAGGAAGTGAATGGCCATAAGAGGCCCCTCCCCAGTACTGGTGCACCTGGAAAACCCCTGCCCTAGCAGAGCAACCACTGCAGCTGGAAATGTCATCTTCTCCTGCACACAGTGACAGCTGAACACAGCAGAACCAGCAGATGGATCAATGTGGTTTGACTTCAGCACCTGGCCTCCCTTTAGCATGGGAACTTTGACAAGCTCTTGCTGGGAGGAGAACACCACTATGGCAAACACATTGCAGCGAGAGCTAAAACAGGTATCTACAAAGTCTACTCCACTCAAGACCAAGCTTAGGATGATGCTGTGCAATGGCCAGTTCTTGCCTATGTGAATGTAGCAGAGATATGAAGCTCTGAATTTGTGAATTTTTCGAATCTGTGGTAGAAGACATAAAATTTAATATATGGCTAAAAACAACAGAAAATGTTACTGAGTCAAATTTGGATGCCTGATCACATTTAACATTTTAGAGACATAGTATAGTGGGCATGATGGTGATGGATGGTGACAGGTGAACAGTTAGACTAGATGATGCTAGTGGTCTTTTCCAACCTTAATGATTCCAGGATTCTGTGATATTAGAGATATCCAAAGGCAACCACATGCTACTAATCCTCAAACTGTAACAGGATGTTTGAAGGACATAAGTGCCAACTGAGTCACTAAGACTGTAACGTATTTAATTGCTCTACTCTAAAAGACTTTGTAGAAAGCTTCTGTGAATGAAACATAATCCTCAGCCCATGAGTCTGCAACTTACAGACACACTGCATTTCCACCTAGGAGAGCCACAAGAGACCATGCAAAGTCTTTTCCTGATAGGCACCGAATGTTCCCAAGCAGAATGTCGCTGACTCAGCACCTCCTTGGAAAGAGGAGCACACAGTACCTAGATCAAAGGAGCCATTCTCCACTTTCATGTACTCTGATATTGCTAAGAGTCAAGTTATGCTCAAAGAAGTTATCCTTAACGACTTGCCATTGGTATCTCCTGTTTCAGAACTGAAGAGGGCTCTGTGTGCCCAAGAGCATGTCTGTTTTTCCCAGCTATGTCAGATGGCTGAAAAGAGGATGCTGCTTATCCTTGCAGGCTGTACTTCGCTTATTAACTAATGCAAATTTCACCTGAGTATCTGAAATGTCAATCCATTTGCTTGCTGAATTCCAAAACGTTTGGGGCAGATGCATATCATTTTGCAGGATTAGGACCCACATCTGCATCTGTAAAGTATTCTTGGTGATGAGCCTTAACCATATAAAAGCATCTAATGATTTTGGAAGCAAAGAACAGAAGCTGCTCTTGTAGCTTAACTGGTAAAGCATGAAGACTTGCTCTTAAACAGCAAAAAAAAAATAAAAATAAAAAATGCATCTCATCCTGGGAAAATATGTCAAAACTGAACTACAGTGAAAAAAGAAGAAACAAGAAAGGGCATAAATGCCTCTGTCTTAAAGAAAAGCTCATACAGACACATTGATGTTTCTCTAAAATGATGAGTTGGATAGCTGCACTAGACACTGACGGAGCCTGTACTGTGCTCCCTGCGATAACAATCCCCATTCATTCATTCCCCAGCCTTCTCTCTTTTTAATGAGGCTTTTTACTCAGACTCTGCTTCTTAGCTATTAACCCAGCAAACAAGGCCAGGAGATTTTCAAACTATTGTTTTCTGTGCAGTTTAACTGGCTGAGTTTTTATACCCTTTTGTCATTCCACTGCACAAACTTTCCCAGCCAGAGGACGAGGCGTGGAGAAACACTGCCCTTGCTCTTCCAACACAAAGGGGAAAAGGCAGACACAGGAACCAATTAGTCCAAACTGCTTAGGAGGGAAAGAAAGCAAATCCACATCCAAATGAAGCACACAGAAAACGAAAACTGCAATAGTAAGGACTTGAAGCCATTGTGGCACACCTGGACACCTAAGCTGGGGACAAAGACGTGATATTCTGGGGGTGACCCCCACAGCAGACCCCTGCTGCTCTGAGTCTCTCTTTGGCTTTCTTGCAGTAGACATCTCTGTTAGCCTCCTTGACAGCTGCTGCTGCATGTCCTGAGCTCTACACATGTGCTCCCACACCGTGGATTTTATTTTGCTGGCTTTTGGCCCCATTCATCTCAGGAAGTGAGTGCAAAGCACCCATGTGTCATGGGCACACAGAGATAAGAGTAGGAGATGTGAATGAGGGATCGATTTTCCCCTTCTCGCTGCTCACCTCATGACTCAAATCAGCCTCTGTGGTCCCTGTCACGCATGTTGTGGCAGCCAATCTCCCCTGACCACATTTTTTCTACATTTTATGACTGCCCTCAGCCCTAGCTGGCTGTATGCTTGTCATGAGGTGACTTAAGATTTTCCTTTGCGGTTTTTTCCCTGTCTAAAGAGATGCTGAGCCACAGCATAGTCACTGTGCTGGCTAACAAGCTGGCTGTTGAGAAACCAGGACTCCACCCAAAGGATTCTCTGCCTTGGGGTGGAGAATCACACCTCCTGAGCTGGAACTGGAACATGTTGATGTTGCCTTTAAAAACACTGAAGGGCTTTGTCTGCTCACCAGGGTGTCACATTAGTTCATTTACCTTTGCCAATGATCCCTCCTTTCTGTTACCCACACTCTTCTTACTCCCAGAATAAACTGACCATGTGTCTCTAAGGCATACAACTCTACGCTGCTTTCAAAACTCCCTCATGGTGTTGTGAGGCCTTGGGCCCTGCCCTTCCCTCCTGTTCCTGCTTAACTAACTCCACTTTACTCAGCATTAACATACATCTTCCTAAATAATGCATAAGCTAATCATTGCTTATATTCCCTTGGACCAGGGGCATGTAATGAGCTCAGCACAAATCACTCTATGTACTGACAGTAGTGTGGCTGAATAATGGGCTCTATTAATAATGCTAAACTTACTCATCACATGGTAAGATGGCCCTTACTTGGTATGGGACTATTTGATGAAAATACTCTGGTAAAAAATTGAAGGATGATGGAAGGATGGCAGGAGGATATATAGTTAGCTGGTGACCTAAATATATAGCAGTATGTGTGCTAGACATGGAGCCTTATAAGCATCAGAAGCTGAGACACGGTGCTGCAGCCTAGCCTCACCAGTCCTCCTTGCCTTCTCCTTAAAACCACAGTTTGAGTTCATCGGGCAAAAGAGCAATTCTGTCAGCAGAAGGGCTGATTTTACCTTGGTCCAGGGAGATTTAAAAAACAAAAGTTCTTTAACACACTGGATTACAAAAAAAGGCTAATTTGCAAAATGTTCTGTTCCTCAAATAGGACAAGGTTGCTGGTAATTAGTCACTGCTAAGGGGAAGTTATAAGGTCAAATCCTCTGTAACAGCGAGGCACCACCAATCATGTTGCAGCAGACTGAGTGCATCCAACCTGTGCAGGACAGCAGCCCCCATTGAGTCTTAGCAGGCTTTTAGGCTGCAGATACTCCATCCTAAAATGTGGCAACCAGAAATGTAATTCAGCAGTTGAGAATGGGGTGCCACTACATCCTACCCCACACCAAATCCTGGGAAAAAAACATGACTGTACTGATTTATCAGTTTAAGGAACATGGAGGCAGGCAGAAAGTTCACACTGATGATTATTAAAACCAGAGCAAAACCTTGGGGTACATGTAATACACAAAAAAAAAAAAAAAGAGCAGTGCCATGCTGCCTATGTTGGTAAATACAAACTCAGCCTCAAGAAACTATGGAGTGCCCTTATAGCCCCACTCACATGGCACCCCAAGACTGTAATACTTACCTCTGGGCAATTAGGTAAATGTAACCATATCCTTTCTGTATCCATACAGACTGGCCTCCAACCACCTTGGCACAAGTTCCCTTTCCTGGACTAACCCCTCTCACAAACCAATGAGCCCAGTGGATAAACTGTGAGTCTTTGACACTGAAACTACTTACGTTGGCACCAGGGGTTGAACAATATGTAAGTGTCAGTTGCCGAGTTTCTGTGTGTCCTGATGATGCCGTAGGGAGTCCAGATAGCAATGTAAAGGCGAAACTTCCCAATAATGCAGGTAGCAGAGGACATGATGGACAGGCGAATGGAGTTGTTCTCCCTGTGGGTAATCTTGGCTCCCCACTCTCCAGGTTTCAGCACATCACCTATGAGGATCGGGATGTAGGTGCCTTTGTTTGGTTGTGGGTAGCGACCTGGGGAGAGAAGGGGATAACTCCATGATGTTGTTCATCTAACTTTAGCATCTCTTCATTTCCCAGCGGTCTTCTGTTTCTTTGTCTATTTCCAACAGAGATGGCAAATGTTACTGGGCAGGAGCCACCTGCCTTCCCTAGAGCTTTCCACAGAACCTGGTTGCTGGTGCTGCTGTCACAAAAGAGCATATACCACCTCCCAGCAGGCAGCTCCTGCAATGGATACTCCCCAAGAACCTTGTAGATGGTGTGGGAACCAACTCTGGATACCCAGAGTATGGATTGGCATACCTTTGCTGGGTAGCTAAATGCTCTCTGTAAGCAATGGGCCCCAAAGTATGACACACCTTCAAAGTACTGCTCATATTTTGCCTTATAGTAAGACAAATCATGACCCAAAGAAACTTGTTTTACTCCGTCAAATATAAAAAGCATCTAGACAAACAAACTAAATGTAAGCATGTACACTGCTAGAATTGAAGATAGATGGGAAGGATTACACCCTTTGAGCCTGAGGTAGAGCCAAATTATAACTGGAATCCAACCAGTGGTATAGATAAAAAAGATGCTTGTGAGAAGGCTGAGTTCCTTATGTCATTCTCAAGTCTATTTTTCATTTCAGATTTTAGGCTTAAAGTTTTACTCTCATTCACTGATACAGTAAGGAAAAGCACAGAGGGAGAGACAGACTTCTCTATTTTTCATTCCTACTATTTTAGAGCTTAAAAATGTAATGCACAAGAGCACTGATTTTCCTGTTTGTTTATTTTTATACAGCTGATGTAGAGATAGACCCAGATCTGAACACTGTCACATTCTGAAAAAGGGCAATTCTAACTTTGAATATGAAGCTTGTGAGCTGCCATGACCCCCGTGTTTCTAAGATATCTGGGATTACTGAGCTTCATCCAACAGATTATTCAGTACACAAAAACTTCCATCTTGCAGATTTTCAGTACACATAAATAGCCCAGTCTCCCTAAAGGCCAGGGATGCTCTAACCCATGAAACCCTTTCAGATCAGCCAGGGATACAACTGAAAGAAGAGGCCCACAGAAGAAAGACGGACTAGAATAAGAGAGTAAAATCAATAGAAAGCAGCAGAAGATAAAGCACTGGACACTTCAAAAATAAGTCTTCAAAGGAAAGACAGTCTACAGAGAAGAGCCAATAGAGGTAACAGATGAGAGTCTTTCGTCTGCTAACAATTGTGATCTGAGAGCTGAACACATTCTTGTTCTTTGTAGCAGAACTGGGTATGACCCAGCTTGCCTCCACAGTAGATGTTTTATTTCTAGTTTTGCAATAGTTGTGGTGGGTTTTTTAAGTAGTTCATGCAAACAAAGCTGCAGAGCAAACCAAGTAGTTGAACTGACACCCTCTAAAACCACTAACAATTGTTACCTTTATTTAAATATCTTCCTCGGCTCTTCCAGAAAGGAGGGAGGGAAAGATGAGTATTTTAATGTACTTAGGAACTGACGCTGTCACTTTCACTGAAAGTTGCCTGCTGTAGGAGCCAACCAGGGACAGAACGCACTGCACTGTGGCTCCACACCCACATGTCTGTGTCTTATGTGAGCTGGAAATTGGGAAGCTGCAGAGCTCCTCTGCAGTGAGTCTGCCCACAAGAACCACACGGGGTCCCAAAGAAGCCATGGGGCCTTTGCAATGCATCTTTATGGAAACCTCATCACCTGCACCTCTTAGCAGGCTTAGCAAGGTACCATGGCTCTGGTATCTGAAGACCCAATGTGTAAAATCCCTTTCAAAACAACAAAGGTCCTCTTGCATGCAAAGCCACAAGATACCTCTATCTTTCTGCTGCTTGGGAATGGAGCACCTGTAGCTGCTGCTGAGAAGTAAGCAACTTCTTTTCAGCCCAGCATCCATGCATGCCCCCACAGCTGCATGCAGTAAGAAAGAGGCCACTGTACTGTGCTGCATGGGATATTGCCTGCATCCCTGCAGACCCAGCAGGAATGCCAGGGAAGGAATATCCTAGATGTCAGGATAATTTGCAGACATTATAAACAGAATATACAAGCAAACATGATTTGGCAGGCAGGGTTTGGCTGCTCGCTAACAGTTGCATAAGTCTTGAATCCAGGAGGAAGGCAGGGATGACAGTCAGGGCTCTCAAAAACACAGTGAGGAATTTCCAACATTTTCTTTGAAGAGAGGACAACTTCCTTCATTTTCTGAAATGAATACCAAAATGCAAATGGAAGAGCAGGGGAATTGTTGCTTCTGACAGGAGCTTGTAGAGCTGATTTGTAATCACACATCCAGACACCTGACAGCACCAGCCACACTAGTCTCATATACACACATCTGGTGCCTTGATACTAGAGCACTATGAAGCTGAATATCTTTGGCATCACATGCTAAGGTTGCTGGCAAAAGCATCCCTACATAGATTCAGTACTTTGTTTATCAACACTGTAAGGATGTCTTCTCGAGATGGCTTGGCCGTTTGAATCTATCTGCATCTTGAGCACTGTCATGGTTTTATAATTTTTGGTTATCGGTATTCCACATCATAACATCATGCAGTGTACTGGGAGCTAAAGAGCAGATGCTCTACTTCCAGGTACTCGACCAGAAGAGAAGAACTATGTTCCCCAGAAGACTGTTCAAGTACTGTTATCATTCCTGCTCAGGGGAACAGATATAAGGCCTGTAGGTCACCTGAGCTGAGTCTTCTTTCTTCTCATCTCGTTGTGCTCACTTTTGGATCATCTCGCTGCTGCTCCCGACTGCACGCAAGGCTTCAGTATTGGTGTAAGGCCTTTAGCTCTCGGACAATCCTCCTCTCAATTATATTTGATTTTATTAACAATTACATTGAATTATATTGTATTATAGCGTGTTATCATGCATTCCAGTACTATATTTAGTAAATTAGTTTGTTTCTCCTCAGATTGTTGCCTCTGTTTTTTTTAATTATTCTTTTGTTGGGGGGGGAGGGCCCCCTGTTTTCCCTTTTCCAGAGGCGTGGATTTTGCAAAAAAATCCCTCCACCCCACTAGTCACGGAACCGGGCCGGACCAGCCTGTAAACCGTCACCAAGCACACATTTCTGGCTGCAGTGGAGAAGTATGGCCAATTTTGGCTTGTAATTGGGATATCTGAGTTGTCAGCTCTTTCTCGGAAGGGATAATGTGCAGTGGTTATTGCACATTCCAGGTGAGAGTCTCTAAGGAAGAAGATTCAATGTTATCTAAAAACTCATTACCAAAAGCCTGTGAACTCCTGGCAGAGCACCCTCTGCAGGATCCCTCGTGTTAACTCAACATGCAGAGAGGCAGGAGGGTGTGTTTGGGTGCATATCAGGACCAGGAGCCACGTAGTGAAGATAAATTCTTTTTATGCTGACAGAAGGGCGTTTCTGTCAGCAGCATCAGCTGGCTCAGCATCCCTCATGCTCTGATTTGCTCTGGGAGCTGGCAGCCTGAGCCATGCTATGCAGCCAGTTCTCTGTGGCTGCTTCATTCCCTGAGGCTCACATGTGCTTTGGGTGTAGGAGGCTCTGGCCCTCACATGAGGACATTTCACAGCAAATTTATCTCTGAAAGACAAAGTTGCTGCATGACATGCTGTTGGGATGTCCCCATCCCCTCTTCTCTAACAGCAGACAGATGAGAATTCAGAAAGCCTGGAGGCTGCTGCACTGATATCATCAGGCATAGATAGAGTCCCCTTTTTATAGGCTCTTGTTACATCCTGGAAGAGTTCTAGTACTAAATGGTAGCTGATGATGTCCTGCCTTCACGGCAGGACAGGGCAGGAAAGAATTCCCAGTGTCCCTCCTTCAGGAGCCTCCAGCTCTCTGCACTTCAGTGCAGGGCTAGGCACTGAGCCATGACACTGCCAAAAGGCTGTATTGTTTTTACAGAGATCCCCGTTACAGAAAATTTAATGGTACAAACATGCTGATTTTTTCTTGCAGCACAGTGCACAGGCCTTTGGTACTTCTGTCTTTATCTCACCTTGGTCTCTGTAGCTACCTAAGCTGAGCTCCTAAAGCTCCTACTCACTTCAGTTGCAGTTCGGTTCTACACCTGGGTTTCCAGGCACATGTGAAGTGGAGCAACATATCTGCTATCACTACTGATAGAGAAATATTGAGAAGCAATGCTCTCCCCGCCTCAGTGCTGTATCGCAAGGCTTTAAAAGTAAACAAGCATGTGAGTGAATGCACCATGACTGAAGCTTGTGTGAATATGGGCACGTACGCAATAGTCTTCCCACCCTCCCACCCACTCTATAGGTGTAGAAAGAAGAGCACGGTGTTTGTTAAAACTGGCCAAAATCTATTTATGTAGCAGTAGAAGAAAGAGCTATTTAAAACACAAGACTGTGGCTACACACAGATGCACTCAAAATGAGTTATTCTTAACATATGCCTCAGCTCCTTAGCATGTCAGCTCCTGGGCCCATCAGCTGTGTTTAATTCTGGATAACACTGCTGCATCAGTGAGGGATTTACAGCAACAGAGGGAGAGCGAGAGAGAGGTACAGCAAGTTCAGTCAGCAAAACACGAGTGTTCCTCCCCCAGTCCCCCAAGTCTGCCAAGTCCCCCTGCTGCTCTTACTTCCTAGTCACTTACTGGAGACCAGGGCTTGCTCAAGTACCATTCTTCCTCCTCCCTTCCCAGCCACCTGGAAGTTCCTGTCTCCACCTGGTTAAGCATTTCCCTTGATCCCCAGGGGCCATGTGCATTCCTGTACTTGTGCGTGCACTAAATAGCTCCTAGATGGCCATCACTGAGCTAGTGCCATGATGTTAGCATAACATGGAGGCACTGATGAGTGCAAGCCCTACACAAGTCAGTGGCTCTCTTCCTGTAGGCAACGAGGAGGGAAAAGTTGGCAGCACAGGGCTGAAAGATGCAGTTAATATCAGTGTACTTCTCCCTCCTGATGGAAGTAGGGTATCTCAAAAGACATGGAGGTGAGTAAAGCTATTTCTCAATACCTTTTTTAGGAACCCTCATTAGAAGATTGTTTTTTAAAGGAGATGAGGAATCTGTTGCCCTTTGGGAAACACATTATATACAGCGAGGTTAACAATTTCCCCAATAAGCTCATTTGTTTTATCTAGATACACTCTTCCAAAGGGTAAAGAATCTATTCCAATGCTGGCCCTGGAAGAATAATAATTGTGACAGGTCGTTAAGCAAATTGGAGCTTGGAGCCACTGTAAAGAAGAATAAGAAGAAGGAATGTAAAAGAAGAGAGGAGGAGAAGAGAAAGATGTTGAGAGAGTGTGTGTGTGTGTGTGTGTGAGAGAGAGAGAGAGAGAGAGAGAGAGAGAGAGAGAGAGAGAGAAAGAAGGCAAAGGGTGTGACAGAAGAAAACATAAGAAAATAGAATGAGAAAAAGAAAGGAAAGGGGAAAAAGAGAAATAGAATCTGTACTCAAACAATCCAAACAAGCAAGGAGAAACATTTTTTTCCTAAAAATCCCAGTGTCTTTAGTCCCATTGCCTTCAGAAGTGCTGCAGAACAAACTTGGAAATGTAGGAAACCCAAATATCTTCAAACAATTTTTGCTTGTAGCTCCAGATAGAAATCCTTAACATCTGACCACTCTGTCCCAGGAGTGAATATTACGAGTACTCTACAGTCGTAAAACATACATCTGAGTCATGCGCCTTAGCTATTAAAAGCATTAAATAATACAGCTAATTTTAAACGCCACTTGATGCTGCTATAGCAATGCAAAGGAAGAGCAGAATAAAGATCCTTTTGAAAGAGAGAATTCATGGAGCATCTTGAGGAACTCCCTTCTCTCTGCTCCTCTAGAGCCTGGACAGGAATTCCAGAAGGGAGGAAAGAAATATCCCAGTGCCTTTATTCAGCAAGTGGAGAGTTTTGTTTTTCCTTGTTAGGAGTTGGCAAACATGTCTTTTCTCTTCCTGGAATTAATTTCTAGGAAATGTGTTCTATGGCTAATAAATTATCTTTTCTTCCTCCAAGTGGAACCTTCCAGAGGGAATGGAAGACAATGTGGGCTCAGTCTCCATGTTCAGACCACCATAGGTTTCTGTAACTGTTCATTTCTTTGTAGCTTTTCATTAAGCAGGGAGATGGAGCACTGTTGACTTTGAGGCAGTCTGCACTGGACCCCTGGCTATTCAGTCATACTCAAATGCCCTTCTGACTATAGGTTAGAATTTAATGTCAACTAAATAAGTCATATGGGATCAGGTCTAACATCTTTTTGTTCTTAGATGCTTTGTTTATAGCTATTCCTCTGGACTGGGCCTGCAACGACTGTAGTAAAGGGAGCAGTACACTTGCTCTCATCTCAGGCCATACGCTGATGGGGGTACAGAAGGACAGGTCAGTGGGTACCCACACGTTCACATATGTGGAAAGGTGATAGTAGCCTAGAGGACTGGAATTTATGATCACTTCAGAAGTATGCCAATGATAAAAGGTTTGTAATAATATTTAGAACTAGACCAATATATATGGATTTATGAAACCATTGAAGTAAAATACAAATAGACAACAATTTATGAGGGTGTGGGGAAATATATCATTAGAGTAAGGATGTACCATATAAACTTATCAACCGCTCCAGAATTTACAGCCATGTATAGGAAACTACTATTAAAAGCAAGATTGAAGGCCTATCTAATCATATGTCTGCTTTTGAGTGAAATCACTACCAGTGCAGCAGTGACTGTGCTGACTTTACAGCAGTCATGCCAGGCTGGCTGCCCCCAGGTGTGAGAGCTCAGACAGTGGAAAGCCAACAGCAGCACAAACTCTACCCCCATCACCATGAGGGTGGTAATCAGGGGGAATCAGATGGATTGGCTCCTCCAGACTCCGCAAGGGTGCAAGTAAACTGAAACTGTTCAAATCAAACAGCTCTTTTATCTCATCCCCACACCACTAATATGAGCTTTTCCCACGAGGTGATGTTCACCTTTCTTCTCCTTAAAGCCAGGGAGTGGGCTGCAAGAAAGGAAATAAATGCGGTGATGGAGCAGCTCCCAAAACACAGGTACTGAAGAAGGGCTGAAGTCCAGCACAAGAACAGGAATAATATCCACTACTCTTTATACGTGGATATTTTTCCATGCTGATTTTCGGTACATCCAATTTTTTTCCCATACTTTGGCAGACATGTACAGTTCTAATTTAATGAAGCATGATGTGAAAAATTGAATTATAATAATTCACATTAGCACTCCAGCCAGTTTCACCAATGATTACTCCATGGAAAACAGTCTATTAAAGCAAAAAGGACTTCAGTCATAAGGAATTATCCCAGAAGGACTTTAAAATGACCTTCAAGAGATTGAAGTAAAAATAATTCCGTACCTATATATATATACATATATATATAATTCATCCCATGGACTGTAGGCTGTGTGTGAATAGTCTCAAATGGACTGTAGATTAAAAAAATAAAAAAGATGCTGAAGATTGCTCTGTGAGTGTTTGAGACTGAATTTCACATGACATGAGAAGCATTTATCCCAGGTATCCTTGATTCATTATCAATTAGAAGGATTAAGCAGTCTCTATGTGCTTCACTAATCATCTTTTTAACGATTCAAAAGAAGAAAACCAGGAACAGAAAAGAGATGTGTAACTAAATTTCAGGGATTAAAGGAAATAGAATAGCTCTCCATACACAAAAGATCCAGACATTATCATTGTAACAGGATGGTAACGGAGCAAAATTAATCTTCAATGGATAAAAATTCTGTGATGGATTAACATCAATCCTGGGAAATTTCCAGTGCTGGGGACTAATCATTTCTAAACAGCTTTGTATAAACAGCCCTCACTGCAGGCACAGCCCTGCAAAGAGAGAATTTGAGTTTTCTCAGCCAAATTATCTGGGAAACAAGTCTAGCTGTCCCTCCCAAAACTTTCTCTGTACCTTAAGGCAGCTTGAAACACTCCGAAGATCCCATGTCCAATGGACAAACTAGTTTGCATTGCTCAGGGTAATCTTCCCACCCTGGAAACACCCAAAACTTGCTCCCAGGGCTAGGCTCTGAGCAGCATGAGCAGGCTAGACCTAATTCCAGCAAGGGCTTGGACATGAGGCCTCCAGAGGTCCCTTCAACCCAGGTACTCTATGATCCTGCTGCACTGTTTGAAATCCACTGCTTAGGCAAGCAGAGATCTCCTTGGAAAGGTCATTTTGCAGCAATCTGCCAATATTTCGTCATATCCATCACTTCAGACTCTCCTACTCAGTATTTTCCCAGCAGGCATCACCGTGATTTCTGTTCAAAAAGATTCTCTGAGATCAGGTTGTGTTTGCTGATGTCTGAGCCATGCCTTAGGTGTAGCTCCTTCTTGACAGCACCGAAAGGTGAGATTCATCTCTCCCGTCTTCAGTCATCTTAAGGTCAAAGCCTAGACTACGGGGTGTAGTCAACAGAGGAAGACAAAAAAATCTAGCAGAGAATTTGTCCCATTTTAAGACAGCAGGGCTAAACTGCCACCTGGAGGTGCCTGCTTCCTTCCTCTGCTGGAAAGGCAGTGTTTCTGGACTGGGTTTCCAGGCACCTTGCGTTACAGGAGGTGAATGTCCACTCCTCAGGCAGACAAACATAAAAAAATACTGGATGTAAATGTGCCATATCTCTCTGTGACAAAGGCCTGCAAGCTCAGCACTGAAACTTTTGGCATTTGGTACCCATTGCTAAATAAGAGAATTCTCCTTCTCTTCTTCAGGGTACCAAATATTGGACTTGCCACTAGAATGAGAAGTAGCAAGAGCCAAGCAGATCATCTCTGGGTGATGTGATTGCAGCTTCCTTTAATACCTCCTCCTTGTGGACTGTTTTTGTTTTGCTTTCTGTTACTAGCCTCTGAGAACAAATGCACTTTCTTTTCACCAAATGAGCATAAAAAGAAACATTGTGGAGCATCCAGTATTAAATGATTCCCAGAAGAGGAGCCTGAACTTCTTGGCTCCCAGCTGGACTTCTGTGAGCTACACTCCTAGCAAGAGGCCAGTGGTTCTCGCAGAAGCAGACACTTGAAAGCAGGAGATCACAATAGTACTGTATACTATTCTGTATATACAACTCTTTTCCTTCAGCTGTTTCCCAGCTACCATACATGAGACTTCAGCGTTAGTATTTCCCATTTCACAGAAAGGACAGTAACGGTGAAGAATGGAGAGGGGAAGACAAGACAACCACACACTCAAGTCTAACTCCAAAATCATCACTCAGAACTGAGTTTGCTGCAAAATCTCCCCTGGCTCAGGCTGTGTTTAACTCTACCCTCTCCATGGCTGAGAATGAAAGGGTTTTTATCTGGGCTTAGAGATTTAAAGTAAAAGCCACGGACAAATGTGTGTTAGGAAAGAGCAACGGGAAAATAAACAAGTAGCTTGTCTTAAGTGGACTGTGCATCATCAAAAGAAGTGTTAAATTTCTTCTTCCAATACAGAATAACTGATTAAAACAAATGCAAATAGCACACAATGCAATAAAAAACAAATGTTCCATTTTCCACTTCTTTTCTGCCATAGCTGTTTGTTTTAAACATATAAAGATTAAGGGAACAGTCTCGAATTTAATTAAATCCCAAAAGAACTAATGATATTTATGCATATTAAATTTTTAAAGGCACTTGTGGCTGTTCAGCCAATCACTCACTGGACTGTCATAACATGCCTCCCAACCTTAATTTAAATTAGAAAGAAGAGACTCATGGAAAAAAATGTGCAGACAGTAACCTTTTCTCTGCATATATGTTTAAGAGATAAATGCCCATCTAGCTTTAAAAGGCAACAAATCTAATAAATGTCCACATCATCATAATTCAACAGTGGGAAAAAAAAAAAAAAAAACAAATCGATGTTACAAATTTTGGAACCACTTCTCTAAGGAAAGTAAATGGAAACATCAATTCAAATCTATTTTAGAGAGTTTATAGACAGAACATTGATGTCTTAACACAGAAACTCCCAGATTATTCTGGATGAAATCAGGGCTTTCCCAGAACTGTGATGCATAGAGGGTCATCTTTGGAGCACAGTGGGAAGACGCAGCCTTTTCCCCTTCTCTATCCAGGTCATGCCTTCCTTTAGTGCTGTACTGTCAATAAGACAACAGGTACATTTGGATCTGGGTCTCTGGCAAAGATCTCTCAGTAAGAAGAAAAAATGCTTTCTTGGCTCTCTTTGCAGTAAATCCCGTTGTGAACCTGAGTAAGCTTCTGGTCCAAAGCTAAAATCTCTGACTTTTTTCTCTTGTTACCAGGTTGGGTTTAAATGCAGGCTGCAGAGTGGTAAGGCTTTCTATTCTTCCGCTCTGCTTATTTTTTTTTCCACTTGTGTATCCAACATTTTGTTATCTCAGCTCATACAGTCATCTTTCCCACCTCAAATAACGGACTCCTCCTCCCTTCATCTCCTGAACACTAATGATAGGTGTTTCCCATTCCATCTACCTCTCAGCATTGCTATATGCTATTAAATGAATAACCTTGAAAGCTCAATGAAGTATAGCTGCTTGCTAAATAAAAAGGTCCAAGTATTCCTCTTTCTCTCACAAGTAATTTTGTTGACTTTCTCGAGGATTCAGACCCTGTTTAGAAAACCATTTCTTTGGCTTTGTTTAAGCGTGTGTTTATGGTTTACGGTTTATCAGTGAGAATAGGAAAAGACCCAGCCACTAAGCACTGATGTGTTCCTGTTTGTCAGACTTTTCTACCTTACTTGCTAAGAAAACACAGTCTTTGCCAGGCACTTACCTATCAAATACTCCAGCCAGATCTGGTCTTTCTCTGGATCATAGGGTCGGCTGAAGTCTATCTGGATTTGGAAAGGCTGTCCTCGACGCACTATCAGCTTGGGATTGTAGTACTTGTCGGTGTGGTGTTGCTGCTTGTTGATCTCATTGGGTTCCTTGAACATATGAATATCCACAACACGCAGGTAATCTGCAGAGGCACATCATTGAACAGAAAGCAGTCACATTATTGACCTCATCAGTGTTAGAGGCCCCATCCCCCCCTTCTCCAGCATTGCCTCATCAAGAAATGCAATGGAGTGTGTGCAATTGGACCTGTTTGGGGCTAGCATCTTCCTGCCTGAGCAGGGCTTCATGGGCTGAAACTTCTCTGTCTACCTGCTGCTTTTGCAGAGGACATAAGGTTCCTCACAAATGCTCAAAGCAATGACACAAAGGGCAGGTTCTAATGGGTTGAAAGTGAATGCTATCAGGGAGAGCTGTGCTCTGTCCCTCCTTTTGCATCAGCTTTCTGCAGGTCTGGGCACAATCAGTGGGTCTTTGACAGCTGTGGCTCCATGTCCCTTTTCTTCAGCCTTCCATTTGTAAAATGCATATTCACAGGGATTTTTTGATGCTTAAATACATACGTTAGTGTTTGTAAAGCATGACTGTTACCAAGTGCCGCAGAGCCTGAGAGGCTTTAATGATCTTGCTTTCAGCTGAGAGCTTCGACGCTTGTATTAAATAAGGCTTTGGTGTATTGTATGTGTCTAGACTCAGCTTCTCATAACACCTCCACTGCTACTAGTATCTTTTATGAAAACTCAATATGACATTACAGTATGTAATTACAGTATAAAGTCATAGTCAAACAGCAGTGGGTATCTATAACATGCACAAGCAAAGTAAATGCCTTGCTCCCTTCAAATCAGGGCTATCTAAAGGGTTATAGCTGTCAGAATTTGGCTTGCTCAGCTCATGACCAGCATGTGGTGGCACTCGGATAGCCAAAGGCACTTGCAGCCACCACCAGCTATGTGACTACCATGCTGAGAAATTGCACAGTGGAAGCCTTCACACACAACAGCTCCATCCTTGTGCACACTGAAGCTATACCCAGTAGCTTCACAGCCAGTTCCTTCTAACAGTGAGCAATCATACAGGAACGAACCAGACATCATTCTTTCTCCTTCATGCTTGGACAGATAATCATGAAAGTTCTGCCAGGAGGACCATTATTGCCATGAAGAGTGAGACAGAGAAGTAAAGCTTGATTTGCAGCTCTCAGCTTGCAGTTCCAGGTGCTGACAGTTAGAAACCAGCCAATTTCTGCATTTTATAGTGACGACTACGGAGCCAAACTCATGCCTGGCAGGAAGAGGAGCACACTTCCAGCAGCTGGCGGAGCTGTGTGTCCTCACATGGTGGCTCATTTGGCCTGCTGCTGTGTACACTGTGAGCATGAGTGATGCACTCAGCGAATGAGTCGGATCATCGAGTCACTGGGAGCTAAACACAACCCATTGCACAGAACCTCAAAACACAGCTCTGCAGGCAGCTTTTTCCTGCAGGCAGGAAGCCACAGCAGGCAAGAAGGCTCTGGGTAAGGTAAAACTCCATGGCAATGTTATTGTAACTCTCTGCTCAATTCTCCAGGCTTCTGGAACAACTTCAGTAGATCCCCACTGGCCTTAGTGCTGGCTGGAGTTATAGAGATGGATCTTGTGTGAAACTTCAAATGCTTTTTGCCCAGAAATCGTTTTTTCATTGTGCCTCTATGAAACAGGGAGTGCTTTCACTTCCCTCCTTGCAAAACTTACCCACGCTCACTCACAAGAATGCTGACAAAGGTCATAATTAAATTATGCAAGGCAGAAATTTCCTGGAGGGCTGTAAAGAGAGAGCATGGGAGAGCCTCTGCTGTTTTCTCTCCCGGTCTCTCTTAGGCTGGAAACATCCCATGTAAAAGCTGCACATCACAGCTCTGTGAGAGATCTAACCATCACTAAGTTTGGCTCAGCTTCTCCCTGCTTCCAGGGAGGCATAAAAATTCTTTTGAACATTTGTTGTGTTTTCATCTCATGTTCTGAAACAAAAGGCAAGAGACCCTGCCCTTCCTTCGCAAGTTAACCCCTTCAAGGAACTACAAAGCTCAGCCACCCCAGGGTATCAGTTCGGCTTTTGCTTCATTTTTTCCCAGGACTTTACAAGGCTCCTGTCAAAACAGTCATACACATCTGCACACAACACATTTTGCTCTCAGTGTTAAAGTGAACTTCTTTGAGCTCGTCAGATGAAGATGACCTGTGATTGAGCCTGTGCTAATTACAGTAATGGTAATTAGAGAGGACAAAAGTGAGCGTGGTAACAGGATACACGAACATCTTCACCAGGGTAGGGTGAAGTAATCAAAAGGAAAGGTCGAAGCGCTGCACATATTGCTGCTTGTCTGTTTGTGAGGGATAGGTGGACATCAGGGGTCTCCTTTGAAGTCAGATCTATGTGATGGTTTGTCACAGCCTCATCCGCTATTTAGTGCAGGTAGGTTTCCTGTGCAAAAGGTAGCAGCCTCATGTTTTCTTAAAGCCTTTGTAATATGGAAATTGAGGTGAGATGTTAGGAAGAAGTTCTTTACTCAGAGGGCAGTGAGGCAGTGGCACAGCTGCCCAGAGAAGCTGTGGTGCCCCATCCCTGGAGGCTCAAGGCCAGGTTGGATGGGGCCCTGGGCAGCTGAGCTGGTGGTGGCAGCCAGGCCCATGGCATGGGGTTGGAACTGGGTGGCCCTTAAGGTCCCTTTTAACCCAAGCCACTCTGCAAGCCTATGATTTTATGTTAACCTTGGTTGGAAATAAATAAACAAGCACAATCTTGCGCTGCTTTTCAATCCAGCAATCATCAGGTTTTCTTGGAGGACAAGAGAGAAAGGACTCCGGGTTACAGACCAACCAGTAAGAGTTTCTAAAGGAGGTGACGGTCGCTCTGCCAGCAGGGGATGCACGATTCCCTGGCAGTCCCCACACTTAGCAAAGGAGGGCATGTGGGCAGCCTGCAGGCTGCAGAGCCCCAAGGCCGTGTCCTCCCACCGAGTCGTCTGCATGCGTCAGGCCCACTTATAACTCAGTGTGGGGAGATGAGCTGGCTAGGAAGAGCCGGGGGGAGGACACAGCACAGGTATACACAGAGACACAGGCTTCTTGCTAAGGAAGCCTGCAGCAAGCAGCCAGCCTGCAGCAGGCAGCCACCTGACCAGGCTGGGGAGGCAGCTATCCCTGCGGTCTCCACCAGTTCTAATGTGGCTGTGATTCAGCACAGTTGAAGTGGGTGTCAGCAGAGAGCTCGTTCAGCACAGTTTACCTCATCCTAGAGTAGTAGCTAAAATAGGTCAAATGAATCACACCCTAAAAATGCCTATTTCTCTCTGTTGGCTGTCAAGGGAAACGAGGGTGAGTAGCTCAGCTGTAGACACCTACACTGCACAGAACAAGGGCAGGATTCAGCTCAAGACAAAGCCGACAAAGCCCTTTAAATGTAGGCATCTAAACGTTGTGAGCCAGACATGTAACGTCTTGTGGCCAGTGAGATCTGCTTGCTGCTGCCAGTGGAGCTGAAAAAGGCACCCTGGAAGAGACACTCACTGCCTGTTGGGACGAACTGTATTCTCACCTCCACCTGGGCTAGCTCTGTGTTGGTTAACATCTGACACAGATGAAGACACCAACACTTAGATGTTTACAGCAGATGTCCCACCCTACCCCAAAGGTTAGAAAACACCATAGTTGTACAAGCAGGGATAAAAGCATTGGCCTGCTTTTTTTCAGGGTGATGTGGAAGTGAAACACGCAAACCACTGCAAAAGGCTTGGACAACCCAGAAGTATGGAAGTGTGAAGGAGAAGAGGAAGGAGGTGGTGCAAGAAGTCCATGGCAAAGATGTGTTCACCCTGCTGTACCCTGCTGCTCCTGCTCTGCCTGAAGGCTCTCACTTCAACCCTAGTGCTGCAAGTGCTCTTGGTAGGCTCAGCTTCCAAACACAAGTGCCAATCTGAGTTGTGTGTAGAAAGCATCTGGCCACATACCTTTAACATGCTCTGACAGGTGATTTAAACATCCTACCCCAAAACAGTGTCCAAGGAACACACATACATCAGCTGGTGTACCACGCTTAAATCACAGCTGACGTGCGCTGAGGCAGGAATGCTGCTACAATCCCTTCCCTTTTCTCCACCTAGGTCACCCTTGCATGTTACTTCTACAAGCACTGCACAGCAGAACTGCATAGCAGAGCTGATCAAGCTGTACAATAAGAGTTTTGCTGTTATACTTAAATTTATTTTTTCAGCTATACCAGTCCCATAGTCAAGTTGATCCTATGGCCACACAAACTCCTGCTTTGGACAAGGGCTGTTTTCTCACCTGCAGCACCACCTTATGAGGCAGCTTCTGCCTGAACTCATTTGACCTCGCATTCCTGTTGTCACTGCACTTCAGAAGAGAGAGATGCTCTTGTCTACCAGCACCACACTCATTCAGAACCTGATACTAAGAGCTTCATAGAATCATACAATGGCTTGGGTTGGAATGGACCTCAAGGATCATTGAGCTCCAACCCCCCTGCCGCATGCAGGGCCACCAACCTCCATACCTAATACTGGACCAGGCTGCCCAAGGCCCCATCTAACCTGGCCTTGAACACCTCCAGCTATGGGGCATCCGCAACCTCTCTGGGCAGCCCGTTCCAGCACCTCACCACTCTCTTGGTAAAGAACTTCCCCCTAATATCCAACCTAAATCTTCCCTCCCTCAACTTAAAACCATTTCTTCTTGTCCTGCTATTATCTACCCTTGTAAAGAGTTGGCTCCCCTCCTGTTTGTAGGCTCCCTTTAGGTACTGGAAGCTTCAATGAGGTCTCCCTGCAGTCTGATAGGAATCTTCCTTCAGGAACTGATGGGTTTTAGCCACAGACTGCATTCCTTCCAAGGTATCCTGCACCCTTACACATCTCCAACTTCTGCAAGCATACTGAATTTGAAAATATGCATAGTCAGGACCTGGATTATACTACCTGTGACAATTTAAATACTCATACTTGCCCCAGAGCTACAGGGTTGTCTGCAAAAGTTAAAGCAAAGTTCCTACCATCTTAACATTCCAGTTGGCTTGCTCAGGCATTTTTTAAAGAAATGCTTTTTAAAGAGATGCGTGCGTAATAAAACGGGAGGACATGGGCAAAGCAGATGATTAAGATTACAGAAATAATGATTTCCAATAGGACTCTGAGCCTGTCACTGAAAATCTCCTCGCTTGTTTCCTACTGTGTAAAATGAAGCAGTTAATGCTCGTCCATATTTATTAAGCACTCTTTCAACCCCAGATGAAAAGTTCCATACGAGTACTAAGTATTATCACATCTCACTCTTGTGAGTTGCTACATGCAGCAGGTTCTGTTGTTAATCTTAGGCAAAAAAAAAACAAACAACAAACCATCATTGTCTTGGTGTCTCACTGAGGATCCACTTCTATTTTCCTCTAAATCTTGTCTGTGCTTTTCAGATTCATTCCAAAAGTAGTCATTCTGATTTGCCCAGCCCCAGAATTATATTTTGTTTCTCCAGCCAAAACATTAAAACACTTTCCATGGGTGAATTACTGAGTTTCTCAGTCATTTTTATGAGCGAGTTGACCATCTAGTAAATGCATTTTGCAGCAGCTTCACAGTCAGTTTAAGGCTGTATAAACCAGAAAGCCCAATAAGAGGGGAGGCTTCTCCTGCTCCCTTCACCCCATGCCTGAAACCAACAGGTGAGCCAGGCTGAACTGGAACTAAATAGTATGAAATTAAACTTTCTATTCTACTTCTCCTGTCCAAAAGCCTGTTTTTAACCTAGATCAGTGTCTCGCCCTGCTTCACTACGAGCTGCTTCGAGGAAAGGGGCTGGTCCAGAGTTAGGAAAAAGCAACCAGAGACAGGACCACTTTTATTGAGGGCAATGACAGGTTTTGATGACTTTGATTAGGAAACTATATTTATATCTTTGTTCTCCCACTCCAGATGTTCAGTGACTCCCCTCTGCCGCCTCTGCGAAGTGGAGCTTTCAACCAGCCCAGCCCTACAGCAGTCACCCACAAATTTAAAGACTCAAGGAAGTCCTCCTAAGGTTACTCTGTGATTGTAATCAGACTGGAAAAAAAATACTCTTGACTTTAAACCACTCTCTAAGGTTAGAAGCAAAAACAGATGTATGTCTTAAACTTTACACTGTACCTTTCGGATTAAATCCTCGAGGTATCAGACCAAAAGCATCCATTTCAGGGACATCATTTTCTTCAGCATTGGAGTTATTTGATGGGAGGGCTCTTCTCCCATTCAGGGGAGGTCGTTTCTTCTCTCTGTCGGTGCTCGTTGGTTCAGACATCCTGTATTAAAGATGTTGTAATACCATGTAAGAAAGAAAAAGTGCAAGGAAAAAGCGCACATGAAAAAGCCAGTGTGGCACGTACAAGATGGGAGAAACCGGAAACAGTGTGGGGTGCCAGCGAGCTACACATTTTTAGATTCACATAAATAAAAACTGAGAGGCAGAAAACATCAGTCTAATGATGGAGTACAGCTCTCTAAGGATTGTAAGGCATTTTGTGTTTGTCAAAACACATGAATAAGAGAAGAAGGGGGGTGGAAGGAGGAAAGGAAAGCTTAACACAGAAGTATTTGTCTAGGAGAAGCAGGGCATTAAAAACATTTGGGAATTTCTGGTAAAAAGGTGGAAAATTACCATCTTTCCCACCCTCTAAAACAATATTATTGCACCCTAAATAACACATTATATTCCTAGGAAGTACACTGCATACCACCTCCCTCTAATAAAAATGACAGTCTAAGTTATATTGCAATCATCTCAAATACTACAGCCCACAACATTCTGCGGATGATTACTGAAATACTATATTTTTTGTCTCAATGCACACAAACACCCAATATCTGAAGGACTATTTCCTGCACACAGAGAACCCACTTTTGAGAAGAAGAGAGAAAGAAAGACAGAAGAAAAAAGAAAGAAAAAAAGGCACTTATCCACTTATTTCTCTCCCACTAGCAACCTTAAGGGAAATTTCAGATGTAGGCTGATCAGAGACTTCTCTTTGAGCTAGTCAAAACTGCTTTCACATCTATTTCAGTGTGAGCACGTAGTAACGAAAGAGCCACACCATCCATCTAAGAAAATATTCATGGCTGAGAACACAGCTTCTTCCTAATGCTCCTGAAAACATCAATTCAAAATACAGCAATTATTTAATAGTAAGCTCTTATAGGAACTTTTCTAGTTAGCAAGGGTACCTTTTTTCAGATAGTCTTTTTTTTTTAAATTTTATCTTCTTCCTTGAAGATTTTCTGATGCTTAATAGAAGCCTGGAAAAAGTTGAGGGCTTTTAAGTAACTTCTGTATATCCTCCTCCCTCCTGTTGCAATAGGACAGTGCTGAAAGGGTTGCCAAGCCCTCCCCACACCATCTCCAAGGATCTGCCACCACTGCTGGCATGTCTTTGCTTCCCCCTCCCTCTCCCTGCCTACCTTCCCCCATCTCTCATCAGGAACCACTCATCAGGAGTATTTCAGAGTTCTTGGGCTAAGGAAACAGCTTGGGCGTTGAAGTTTCAGTCCTTACTGATACAGAGTAGAGCTTCTCATGGTACAAGAGCATATGAAGTGGAAGACTAGAAGGGATTCTCTAAGTGACACAGACTGAGTTGTCAATCGTAATAATCTCTCTATCTCAGGATGCCTGCACTGCAACTTGAGGTGCTGGCTTTCAGAGTACTCCAAGGTAGAAAACAGCAACAGTTTCTCCGCACGGTGCCTCACAGCAGTCTTTCTTCGGACTGTGAGGTACACGAGCATGGAAAGCTCATTGCTGCCTCAACAAACAAGATCTTTACCATGATCTTTACAAACAAGATCATTTACCATCTTTACTATTTACTAACTGTGCAACTCAGAAGAGTTAAAGTGTTTTGCACCAATCAGTTCTGTGTGGGGCAACTGACCTTCTGTTCTTACCCATGATAATTTGTGTATCACTTAACCTGTGTCAGGAGCAGTACCCAATGGAAGCATTTTAGCTACAGACCAGCTTTGTTCAGTTTCACTAAGCTCTAACATAACTGGAGACTGCCTGACACCTCCTCCCTCAGATGCAGCTCCACTGACAGCTGGAGTTAAACAGACAAAAAGAGGTCTAAGGGGAAGAATTCAGGCCCACTGACCTGCTAGCTGCTGCTGTTCAGCAGCAGAGGTACAAGTCTACTAGGAATATTCATGTAGGTGCAAAAACCAGGTAGTGGACAGCCCCGCTTACATATATGGGAGTAGCCATGGATATTTATTTGCCAGGAGGCAGAAGAGGAGAGATTTGGATGACAGTCCTGTAAGGGAAATAGCAGATAAATAATCCGAGAGAAGGAAGAATCCTCCCAGCTCCCTGCAGATTTCCTGGTAGAGACCACAGTGAGGCAGCCGCACACAAGCCAGGACACTTGTAAGGCATGAGGCAGAGATGTCCACTGGAGACCAAGAGTCAGCATGGCTGCCCTAGAATAGCACTGTATTCAGTCTAACAAGACTGCCAGGATTGCTTGCTGAGGCTCAGCACCAGACTGCAGAGGTTTTGGAGCCAGTTTCACTATATGCACATGAGCACTGTGCTATTGACTCTGATACCTCAGAGTCAAAGGGCCCAAAACACTCCTTCATCTCCTGCAGTAGGCTGCTAGGCACACAGCACAGAAAGCCACCTGGCCAGGGCACTCCACTTCTGCTGTACTCCCGCAAGTGTGCTGGCACCCCGTCAGGAGAGATCTGGTCTTGCTGTTATCCTGAACTGCAGTTTCCATGGGCTCACTTCTCTGCAGATGGTCCTTACGGTAACCATCTGTTGGGCAAGCAATGCCCCTGACACCCAGGAACACAATGAGCTTTCTGGGGGAGGAGGCTGGCTGCCAATTCTCCTTTTTTCCACTCTGATTTCTGCACGGTGTGTTTGTGCCTCTCCTTCTACTTCCAGCCAGTACTTCAGTTCCCAAAACTGCAGCTGCTGTGATGACGTTACAGAAACTGAAGTAAATACTGCCTCGGTGCCATGCCTGCTGGAGGTCTGCAACACAAATAAGAAACTCCGTCTCCCGAGGCAGTCATGTGCTTCCCCAAGTGGCTGTGGTGCTGTCAGAACGAGGAGGAAAACTTTCAGTCAGAGTGAGAACGGCAGTGAGTGGATGCAGCCAAATGATCCCAGCCCAGCCCTTCTGCTTCAGCAGCCAGCAGTTGTAGATGTCTCCCTGTGCCCCTTCAGGTCTCTCCGGAGCATTTGGCAGAAGCTGACGATCACTGGGAAAGCACAGAGACAAAAATTTTTGGCAGCAGCTTTGCATCCAGGGAGAGCAATGTTTCATAGGCTGTAATTTATTTATTTTGTGGGGAGTGATGTAAATTCGTGCTTATGACAGCTCCAGATGCCAGGTATTTTCTCATTACCTTGAATTTTTAGCATTTGCCCTTCCTCGCCTATTAGACTGCACTGGCCTTAATTTAGCATCTATGGTTTGAAACTACTGACGTCAGAGCTGATGCAGGAGGGGGCATGGAGAATACGAAGGCCTGTTTTTCCTGTAGGGCCTTATATTTAATGAATGATGTTCTGGAATGACCGGTGAAAGAGCAATCTTTCTTCATGAAGCAACTCCTGCACTGCTAAAGAGCTGAGTCCATGCCTGTTACTCAGCGACAGCCTTCAAACGCTTGTGGCTTTTGCCAAAGACCTTTGCAGTTGTAGATGCTGTTCCCATTGACTACAATGGACTTTGGATGAAGGACAGCCCTTCCTCATGATCACCACAGAAAAGCTCATAAATGTTTGGAAAGTTTGCACTGCAAAGGGTTATCCCAAATTCAGTTTCCTGTTATCCTAAGAGCCAGCATCACTCCATCTTTCCATGCCAGATACAAGTTTAGGGGGAAAGCCCCACAGAACATAAGAGTCAGTAAAGCTTTACAGACAGAGAGGAGAGCGTGTGAAGATCTGTCATAAGCAAACTCATCAGCCAGGTGCTCATGTAAATGGTTTGCTGTGCTGCGTGCCAGCAGCTGGATGGCAGGGGTATTTTGCCTACCACTATTTTAGCTACACTGAGAACTCCTTGGCAGCAGCTGAGCATTGTAATGCTTTGCAAAACAGTGAATTCCTTTCTTACTTTTCTTCTTCTTCTTCTTCTTCTTCTTCTTCTTCTTCTTTTTTTTTTTTCCCCCCAAATATCACCTTTGGGCCCATTTGCAGTCTAGAGTGAATTCAGATGCATTGGGACATTGTACTACATGTACATGCATAACCATCCCTGGAAGGAAGTAATTCTTATTCCCATAAACCAGACACTTTTAACTCTAATCTTCTACATATAATACACCTTTACCTCTCTCTTGTCTTTCTGGAGTTTCACTTGGGAACTTGCATTCTTAGATGACCAAGTTTGTCTTCCTCCTCCTTCCACATCATTACTTGTCTTCCAGAAACCGAAATCTCTCTTCCTATAATGCCCTACCTTACCAAGGCTGGAGGCAGAGTAGAGCAGATTCTAGCAGAAAATATGAACAAAAATGTTATTTTTAAACAGAAGCAAATATCAGAACTGTTCATTTGGTGGTTTTGCTTGCATATTTTGCTTTTGATTTTTTTAAAAACCCAAACCAGCTCATTTATCTCTACATGTTTAGCAGCTCTGGCTACCATTCGCAGAGGAGTATATTTTGAACTAATGCTGAACATTCAGAAGGCTCAGCTCTGAAATACAGCATGTGTACAAGATAGTATGTGTGAAAGAGGGGCAGAGGCAGAGAGAGACAAAATGGCAGATCTTCAGATGGTGGAACATTTGGAGCAGGGGATATAAGGCCAGTTTTCAAAAGATATTGTTGTAAATGTTTCTGTTGCAGGAAAGAAAAAAAAACAACCATATATATGTGGTTATATATATACTTATATATGGTTGTTTTATATATACATATATTCATACACACATTCTGCTAAGAAAACGTGGCTTAAGAAATTTAACTCTTCTCTGAAAAATATTGTTCCAAACCACAAGTTTAAATTCAATCTGTAGATCCATATAAGCATCTACGTCTGAGCTGGCCATCTTAGGCTTTCTTTATCCTCCACAGAGATCTAGTCTAGGCCGTGATTCATCTCCTCCTACAGCACATATGTAAATAGGTCAGATGAATCATGGCCTAAAAGTGCCTGTTCCTCGTATTGACTGCAAAGGGAACCTGAGGTGATGGATCCCACCATATGCATCTATACTGCCAGGGTCTACAACGAGGTGAGAAGAAATGCAGCTTAGAAATGGAAAACTAAAATAGTTTTATCTAGGCTTTGAAGCATAACTTTCAAGTGCTACATTATCCTTTACAGATGCCACTCAAAATCATTAACAGTGATACATAGTATACAGTTCAATATAATTTTTTTTTTCTCTCAGATTATGTGGCTGCCACTGCCAATTATGTAAAATACATTTCCAACAATAAGTATCACATTACAATAAAGCAGATGCCAGCTCATGAGTTAAAGGTTGGGAAAAGACAGGTTTTTTTTGTACTTGTCTGTGAAGGCATCTCTCTTCCTCAGACATAAACATAACTGTACATGTAGTAACTGCAACAAAAAAAGAACCACGTTGGCTGTTATGAGCAAACAATCCAGGTTCCCGCTCCTATTCCTATTGACATCTGAATCCAAAGCATTTCATTGTTTTTGTACCAGAGTTGCCTTAATTATCTCACAAAAAGATAGCCAAACTAGGTCAGAGAGGTCTTTTGTAAGAGATGATCTTCATGGGCTCCAGCTTTGTTTACTGGTTTATGTTTTGCTAGAGCTGAGGCCCTAAATAATGAAGAAAAATGGGGGTGGACTACTTCCTTGCTTTGGCCAGCCGACCCTGAAGCTGATAAAGGCACAAAGGTTACAGCCCTTAGATTAATATTTCACTCCCAAATGAAAGGACAGGTTAGCAAAGCAAAGCCATGAACTTTTGGAGGGAAAGCTATTTCATGGAAAGCGTTTCTATGAAAAAAATTCACCATACATATGGTATGGGCAAAGAGAAATACTCTTCTAAAGCAAATCCCTCTGTATCACAATGTCTTATCAATGTCATTCACCTAAAGTGAAGCTCTTGACCTAGGGAGCAATTCTACTTGGTCTATCAGGCAACAAGATTGAGAAAAGGGATAGGAACTTGAAGAGTTGGACCAGAATTTCTCTCTTCTTTTTCTCTCAAGCCTCTGAACATCAAGGCAGGAAATGGGATAGGAAGTTCTTCCCACTATACATAAAGATTGGGACTGAGATCACCTGATGAACCTGAACATGTGTAAGCCTCTGTAACCCAATGAGATGCATCCCAGGGTCCAGAGGGAACTGGATGATGTTGTAGCCAAAAGCCATTCTCCATCGCATTTGACATCATGGCAATGAGGTGAAGTCCCCAATGACAGGAAAATAGGAAATATCACTTCAGTTTTTAAAAAAAGCTAGATAGGAAGATCCTAGGAACTACAGAGCAGTCAGCCTCACCACTGTGCTCAGGAAAATCATGGAACAGTTCCTCCTGGAAGCTATGCTGAGGTATATGGAATACAGGGAGGTGATTCAAGACAATCAACATACCTTTTCAAGGGCAAAACATGCCTGGCAATTTGGTTGCCTCCTACCACAGCTACATCAGTAGACATGAGAAGAGCAAGCAATGCCATATATGTGGACTGCTGTAAGGCCTTTGACATGGTCCCACACAAGATTCTTTTCTCTGAATTGGAAACAAATTAATTTGATGGATTGACTATTCAGTGGATAAGGAACTCGCTGGATGGCCACATCCAGGGAATTGCAGTCAATGACACAATGTCCAGATGGAAATCAGAGATGAATAGCATCCCCCAGGGATCAGTACTGGGACAAGCACTGTTTAATATATTTGTTAACATCTTGGGATTTAGTGCATTGTCAGCAAGTTTGCAGATGACACCAAACTGAGTGGTGCAGCTGATATGTTAGAAGGAAGGGATGCTACCCAGATGGACCTGGACTGGCCTGGAAGGTGGGCCCACATCAGTCTTATAAAGTTCAACAAGTCCAAGTGCAAGGTGCTGCAGTTGGGTTAGGGCAATCCCCAGTACAAGTACAACCTGATAGGATTAACGGATAGAGACCAGCCCTATGGAGAAGGACTTTGGTGTTTAGGTAGATGATATACTGCACATGAGTCAGCATTGTGCTCTTGCTGCCCAAAAGGCCAACTGTATCCCGGGCTGCATCAAAAGAGGGGTGGCCAGCAGGAAGAGGGAGGGAATTGTCTCCCTCCACTCTGCCCTTGTGAAATCCCACCTGCAGTACTGCATTCAGGTCTGGAGCCCCTAGTACACGAAGGATGTGAATCTGTTGGCGTGGGTCCAGACAAGGGCCACAAAAAATGATCAGAGGGCTGGAGCATTATTCCTGTGAAGACAGGCTGAGGAAGCTGGGCTTGTTCAACTTGGAGAAAAGAAGGCTCTGGGGAGACATTATTGCAGTCTTTCAATACTGAAAGAGGGCTTAAGAGAAAGATGGACAGAGATTTTTTACAAGGGCCTGTAGTAATAGGACAAGAGATAATGGTTTTAAACTGGAAGAAGGTAGATTTAGATTAGAGATAAGAAAGACAATTTTTTACTATGAGGGTGGTGAGACACTGGAACACGTTGCCCAAGAAAGCTGTGGATGTTCCATCCCTTGAAGTGTTTAAGGTCAGGCTAGCCACAGGGCTTTGGGGAACCTGATCCAGTGAAAGGTGTCCCTGTCCATGGCAGGGCAGAGGTGGTGGACTAAGTGATCTTTAAAACTAAGCCATTCTGTGATTCTGTGATCCTTTCCACGTACTCCACAGCTGTCTGAATTTTTTCCAGCATGTCAGTCTCCCTACGCCAAATGCTGATTTCACAACACCGAAACTTTTTGCAAGAAAATCATCATTGAAAAAAAATAATTTGTGAGAAATTACCAAAACATAATTAGATTTGATTTCGTTATTTTAACTTGTAAGTTTACAGCAAGGCTGAAATCTCCCAGGTATTGGATGTTAGGATGTCTACAGCATGACAGGGGACCACAGGGAAGAGAACTTCAAAGCCCCTGCAAAAACAAGGTTGAGTTCAGTAACTGCAACTCAGTCTGTCCCTTACACTCAGCTCCAGAGAGGCTAACTTGTCACATACAGCACCAAATGTAAATGGAGGTCATCTGTTTGTGCTGTGCCTATACTATCATGTCTTCTGGATGGTGTGAAGTCACCTCGGATGCAAACAGGCCAGAATCAATAAACCAAGTGAAGACCAAAACCAGCTACAATACAAACACATAAAACCTGTGATCTGTGTCCTTGGTGCACAAGTGCCCAAGACTGAGGCGCGTAACACTTGAGATGTCCCTACATAGAGCTGGTGAGGCTGAGCAGGTCTTTGTGCTCAGATGGCTATCCTTGGTTTAGTGCTAGGCTGAGCAACAGTGTTGAAAGAGAACTGCACCTCAGTTGAGAAGCTAGCTCAGATCAGAGCTCTTCCTGCATCCAGGGAGTGAATTACTTACAACCCAGGCAGCCCCGGCATGCTTAGTTGACAGTTGGTTCTCATTAATTTTGTACCATATGTGAACATGCAATATTTCAATGTTAATCTCACAGAGCATTTCAGTGTTACTGAAACACAATGTTTCAAGTATGCTCAATTACAAGATGTTTAGAATTAAAGATTTCCTCAATCTCATTTCAGGGTAAAACTTCCTGTTCCAGTTCAGAACAAAAATAAATTTTAAAATGCCCAAACGTCTTGTAGAACAGCTTCTCCTGTTAATACAAACACAGATGTAGCGTGTAAATCCATAAACAACAAAATACTTAAGCACATCTTAAGTACAAGCGTGTAATTCCATCTTTAGGCATACGCCTAAATCCTGTGACATGCTCAGCTCAACCAAATCAACATTATACAATAACTGTGTACAGAAACTCTTAAGCTGCCTGTTGCAGTTGCACTTCCACTACTTTAGAAATTCTCTAGTGGAACTGTTTCTTGACTCGTTTCAAATATGTTTGCCAAATTGGGTTGTTGATCCGTCTTTCAGTCCCAAGACTGACCATATCTTTGTGCAAATCAGCCAAATAATTGCTTAAATAAGGAAGTATACAACATTTTGAGAAGTAAGTTCAAATGTGGATTGTAAAACATCACAACTGGTTGGTTTGTTAATGGCAGATGTTCTGGAGGGAGAAAGGATATTGAAAGAATGAATCATTATTCTGATGAATTTCAAAAGCAATTTAAAAGTAATTTCATAATCACAGATGTGTGCCAAATATACCCATCCAGCACAAGCTGTAGGCTTTGATTTTTGTGAAGTCTGCAAGTTTTTTCCTTTGCTATTCCCACTGTAACCTTTTGCAGCATGGTTTGAAAAAGGATAACGTAAGAAGAAATTAATGCCTTCCAAACTCTCCACATACCTGTCTCTAAAGTGTTGTGCTGCATCCACAAAAATACTGTCAACATACTCAGTGGAATACAAATAACTTTTTTTTCTTTGTGCTCAGAGCAAGCTTGTGGTTGGAGTAAAGATAAAAGAGCTGCTGAGAGGCACTGCATCATGAAGGAAGCTCCAGCACCCACAGCAAGGTCCCTCACAGCTCAGCTGATGTTATAACACTGTTATAAAGAGTAGGTTTGCACAGTAATTCTCTCACCTATCCAGAAGCTGTGTAAATTCGGTCAAAGTAGTGCACAGTCCAAGATAGTAACCACAGCCAACAGGTACACTCCTCATTTTTGCTTCAACCCTCCTCTCCAGTTATTCCACTGCTGGTTGTGTACCCCAACCATATCAACCTCTTCAAAGCTTTCAGCTGTGATCCTGCAAGAATGCATGCTAGAATTAAACCCTGAAAACAAATTGTGTTCTCCTTGATTTTCCTTCTACTGCTACAGTTTGCTCTGGCCCATGTCTCTCCCATATATAATCTTCACCAAATTTTAAAGCTATCAAAGCAGCGTTCTAATCTTTCCTTCTTTTTCTTTGAAGTCACTTTCTTCAACAGTCTTACATTGCCTTGATTTCCTTTCAGAACATCTACGGTTTGTTGTGGCAGGAGTGTTTACTCCTTTACTAATAGTTTGGAAACTCATCCAGAAAACAGCAATGCCAACAAAATTGGAATTGATCTATCAGTCTTATATTAAGCAACCATTTTCTCAGAAAGGCTTCTGGAATTCTTAATCTTCAGACCTATCATAAATTCAGTTCAAGTCATACAAAGAGGAGGAGCTCACTGTCTGTGGCTCAGACATCTTGACCCATGTGCTCTGCTTTCCTTGCGTCTTCAAACTCTGCAGTCCCTGGGAGTCATTTGGATAATCCCTTTGAGATGTGTGTGAAAATGATGAATAAGCAGCACGTTAGGAAATGATGAGAAAAATGGGGGAAATGTTAGGATGAAGCAGGGGCCAAATAAAAATTTTCAGTTAAGAGCACAAACATACTTCAAAGGCATTCACCACCATACAGAGATGAAAATGGATTCATTCAAAGTCCTATTCCTTAATAAGTTCAATGTCACCATCTTGCAGTCTGATTTCCCACTTCCTGTTTGTAATCAATGAACTGAAAATATCACATGAAACCATAAAGAGCACTTACTCGTTAAGGATGATGAGTCGCAAGTAACCTGCATAAATATCTTCTGAGCTACGAATAAGCTGAATTTGTTAGCAACACTGAACAATACATTTTAATAAAGAACATGCACTTGTAAAAACCAAAGTTAATTTTTGGACCTCTGAAAGAAAAAGTAGGCAAATTGTTTTGAACTGCTTGTATAACTTTTCTTGTTCACAGAGCCAATAGCTTACTAAAACTTCTGTACTTGCTGACAGCAAATACTTTCAATATCTACAGATGTCATTGTTGAAGGCCTTATCTGATGAATACCACTTCCAGGTTTGTGGTTTTTTTTCTCTGAACAACACAGTCTTTCATAAAGAAGACTGAAATATATATGGATAACTTCAGGAATAACGCAAATTACGAACTAAGATTACTGTTGCTTTGCTGCCTTTTAGAATGAACACTCAGAAGAACTCTTCATCTTCTTCACAGCTCTGAAGGCTGAAAACACCGCACTTTTTCAAGACTCTAGTCATGCCAAAAAAGGAAGTGCAATCTCACTGTAATAATGTTGTCTTAATTATGTACAATACTTAGCACCAGTTTTACACCAGATGACTCATGGTAGAAGCCTGTACTTTGCTGTTTGACTAAATCCCAAAGAATTTAGAACTCCCTGCTGCAGTGCGTACCAGCTTGTGCTCAGCTCTTCTCCCAGACAGGATCCTTCTCCCAGAGAAGACTGGTTTGAAGGGAGGTACAAGAGGACAAGCAGACACTGTGGTTGGAAATAAGGGCCTGAATTCAGTAAGAATATGCCAAATATTCTTGATGTGAGCCAGGAATGTGCTCTTGCAGCCTAGAAAGCCAACTGTGTCCTGGGTTGCATCAAAAGAAGCACAGCCAGCAGGTCAAGGGAGGTGATCTTGACCTGGTGAGATATCTCCTGGAGTACCATGTCCAGATGTGGAGTCCTCAGAACAAGAGAGACATGGACAGAGGAGCCATCCAGCCTCTCCAAAGGAGGGCCAAAAAAATGACACAAAGGATAGAACAACTCCCCTGTGAGAACAGGCTGAGAGAGCTGAGGCTATTCAGCCTAAACAAGAGAAGGCTTTGGGGAGACCTGAGAGCAGCCTTTCAGTATCTAAAGGGGTACTATAAAAAAGAAGGAGACAGACTCTTTAGCAGGGTCTGTTGTGATAGGACAAGGGGAAATGGTTTCAAACTAAAAGAGAGAAGATTTAGACTGAATATAAGGAAGAAGTTTTTTTACAATAAGTGTGGCAAGGCACTGGAACAGGTTGCCCAGAGAGGTGGTGGATGCCCCATTCTTGGAGACACTCAAGGTCAGGCTGGATGGGGCTCTGAGCAACCTGATGTGGCTGTAGGTGTCCCTGTTCATTGCAGAGGAGCTGGACTAGATGGCCTTTAAGAGTCTGTTCCAACTAAACGATTCTATGATTCTAAATAAACTTCTTGAAAGCTTATCAGGTCTTTGTGCTTCTGAAGTCATGGTCAACTCTATTAATTTGGATACTAGAAATAATACAGCTGGGTTTTTAAAGGCAGTTTATCTCCTGAATAGGAAGATGATCATTTTTTTTGTAATCTTATGCTGCTTATTATAACAACCAAGACAATGTGAAACACTGGTAGTATTTAAGGAATCCATGCTTATTTGTCTTACCACATCTAATCTTGTCCTAATAAAAATAATTCCATAAAAGCAGACACCTTTTATTCTGTGGGGTATTTTTACTACTGAGCTCTTTAATGACACAGCATAGTCTTCTGGGCACCTTAATTTGTGCAAATTTCTCCACTATTCTATGTATTTCAGTGCTTGTTGAGCTCAGTGAAATCACTGGAAAGCATTGGATCTTCCTCCAGTTCACTCCATATGTTCATTGCTTAAAGAAAACTGTCCATTCTCAAAAAATTTGTTACCTTGATGATTCACTTCTCATATCTGTAGCATGTGAATAGTCTGCTTTCAAGTCTTCATAAGCAGCACTGGAAACTCCAAAGGAAGAATATTGTTAGATAGATCTTTTTAAGAGAGGTTCAAGAGCAGATGGACTTGCAGCAGAGAATATTGCAGTCTTCATTCACCGTCAGCAGGAAAGACAGTCTCCAGACTCAGCTTCCTTCATTCTCTCTCTGGAAGACCACATAGGAAATTTAAAGTTAGACACTGAAAAATATTCCCATCTGCCTCTCTCTCCTCCATCCCTCAACAAATATACAGAGTGCATATTTACCTGGCTATCACAGACCACTGGGAGGCAGTTGTTGAAGTCTCTGTCTATGCAAATGATAAATATTCTATTCATTACACATTGTTATAATGAATGATCTACAATGGCACCTTCCAAGAGACACTTGATTAATTGAAAGAAGTAAAATACTTCATAATGAAACAGCAGCTGGTTATGATACTTACTAGTATCAATTGACAGTCTAGTGACACACACTTTACCAGGAAGCTTTCACTCCTATACATTATTTAAACTGAAGTTGAGTTTTGCATACTTATTGCCTCTAGACTAAAGTTTATTGTGTTTGGCTAATACAGATCTTTTAGGTATCAGCCTGTGCTATGTCTGTCCTATCAAAAGCTTTACCCAGAAGAAACCACAAGTAGTGATTTGCACAGTATTGTGCATCTAAGTGAAAGAACAAACAAATCATTCTGCTCACGAAATCATTTCATTTCCATTTTAGCCAGGAATGCACTAAATAATGCATCATTCCTCAGCTACTCAAAAGGTCACCTTTTGGTCTATGAGCAGCTGCAGCAGCTGTGTTCTCCCAAGACCCTGCTGTGAGCACAGAACAAAACATGAGAGCTGAGGACAAGCTTGGGGATGCATCCTAGTATCTCTAGTTGAGAATCATTGCCAAATTGTCTTTCAACCACAAACAGCCACCTTCTTTTTCCTTTTCTTCCCAAGTAAATTAATCATATGTAAAATATGAGAAAATCAACAGCCAACAGTTTTTGACACCATGCAAGGAGAAATATCCATGGAGATTAAGGACTTCCTATTCATTATTGATTTCTCACCACGTTTTACAGGAAGGTACAACAGAGAGAATAAAATAGCCCCCCGGGAAGGCACTCCGTGAGGCTGAGTTCAGCTCAGTGGCTGCTGAGTCTCTGGTTCCCAAAGCAGCAAGCAAGCTGCTTCCATGGCAAAAAATACATACTCATTAGAGGCATCTAATCCACTATAGGTCTAGACAAAGCCCTAATATTTGAGTCTTCCATTTTTATTGGAACTGGATAAAAGGCATGAAAGGCACCAGTGGCTCCTCAATATCAGGAACCCAGATGTGAGGTTTGGAACAGGAAGCCCATTCAGCTTTCTGGACCAGGGTGCTGACTATGATATGGTTGAACTTGATATTAAATGTCTTTTCTAAACAAAATGATTCTACAGTTCTTTATGTATCTTAGTTCAGAAGAAAGGAGATAGAAGGTGAAAGAAAATCAATGTGGATTATAATCGAGTCCAGAATCTGTGTCCCAAACAGGTAAGTCAAAAAGGTATAGAGGAGACATCCTGTCCAGACCTTGAGTTAGTGGGGTAGATTGAAGTAGTGTGCTATTCTTGCAGGATTTCCTCAGTGATCTTTTCCACAGATCTAATCATGTTCCATTTTGTGAACACCTAAATCAAAATTGCCTACAACCAGAATGCCTTATGTTCCAAATTAAATCAAACAAGCAAAGGGGAAATAACAACTACACAAGAGAGAAACAAGCATGTAACTCACTGTAAGGGCCATCTTGCATTGATGCATAGCAATCCCTCCTAGACAACAGCCTGGGGAGCACTTCATATTTAAAGATCCAGCACGCAATAACAGAATCATGGTAGGCATTCATCTAAATGTCTGCACCACTCATATCTTTTCTTGCTCAGAAAAAACAAGTGAAACTAAAAAAGAAATGGGGGAAAAAATCCTAATGTGTAAGCAGCAAATTAAATATAATACAAAAACTCCTAGTGCATATGTATTCCTCAGCCCATCCAGAAGTGCTTTCATCTCCTGGAGTCACTCATACATCAAAACTGCAGTAGGCCTCCATGAAAACACCCTGAACCCTAGGGTTCCTGTCCCAGTTCCAGAGTGATATAGGATTCATTAACTCCAGCTGCTGCTGCTAGCTATCTCCCACTACAAATAGTTCAGTGTCACTGTGAGCCAGCACAAAACCCTGCCCAAAGCGTGTGCCATGTGGCAAGGCTCTGCAGCTCATCAGGCTGCCAGGGCTGGAGCCACAGTGGGATCAGTGAGGTGGCAGGTAGCAAATGACACAGAAGACACTAAAGAGTAGATCGGCCTATAGGGTTCTCCTAATGAATTTCCAAGCAACTTTTAAAGTTTGCAGTTTAAAAAAAAAAACAGAAAAACAGAATACAGCAGAATAACCAACTTTGTCACTGGTCACTCTATACCACGGGCATTGATGTTACAGTACTAACTGGAGTCATCTTTCATTAGACACTCCAAATATGGCCAGGATATAAGCTGGTATTGCTTAACTCCTCTAGCTGAGCCCAAGTCTGCACTGGCCTGCATAGAAGAGAATTAAGAAAGGAAAGTCATCTAGCAGCTGACTTAAATTTGTTCAGAAGCGGTATGCACTTTGTTTGCAAAATATCTATGAGCCTAGACAGTATAAAAGGCAAAAGACATAGACTAAGTTTAATGACACACCATTTCTTGTAAATGTGTGACGCCAGAGAAGCTGAGGCATACTTCTAGCTAGAAACTCAAGCCAGAAAATGATGGCAGCATGCTGGGTAGCCGACAATCCAGGGTTCAGTACAGGACCAACAAAGCTAAACAGATGCACTCCCAAACAGCAGGAGAAATGACATGGAAACATATAGCCCGAGCACCCCAGACCTAACCCTGCCTTTCTGTGCTTGAAAGCCCCATGGTTTTGGGTTCACATTATTTTGGAGTCTTTGATGCATTTTGAAACTGCCAAAGATCTCGGCATCACTACCACAACTCTAACTCATGTCCTTGGTCTGGCCTGCCTCTAAAAAATCTACCCTCCCTCCACTGGCTATACCTGCAGCTTCTTGAGAGGAAGCTTTCAGTTTTGCCTCCTGCACAAGGTGCTCGAAGTCAAGCGGTGTCCACACTGCTCCTGCTCACCACCTGTCCATTCCTGTTCTTTACTCCCAGACTAATGAGACGATTTACTTTGGCAAAGAAAATTGCACACAGCACATACAAACAGCTGCCAGAGTGGAGTAAGACTGCATCTGTGTTCTCTAATCTGGGCAAGAAAACTAGCCATTTACCAGCTTCATTTTCCAGCTTCATCTGAAGCAAGACCAAGAGAACACCCGTGTGCCACATCCCACGACCAGGCCAACAAAGGCAGGAAAGCCCAGCCCAGCAGCTGGACTGCAGTAACAATCATGCTGGGCAGGGGAACTTCAGATCAACTAAGATACAACCAAGGTAACTTTTAAATCTCTAGCATATTTTTAGAGCTCTCCCCTTTGTATTTAACAAGTTGCAACCCAGTTAATATATGTGCACATGCTCACACACACATGCAAAGCTGACTGTGTACAGCTTTCCTTACAGTTCTGATGATCTGGATAATTTATTCAGGTTGGCAAAGTTTGAGTGTTTTTTCACCTCCTCTGCAGAAGGAGAGCAAAGTGATCGTTGCTGTGGTGATCCTTCCCTCAATATTTTTAGCCATTATCTGGCTTAAAGTCATAACTGGCTCTGGAAAACGTTATTTCTTACATCATAATATTAAAACATTGGCAAATAGTCTTTTATTCTTTCCACTGAACATATACATCTCTCTCTTGAAATCGACATGCAATTCTGAGAACATCTACAAATGAAAACATGCAGATATTCTCCTATCTTTAATAGCTTTAATCTTTGTTTTATAAGTAGAAAACACTTCCAACCCCACTGCCCTCCATCCCTTTGGGATCAATCTGTACAGTTGGAACCTCTTCTTGCCAGGGTTACATTTCCAGGAGGGTGCACACTCACTCTGAACATTAATAGTAGTTGTATGTGTAATTCCCAAGGAATGTGATTTGAAAAAAACCAATGGGGTTTCATATTTCTTTTTTCTTTGTGAGGTTGCAGAGCCTGCATTCGTCTCTCTAAGGAGAGGATAGCACATGTCAGCTCCCTACCTTCACTTACACCTTGATCAATGAAGATGTTGGCAGTGAAAGCTGTTATGCACAGTAAGAAACCAAGTTCAAAACTTCTACTGCTGGAAATGGCCAAGAACAAGTTATTCCCATCTGTAGCGTAGGTATATCCTTGCACAGCTCTATCACAGGGAGCACCATCATCACCATCACCCTCAAACCTATAGCAAACAAGGAGGTACTGATGGGGGTCAGGTCCAGCCCTCTGAGCACCTATTCTTGTCTCATTCACTCTGAATAGCAAATGGCAGTGTTCTAGGAGCAGTTCTGTAAGAGTTGCAAACCTACTTTTATCAGGCTGTTTTCCCACAACTTGCTTCACATTAGCAAGGAGACTGTCCTGGGCAGAACCCAGACTGTCCAGGGATGCTTTGCCTCCCTTTCTCCCTTTACTGTGAGGGTGGTGAGGCACTGAACAGGTTGCCCACAGAGGTTGTGCAGGTCCCCTCCCTGGAGGCATTCAAGGCCAGGATGGATGAAGCTTTGAGCAACCTGGCCTAGAGGGAGGTAGGGACACCTATAGCAGGGGGTTGGAACTAGATTATCTTAAGGGTCTCTTCCAACCCAAACCATTCTATGATTCTATGATTCATTAGCAATAAGTGCCAGGTCCCACTTCCCATGCTGCAAGTGCTGGATTTTGGCACACCTCCCCTTTGCATGCACCAAACCCAATCTAACTGCAGCTTCAAAGGACCAGACCAAACCTTCAAATTCTTGCTCTGCTGCATTTGGCTCCATTTCCATGCAAACCACACTTAGGCAACCTTTCAACAGATATTCCAAGCAATCACAAGCTTCCTACCTGCTGTAACACAGCTCTGTTGTGAACATATATTACAGTATAGCTTTAGCATGTTATTCCATACCCAAATTGCTGCCTGTGTTGCAGGGGGCTGAGATACAGCCCCTGTGGGAGCAATGAACTGTACATTTGCAAGCAGAATGTGGGTTTCTGCTCTATTTCTGAAGCTCTGTAATTCACTTCATGCCTTGCATGTGGACTGGAGTTTTGCTTAGATGCAAAGCTCAGATTGAGCTGTCTGTCACAATATCCTTCTCTTTTCCCCTTTTAGAAAAGGGATTTATAACTGTAAAGGATGCACTTAGCTCAAAACATTGTAGCTTTAACTACACTGGCTCTGGAGCAAAATACCGGAGAGCCAAAAAGGTACGTGACAGAACTAAGCCTGTACTATAAAGAAAGCATAACTTGTGTCCAAATCCTAGTCTTAGTGAGGCAAAACCAGTGGTCTCCTTTGGCTGTATTGGACTTGGAATTAATTCCCTATGGAACTTGATAAGAAGCTATCCAGGTAAAAACAAACTGAATTTTTTAATAGTATATTTCCTAGTGATTTCAACAATTCCTGCTGACAGCTTAGTTTTAAGGACCAAGTTCTCAGACAATAACTCATGACCCAGTTCAGAAGCCAGGACTACAGTTCACAGATAACTTTCCTCATATATCCCTCAGCAATTTTGGACAGAAAGGACGTTAACAGAAGGCTACAGTAAGCACAAAAGAGATAAAACAGTTGGTCAGATATTAAAACTGGATAAACTCAAGTTAGTAATAAATATAGATTTTCAACAGCAGTTTTAGCAAATCTTTAGACAGGAGCTTACTGGCTCCCAGTTCACTGCAGGTGACAAGTTGGAGAGTCATGAGGAGTTACCTAACTATATCATAGAATCATAGAATAGCCTGGGTTGAAAAGGACCACAATGCTCATCTAGTTTCAACCCCCCTGCTATGTGCAGGGTCGCCAACCAGCAGACCAGGCTGCCCAGAGCCACATCCAGCCTGGCCTTGAATGCCTCCAGGGATGGGGCATCCACAACCTCCTTGGGCAACCGGTTTCAGTGTGTTACCATCCTCTGTGTGGAAAACTTCCTCCTAAAATCTAACATAAACTTCCCCTGTCTCAGTTTAAAACCATCCCCCCTTGTCCTACGCTACCATCTTAACTCCACTCCATGTGAAATGAAAGCAGAAAGTAACTTAGTGCTATCACCTCACTGAATGCTTTCAATTCTGAGTACTTTCCTCTCTCATTCCCCTCCACTGAAAAGTATTAAGATGTTTACATATCTTTAATCAAACCAGTATCATAAAATACAGATTTTTTTTGTGTGAAATTAAACATACAAACAAACAAACCAACAAAAAAGCCCCACAACCAGGATATTTATTATCTGACCTTTCCACAGACCTTAATTTTGAATTAGCTTTGCAACTTGGCTAATTAGCCTACACACTGATATTTTTAAATTATGATTAATTTTTTCCAGCTCCTTAGAAAACAGGCTTAATTCTAGAAATTGCTGCTACTCATTCCTATATTTGTTAATGCTTATTTAATATTTGAAGCCTCAATCCAGCGCCTCCATTTTTAAGAGGTTAGACATTCATCCATCAGGAAAGACGTTGATATAACTGCACTTGCCTTCAGATGGAAAGATGGTTTAATGTTCTCTTCAGGACTAATTTTCCATGACAGAGTTCTACCATAACACAATCAAACTGCTCTATTTCAAGAGAAACATACCTCTCTCCAGTGCTTCTCCCTACCCTCTCAGTTCTGTCAAGCTTTAATAAATCCCTTCTCTGTAGTGTAGTTTGGCCATAAGACAATCAGAAAGATCTTTCAGAAACTACCCCTAAGCCAGATAAATAACTTTCAGGTGAGAGATATGGACACACTTGCCCTATGTTCCTATTCTACTGTCTGTTGTATATGACATAAAACTAGAATACCCAACACTGGGAGGAGAGGGCTAAAATAGAGCCTCACATCGTGGTTTCATAGTCACAGGTTCTGGGTCTCTCCACCACAAGAATTCGCTGCAGTACAAGTTTGATATGAACGGGATCTGGGCAGAAGACTGCATTTCATCGAGTCATAGAATCATTTTGAGTTGGAAGGGACCTTTAAAGGCCATCTAGTCCAACTCCCCTGCAATGAACAGGGACACCTACAGCTACATCAGGTTGCTCAGAGCCCTGTCCAGTCTGACCTTGAGTGTCTTCAGGGATGGTGCATCCACCACCTCTCTGGGCAACCTGCTCCAGTGCTTCACTTCACTACCATTTCTATCAGGTTTGTCCTGGTACCTCTGATACCTACTCTGGCAATGTGTCATTGTCTTTTCTAATATCAGGCAGTCTTTGGACATTTGAACCATACCTGAAAACATCAAAAGGATAGCTATGGGCACCAGAGCTTTGCATTCTGTGGCTGCTTTCTCCTCAAAGCATTCCAAGGGGCCCTTCTGCCAGGTTTCCTCTGCTGGCAGACTCCACTCTAAAAAGAAACGAGTTCCTTAGGCCCCTCATATTTCTGGACATCTTGAGGCAGGTCTTATAACAATTGTAAAGGAATTCACAACCCAAATACACATAATTTAAGTGTAAAATATTGAAGGAATTCCCAGTATATTCTCTACTATTTCTTACCTTCTCTACTGCTTTTTTTCCTTCTTTTTTTTTCTTATTTCCATTCTCTCACCACTTTAGTAGAGATCAAAAGTCATTATATTGTTCCGTTTGATGGATGAAATCCCTTTAGACTCATTTCTGAAATGGTACACAGATTTGCAAGCATATTTTTCTGAAAAAAAAGTTAAAAACTTGAACATTGTTCAGAGCATTATGCTATTTTGTCTGTTCATTTTTAATTGCCTCTAGAGTGAGGCTTTATATTTCTTATTTGAACACAAAAATGTCTCTTACGCCTAAGATGAAAATGAACAATGGACAAAGCAATTCCAAAAAGAGAAGAGTGACTGAACATTTCACCTCTCATCAGGAAAGAATTAGCCCACACTGAACCATGGAGGACATATGCCCTAGCTGAGGCCCCCTCTCTCTCTCCATTCCCTCCTGTGACTTGACGCAGACCCACGTCCTCCCACCCCATACAAGGCTCCCATTCAAGTGCTCTGCTACCAGTTCATAAGAAACATCCAATGCTTTGGAGACCAGCACAAAATCTTTGACTGTGAGATGAGGTTTCACTGCACTTAGCCTGAGAGGAATTACCAGAATTTTGGCAAAGAATGTGGTGAATTGCTTGGGAAAGGTGATTTTTAGTCTGTCAGCCAGTCCTGGGAGAGGGAGCAGAGATAAACAAAGGATTTTCTTGGCCGTGGAGGAGAAAGAGAGTGCTGGGTTATCAAAAGCATGTGGACATCAAGGAACCATCTGGATCTCTTTCTGCTGTTTGCAGCTAATCTCAAAATATTTAGTGGAATGCTGCTCCCCAAGGGTGCAAACGTTTGCTCATTCTTACAGTAGAAACTGTAACACACAATTAGAAGTATATATTATAATACTGTATTGTTTACAAATGCGCTAGTTGGGAAAGAATGAAAGTTAATTCTGTTATTAAGTGATTTTGGTCTACATTTTAGTTAAATAAAATTAACCATGCTTAACTAGACTGCACCTGATAGCCAGATATAATAAATTTCTTCACTGTATCTGTGTATCTGCATCTTTAAATCCTTAAGGTCTGGCTCAAAATAAATAAATCTGAATCTGATTTCAGTTCTCTTCTTTAAAATTATCCTGCTGCATTTGCCTGCAGCAACTTAGATTTAAAAAAAAAAGAGGTCTGATCCCTCTCTATTGTCTGCATGCATCCAAGAGAGTACTGACGGTTCTGGCATTTCTCCCAATCAAAGAAGAAGTTACTGGATTTGTTGAAGTTGCAAAGAGAAGCTGTGTTATCCAGGAAGCTGAAGCAGATAACCTAATATGAAATCTGGTCTACACTGTAAAAACAAGAGCAGTCTGGTTTAGTCGTGCTACAGATGGTATCCTATGGGCCCACAGCAGGGACTGCCACTGGGGGTTCCCAGTTACAACCCTCTACAAAACAAAAAGAAAGAGTAAATCAGGCACATTCAGACTGAGATGAGATGTATTTTGATAGGGAACATAGTATAGTATGGTTCAGCTGCAAATAAAATCTAACTGCTCTTAACAGCATTCTGCAAAGCTGCTAAGGACCTATACACAGACAGCAGGATCAATAGAAGCTAAACTTGCATTTCATAGATTGAATCACAGCCACTTCAAACTGACAAAATAATAAAACAGCAAAAGAACAATGAGACACTACCATATGTGTACATTCTCTACAACCATACATAATGAAGGCTTTAGCAATGCAGAACTCTACCTCCTAACTCAAAGTTTTATTGGCCATTATCTCGCTGGATTTGGTGCAATGGCTCTGAATGCAGTAAAATGTTTCCCTACGTAACTGACAAATTTATTATTGTTATAAAAAAGGACACAATATTGAAATCCTAAGAGTCTCCAACTTGTAGTGGTGCCAAATATGTTTTTCTTTTCATTAGCATTCAGGGATCAATGTGCCCAAATCACCTTCATCTACTTTTTCTACTCACATAGATGCAGCTGATGTTGGATCATCAGCCATCTGAGTTCTGGTCCAAGATAATAGCTTTGGACCAGAGCAATCAGAGATACTGGGATGCTCTTTACGAATTAGGATGAAAACTGCTGTACATCCACAATACAACCTCCCACCAGGCTATTTCAGTACAACGTGAACTCTGTGAAAATCCTGTGGCTACTCCACCTCATTGATTGAGAACTACAGACATCCCTCTCAGCTTGTAGATATGCTCAGAAATAGTAATAGTAATAAATGATCAAAAAACCACAGTTGTTAGCTAACCTCTGGGATGTGTGTGTTGAATTCAATAGGATTTCTATGTGTCCCACCTCCAAGGATAAAATATGAATCCAATGGCAGCACAACGTGTTCCATGTGGTAACTGCCTGGAGGTCACAGGCAAAAGAAAAGGAAAGAATTTAACAGGGCATCAAAGCACCTGGTTAGACAAGTTTTGTTTCGCCCATGAAGAAGTGTTGTTCTCCCTCCATAATGTAACCCTTGTAAAGTGAGCATGGATCTCCTGTTTTCTCCTGGGGCTAGTCAGCACTTCAAACCTCGGACCAATATCATAGATCTCAATGCCAAGTCATTTTGTAAACAACATTGTTATCTTTTTTCTCTCTTTCACTATTTCACTTTGAGGGCCTGATACAAGATGTAAACATGGCTCTCCCAGCTGGATATATCTAAACTCCCCTGCCTGAAGAAATCTTCCTCAGTAAGGCTGGAACCTTTTTTTTCTTTGATTTCTCTGGACATCTCTTCACTTTGAAGTTTCTCATGCTGTCTATCCTCCTGGTCGGCATAGACCTGTATCTCCTCTTTACCCACAGCTCTTCCTGCAAGTAAATACTCATCCTGGGGCTCACCACAGCCAGTGTCACAAGGGAATGAGGTGTGGTGGCCATTCATATCATTTTCTGCTGATTCCTTAAGTAACTCTTGCATCAGATGTATCCCTGCCTGCTGGGATAGCTAGATTTCTGAAGTGGTATACAGTGGTATTCTCTCACCACAGCTTTCTAGAGTATGGCATAGCCTTCATAACACAGTCGTCTGTGCTTTCCTAGCAGTAAATAGAGACAGATAGCTTCAGAGGGTCCTTTATCCCACTGTATTCAGGTTTGCCAGAGAGGTGGGAATGCACTACCTGTTGCAGAGCAGGAGACTAGACAACAAGTTCTGAGATGAGAAGGCACACATTCAGATGACTACATTTTCACAGGACCACCCTTAAGACATGGATAATAAAGATCTGAAAGAAAGACCAGCTGACTGATCAGGAGCTTCTCTCCTTTAGAAGCCCAGATGTTCTCTCCTTTCCATTATCACTTTCAAACTGATGGATGGGGGCTGGTTATTTCTGATGCCACCAGAAGGCTGTGAGGACCATAAGTGCATATTCAGCACTGGTCTGTAAGGCTAACATCAGTTCTGTGCATCATCATGCTTATTGCAAGGTTATCATTTAGGTCAACAGCTTCAAATATTTATTTCAAACTTCTTTTTCTGTGCATCAAGGTTAAGCCTAGTTCTCCAGAATCCACATCAGTGTCCATTTAAGTTAAGGAAAACAAAGGAAACAGTTCCTTTGAAACTACTAACGATTGAAGCCTTTTAATTCTTTTCCTGTTTGCCATTATTTCTGCCCCCATGAGTCTCGGAGTTTGCTGCTTTATCTTCTAAGCCTTAGAAGCCTTGTTTTTCTCAAGGACACCTTGGATTTATGAACATTTCTTCCTTTATTCGCCGTGCCCTTCCAATTTTATTTTTTAAGATTCAGGAAGTCACTGTAGAACCAGTTGATTCTCTCTCCCTGTCAAGTGAACTTTGATTTTAGGAAGTGTTTTCTATATGCAGGGAATCCCTTCTTGATCATTTTCTAAGTAATATGGTATGCCTAATGTAAGAAAGAAATCTCTATATATGCTTACAAAAACATAATATTAATAAAAAGAGATAAGCCTGGATTGATCCTCAATTTTACCACCCCAATCTTCAAAGCCCTTTATATACTGTGCATATATGTGTAACATCTTCATTCAATGAAAAGACTGTCTCCTTCATAAGTCAACGAATTCACCTTTCTCAAGCCTCATTCTATAGTCTATATTCTTTCCTCCGCTCCTTGATTCTTCTCTCTCCGCTCATTGTCAATAGGAATCTTATTCTTACTGAGCAAGAAAAAGGGAATCTTGAAGACATTTTTCCTTCGTATTCTTCCTTTTGAGTCCAACCTAAGCAACACACAGACACTGCACACCTTTATTGGTGGTGAGTCCTACTTATAAACATGAACGGACTAAAGCTCCTCTCATGGTTTCACACATCTAACTAAACAGATATTCTTTCAGTTTAGGATATGTTCTCATAATTCCCCTTGCCAATTTTTGCAGCTTTTCAGACAGACATTGTCCAAAATACTGTTCAAAATATTTTTCCCTTGCTGTTGTGACAAACTCCAAACAAATCAATAAATACCTAGCTGGCTGAGCAAACATGAAAAAGAGTCAGTATGACAGACCACCAAAATATGTTGTCAGACTATTCATGCTGGCAGGAATGAAGAAAATACTAAAATAATGAACCAAAACTAGGCCAATTTACCTTAAATAAGCAAGGAAAATCATGCTTTCACTCAAAGTGAGCACAAGGAAGGCTGCCATCGTGCACCTCACTGACATGCTGTGGAAGACAACAGTAGAACAAAAGGCAGAGACTGACCATATGCATTAAGATCATAGGATTCCACCTGATGTGGAAGGGCAATAAATTTTCTACAGGATTACAGTGTGTGAAACACTGGGAAAGATAGATGAGGAAGGGGATTTCTCGTTATTCTTCATGTCAACAATCTCTTCAGCTTGTCTACACAACATGTTCTTACATGGATGAAGCTAAGAACGCCCTTTGGGCATTCTTAGGATTAGGAGAGCGAGGCACAAGCAGCCTAAGACTGAGAAACAGTCCTGGTCTTCCACCCAAAGCAAGATAGTGCAATCTGCATGAAAAGCTCTCTTAACAACAAAGTGTGTAAGGGAGATAAAAATCAGGAGGAGAAGCAGAGTCCCATGTCTCCCCTTCAGGAGCGTCCATTTCAGAAGTATAGGCAGAAATTCAGCCTGTGCTATTGTCAAGAAGGCAAGAGACAAACATTCTTCAGTTACAACATCTGCTAGAATGTAGGCTATCCACTGAAAACTACATATATGTTCTTTATAATTAAAAATAAAAAAATAATTTAAAAAATCCTCTAAAGATACATATTTCTCAGTGCCGTATCCTGAGAGGTTTCCAATCCCTTCAGCCACACTTCTTGGGGTTGTAGATAGCATCAATTCTCCTTTTTTGCTTTTCTTTTTCACAGTAGTTTTTAATCTTCAGTGTCACCTTCCTAGCAAAACGAAACTCCACCTTATCCCTTCCTATTATAGCATAATTCAGAGGGTTATCATTGCATCGGGTAGTGGTCCTTGAGAGCCTCAGAAAATTTTTACTGGAAATCAGTTTATGGTTTCTGATTCTGTCCCTCATCAGGAATGCAAACTCTTCGGAAGGGCATCCAAAATGATTGCCAACAAAGTTTGTAAGCTGCCCTCCAATTTATAAGCACATTACAGATAAATAACTGGAATGACTACACTAATGAAAATTTTAGAGCATCATTTCTATTTTCTTGGGATGATTTCTACAACATGCTCCATGTCTTAACCTACTCCACAGATCTTGGAAGGAGTGAGAGGGGAATACTAAAAGAAACATCACAGAAAATGAGCTTAAACATGTCTTCATTTCAGAATCTTCTAGTGAGAAACAAAAGCTATACCGGATGTTTTAATGTTGGTTTTCTCTCCTTTTCAGCAGCCTTGCATTTCCATTCGTAGCTCTTACTCTGGATGTTTGAGGATTCTTGAGAAACCTAGAAGGTTTCAGATTAAGTAGAAATTAAGTATTTAATGGTGGAGGACAAGTGTACATAGTTGCACAGCTCTACGTTTTAGTATTTCAGTATTATTATATTGTACAAATATTTCTGTATCACCATGGAATAACTCATTTTACCTAGAACTAAAATGCATTCAGCTTAAAGGCAAAACAACAGTGCTGTTTGACCGGAAGTAATCAAAGGCTGAGAAGTGAAGAAGAGTGTCACATGCAACCAGTACTTCTTACACTCTGTAAGAAGCAGAATGGAATTTTGTCACTTAGCTGGAGGGAGCAACGTTATTATGAAAAAGAGCCAGGAAATTCCCTCGTTACAAATATAGGTAATTAAAAGATGGATTTTCTGTCATGCAGTTCCAAGATGTCAATATTTAGATTTTGAATTGAGAAAAGCAAACAAACAAACAAACAAAATCCATACATTTGAAACCACTTTTCAAAGTCAAAACTTACAAATATTTCATGTAAAAGTCCTGTGTAAATGTTTAATTTGAATGCTTTTCAAAAAGCCTAACTGGACTTTGGATAAAATCACTATCTTTTATACTTCTGCACAGTTGAATGGAATATAATAGATGCAAAATGAAAATGTCAATTTAGTCAATATCTGATTCTGTGAAACATTTCAATTTGCCACTTAATACTGAAACAAAATTTTCCATAAGGTAGATGTACAAACAGACATCAGAAAAATGGATTTCTTGTAAGAAAACTTGTACCATTATTTCACAGAAAAGGTATGATCAGCTTAGAAACAGCAGTCAGGCATACAGTTTTCACCAAAAGGCAATGAAATCTAGGTCACTTGTTGGTGCTCTTCAAACTTCCCTACTCTCATTCCACATTCTCTGTATCCCCTCCTGAGTTTTCTTTGAGAGGATGAGGAGGTGTAGGAAGGTCACAACTTTCCTGACAAGCCAGTATCAAACTACAGTCCTCATAGCTTATGAGGTCTGAGATTCATTGGCCAAAAAGGCTGCACAACAAAGGACAGACACATCGCCTTGCCCTCTTCTGGAGCTCTCATTCCAAGTCACAGCATAAGTATTAAGACAAAAGTTGTAAGAGACAAATACCCATCCATTTCAAAGATCTGTAGGTAGAAAGGTTGTAGAAGAAATTGCTACCCCTGAAGAAGTAACAGTCTATAATGAAATTACAATTAAAAAGGAAGAGACTGCAGTCTATTGATCTGGGCTTTTCCAGAATAAAACATTAACTGTAAGACCCTTCCTTCACAACATCCACAGCCATCATATTGATCAAAAGGACAACAAGGTAATGTTATGACAGAAAATAAACCACGGAGATTTTGAACAGTATTTGCCCCAAACATGTTCTCCTTAAATATTTTGTCATAGAAAAAGGAACTTTCCTTCCTTTCCTCAGGCAAATGTTGGCAAATCAGAGAGGAATAAGGCCAGCAACAGTTCCTTTCAGAATCACAGGAACCTTTTAATCGTATATTACTTGACTCATGCTACCATGTGAAGTTGATCTCCATTGGGTTAGACGGAATCACAACTTCTCCTATTCTGCCGGTACCAAAACAGGACCTCAGTGACAATGGATATGGATTTTTTTTTATTTTTTTATTTTTCCCAGGAAGCAGAAAGAACTTACTTTAAGCTCTGGAAAGTTATCAGGCTTTACATTTAGTGTCATTTATTTAACTTCTTCTGAGATCTTATATTCATCTTTTAGGTAAAAAAAAAATTGAGCTTTAACTATAGCTCCTGTCCTTATGAACAGATCAAAACAGTAATATATATTTCCCAAATATACATAGAATATTGTTTGATTATGTCTACTGAGGTATGTTCCAGGAAGATTTACAGGGCTTACAAGCAGTATGACTGGCAAAGGCACAGCCCAGACAAAATGTACAACCCTACACCAACCATAGCAACATGCAGTTCCCAAGTGAGTATAAGCAAGTTTTCACGTAAAAAACACCTACTTGAACACCCACTTGAGGGCCACAAGGTCATAGCTGAAAAGTCTTCAGTAGATTCTTACACAGCCCTTCAATAGGACTGTAACGCACAGAAAAGACCATTCCCAAGAAGAGGATGGAAGTGTTGCTGAAAGTAAAACACTGACACAATGTCAGTAAAGGTACAGGCTCTTGAGTGAGGGAAGTTTCAGCTTGATACTTAGCCTATGAAGGAATCCGAGGAAGGATGGCAGAGTTTAACTTGGACTCACACCAAAAGCTCATTGCTAGCAATTTGGGAAAACCAGTGATAGCACAGGAATGGGACTGTTGAAAACTTCAGTTTTCTATAGCTCTTTAACCAAATCAAATCTTTTGGCTTACATATTTATGGAACCCTCACTTATATAAGTTCTCAAAGACATTTCTGTGGGAGGTATTTTTTTTCTTTTTTTTTCCCCAAAGCAGCATAAGAATCTGGTTAGCCTAATTTGCAATTAAAAGAGCCATGAAACCACAACATGAGAAACTGTTTTTGGAAATACTGACAAGGAGCATTGATACTGCTGCCATTTGAAAGATCATTCAAATATACTTGATGAAAATCAAATGTAATTCCAGCTGTTTGTATTTCAGTGTGATAGGGTCCATTATTCCTGGAGGAGAAAAGTCCTTGTGAATTCAATCCATATGTGATTAATGTCTCAAAAGTGGGTATAGGATAAATTCATCTTGTAAGAGGTGTACCTCCTTTATCCCCACACTGGAAACATAAATTGTATTTTATTTACAAGATGTTTAGTAAAGTAAATGTGAACCCTCAAGAGTTAGAAGTCATCCACTTGTCAGACAGATGGAGCTCACTCTAGAGCGCTAAGAAAATGTTATGATAAGAGGACAACTTCCTTACTGCTGAATTATTTAGAAGTTCTCTCTTCCTCCTTCCTGGGGTTCTTTGAGACTCATCATGACAGCTCCAGCATTTCAGGGGGCATGGAGAGCTCAGCTTCTGATTCTGAGTATGAAATTAGTTGAGTCATTTTATTCAAAGCAAATGCATTTGTCACCAGAACAGGACCAATAACATCAGTACCAAAAGAATGACTTCATATGGATCATTAGTTAAGGGATTAATTTTAGCATCTGAGCTGCATGACTGCTTCTAGAGGAAAAGTCTGGCTGGTGCTTTCTCTTAAAATATGAGTAAAACAATGGCTACCTGGCCACACTGCCCAAAGTGCTGTGCCATCCACACTGTCCAAAGTGCTGTGCCATCAAATACAATGGAAGGAAATAGAAAATAAGCCTGTTTTTAAGATCAAGCTCTCCACCACCGTGCATGCCTCCCTGGGTCATGCTCAGTTGAAATTTTCAGCAGAAATTTCTATCACATTTCCAAAATCTGTGGAAGAAGCTACAGACATGTATTTATGATATTCAGATTTGATTTCAAATAATCCAGTTTAACCTTGTGGACTTTCTGCCTGTATCTCCAGATCTGGACTGGAGGTCATACTGATTGACTTCACTGAAGCCAGATAGCCAGCCTGCCAAGACTAGAAATGAGAACAGGCTTCAACGATGACACAACACAACTGAATCTTGACCTCAGGGCAAGAAATTTTTCTGGTACACCTCAAGATTTGTGAAATGAACAATTACGCCAGAATTCTCAGAAGTCAGAGGAAGTTAAAGGAAAAACACAGAGTTATCTTTCAGAAAATACCTCAACCTTGTACCCTTGCTGGGATGCCATAAAATAACTCTGACAAGTTAATACCCTCTCCTGTGCAGCTAGACTGAAAGTTTTTAGTTTTTTCACTACCCACTGAAGGCTTCTCTCATTAAGAACTGGGGAAAGGAGATTGCAAGTACATGTGTTTTGTTTGTGATGAAAGTGGGGAAAAAGATGGACGAGATCACTTCCAACAAAGTGCGAGGGTTGTTGTGGTTTTTTTTTAATCTTTTAAACTCATGTGATATTTCCTCTTTTAATAATTACAGTTCACTTCACTCATTTCTGCTGCATCAGTGGAGTACTGAAGCATTATCACTTTGGCACTGAAATTCTCTTTGGGAAGGAAAGGTGATGGCTCAGGTATAAAGCACAGGAAATCTCCCCAGGCTTTGGGATGTCTAAATGGCATTTAAGAATTATAAAAATCTTGAGTCACTTGCTGATTTGCAGATCGGATTCGTGATGTTTTTCAACGTCTGCCATGGCACTCCATCGCTGATGTGATGGGCTGCAGAGTCCAACTCTACTCAGCTGCTACTTGGACAGAAAATGTTTCATATCCTTAAACAACTTGGCATCCTTTTCCATACCCAAAGATCCCTCCCCAAAGATCCCTCCAGTTAGCTGCTACACGAGTATTTCTCTCACTATTTCCATCATTCTCCAAGGGTAGTTTCCCAAGTCCCACAGCAGTACCACTGAGCAAACCCCACCAGCTACTTTTCAGTCAAGGTTACGTTTAAAGACTTTATCGCTTCACTTTCAGTATTTCAGAGCAGGCAGAGATAGTATCATATCATAGATCCCCCACATGTAATACAGTAGATTAACTGACCCGAGCTACTCTTTTTATCGGCTTCCAGTCAAACTCTGGCTCTGCTCATTTCAACAGTTGTTTGAGCTGCAGCTACCTCAAAGGACATCTTGCTGGCACCAAAGCCCTCTCCAATTTTCACCTGAAGTCTGGTTCTCCACTTCCCATCAGAGTTGAAGAAGAGCCTTTGAATCACTTTCTCCTCTGGAGGGTTGCAGGTACATGTGATTTTCCAACTGCAGAATGTTCTGAACAAAGAAATATCAAAAGACACACTGAGATAAGAAAAGACTTGATTTACAGGTAGTCTAGGGCAGGAAAAGCTGGAGTACTTCTTTACCACATTATTGAAACATCTTTCTTTTACTTTAGAAAGATCATGTCATTTTGAATACCACGCTGCTTGTCCACATATCTAATAAATTCCTTCCTGATCTTCAGGGCTGAGAGCACAGAAGATGCCATTAGTTGGAGGAAGATCCTTTTTCTGTCCCTGATGACTGTGACCCAGACCAGCCCATCGTGCCTGTATAGAGCTTCATCCTGAAAAAAAAGTACACTGGAGAACTGGGTGCAGAGTTTTGACTTAAACTAGCCTCTTTTAGGACACAGCACTGCCATACATCTAATACTATGGACATCTTGCTATAACTTATAAGTAAATACATATATAATGAACAAAAGCAATGCTAAAAAAGAAGAATGAGCTGTGTGGCACTTTCATACCTAAATACCTCCGTAGCCTTTTCTTAAAAATACAACAATTTTTGTTTTTCCAAGAAACACAAAATATTCAGCTCCTTCTTTGAAATGCAAACAAGTGCCTTAGAAATAATAGAGGTTTCTGCAGAACTGGCATTTCATTTCCTAAGAAACTAGGTTTTAAGTTTTGGATCTCTGTTTTGCTTTGTTTTTGTTTTTGTTTTAAATAAGATCAGGTTCTACTTAAGCAAAATACTGGATAATAGCTAATTTGTGCCAAAACAAAGTTAATTTAATGATGTTTGAGGGATTCATAAAGATTGCGAGGCCTAATGAAGCTAATGGAATTTTTATATGTTAATCTCCAAGCAAAGTAATAGTAAAAATCCAAAGAAACCATAGCATCAATTTTATTCCTTCAACTATCCAATTTTTAGGGAATACTCCCAAACTACTGCTACCCAATTCTGTAGGATTTGTAAAAAAAAAAGCTTCTAGAAAAATCTATAGACAATAAAAATATTTCTTCTCATGATCTCATGAGCAGAAGTTTATTTGCAATTTTTTTAGGCTTTTTTTTTTTTATCCCTATCTTAATGAAATTCTTTTCAAAAGTGCATTGTTCTGCTGGGGAGGAGAAAATAAGAAAGGTTTGGGCTTATTTCCTATTTGTCATTTTATCATGTGTGCATGTATAAGACGAAGAGAGCAGGGAAAAAAAAGAAAGGGAAAACAGGGATTTTTGATAGTTTTCAAATTCAAAATTAATTTTTAAAAGAGCATTTTTTGATTGATCTTTAGTGTAAACAAATGAAAATACACATAAAGTAAAGCATTTTAAAATAACCTCCTCTCCTGTCCCACCCTCTCCCCTCCTCTCCTCCTCTCCTCTTTTTTTTTTAAAGCTATAGTCCAACATGTTGCATAAAAGAGCATTAAACGTTTTCACCTCACCCTGTCAAATGCTTTTGCAAATTCTCTGTAAGACTGCCTATGTAGGCCATCACTAAAAAAAAGCCCCCTAACATAAGGTGGGCCAAATTAATTGAAGTTCTGCTCTGTAAGAGCAAGAATATGTGCCTATTGTGAATTGTGTCTATGGCACAACTTCAGCTGGAACCAACAGAGAGAAGTAAGAGGGTTCCGAGATGTGGCACATCATTATTGCTGAGAGTTTGTAACAACATGAAGGAAAGCAATGACCTTCTGTATGAAAATGGACATTCTAGCAAAAAGCATCTGTTAGAATCTGCTGACAGTAAAATATGAGCTAAGGAAACAGACAGATTCACCATGAAAGGTAGCTGGTCAGAAGCCAGATAGCACACAGTGCAGGAGGAGGGAGATGTGAAGGTAAGGAGACTTGATCCTTGCACCAGCACCAGCAGCCTATTGTCCCACATGTAATGTGACTGAGGTCAATCTTTTAGATAAGGACTACTTCTGCTCCTGGAAGTACAATGTCCTGTGAAAAAAAGACCAATGCAGCCTCACACATTGTGACAGTTGCATTTTTTGCCTAATCTTTGAAGCCTGTTCCTGCCTTCACTAAAAGGCCAAAAGATGCAGTTTCATTAACAATATCATTTGCTCAGCCATGGACCTAGTTCTTCAAGGCTGGCCTTAAACAGCACCATTTTTATGGATAATTCAGAAGCTGTTACTAACAGGTTGTAATAGTAAATTGACCCAGTGACTGAAGTGTATTTACATGAGATGTTAGAAAGAGAACTCAAATTTGACCTATTACATAGACATATTTTCCTCACATGAACCTCAAGTGGTTGTTACTATTGTTACAGACAGAAATGTTCAAAAAAAGAAGTCTGAAGAAGCACTTCAATGGTCAGCATTAGGATTTCAGTGTATTACATTATCATCAGACTAAAAATTGACCTAGGACTGCTTTCTAACCTAGATATACTGCTCTAGAAAAACAATACTCTTGACTACACTTCATGCAAGAAGATGAAATATTCAGATATTTCAGATATACTTATTTCTATTTATCAACTTTATGTTTTTAAATTTGTTTCCTCAGAAAAAAAATTCTCCATTTTAATCATGATACTCTCAAAATGATTTATAACCTCCATCCACTATGATGCCAAGATCTTTAAAAGATCTGAGGCGTGAGTTAGAAACCAGATAAGATGGAGTCACAGCTAATCCATAGGGCAATGCTGCATGGTATTGTTTGAAGATACATTCAGATCTTCCATGGTTTGCATTACTTACAGATGTGCTGCCATGAAAGAACAAGAGTTTCAGAAGGACAGTGATTGTTTTTTGTCTTTAGAGGAGAAATAATACTGGGACTGCAAAGGTGTGCTATGGATTAAGCATAGGGCATTGTTTTTATCTTGTCCTAAAAGCATTCTGATCCAACACTGCATCTATAATCCCCTAGAATTTTAACCTGTATTCCACTTATGGTCAGCACTCTTTATACAAACTATTCATAGTAGAGATGACCAAAAAGTTACCAATAACAAGCTCTGTTATCCAAATATATGAAATCGGTCTTAAAACAACAATAATATTTTAGAGGAAAGTATCAATTCTGACAAAATTGTTATCCACGTTTCCAACTCAAGACTTCTTAACTTCCAGAACAGCAGCTATCTTGTTTTCAGAGAACTCAATCACGACATGAGAAAACAGTAGAATAGGAACTTTCCCACACGTCTTCCTCATGAGTACTTCAGGCCTACAAGTTTTACATTACTTTGCCTGGCAATAACATATCTAAAATTTGATCAGTTCTAAGTACAGATAGGATTCAAAGACTGCCAATACAGTGAGATTCTTGGAAAAGATTAAAGCAAAGACCCTGGAATGCCCCAGGTTTCAAGAAATTTTCAAACTGTAGAAATTTACATCACCAATTTCTAGTAATTATACACCTTGAGAATGAGACCTGGATTTGTGAGTGGTTTGACCTGAAGTAGTTCTGGATACAAAAGGATGAGATCCTAATATTATGAAGGAAACAAAATGCTCTTTTCAAAACCTTTTCTTGTTTAAACTTCATTGCAGTAGGCTCCTCTTACGTCTTTAATTCAATGGCCAACTTCATTCTGACTTGTGATGGACCAAGGGAGAAAAACTGATGTGTGGTCAGTCTAGTGGACCCCGAGTACCACATAAAACCTCAGAATGAATCACCTTTTTACACAATGTGAATTCCCTCTGTTCATTTCTATACTCTATAACCATTTTCTCCATTATTTTCTTGTTTTAAGAACTTTATGCATTTTCACTTAGCATTTTCCTTTTCTCCCTTCTGTCACACATTTACCTCAGACAACAGTGTCAAAAGAGACATCAACGCAGAGGTAGAATTAAGGAGAAATAAGCCATGAAAGTGAGCCAAAACATCAGGTGCTAAGATTTTTCTCCAGCAAAGAATATTATTAAGAAATTTCCTAAAATGATGGCATTCATTTGTACTGCACCCACTTCTTGAAGGTATTATTAAGAGAGTTGAAATCAGCCCTGAAGGTACCGAAGCCGCTAAGTAGAGATCATCACATTATTACAGTGCAAAGGGTTCTTTATTATTGTGGCTATAAAATAATTTGCCTTTACTGTATTTTAACACTATGCCATATTTTTTTAAGTAGGCTGAATAACCAAAATGGGAATTAAAAAGGATTTGAGGCTTTCCATAATTAGAATTAGAAGATAGTTCGTGTTTCATACAGAGAAATCTCTCTCTTCATATATCTAGCGTATCAACACAGACTTCAGCAAAGGCTACAAGTTCACAGTAAGACTCAAACCCAATGCTTGTTTAGAAAGAGAGTATGTCCTTTTTTAAAATTCACCCTTTATCTGTTTCTCAAAGAAATAAAGTGTTTCTGAGTGACTGCAGTAGCCTCACTGCCAAAAAAGTCCAGCACAGCAGATTAAAAGAAAAACTGTGCAGATGCAGCAATGTGTTGTACCACCCAGGGAGATCTTGGGAATGCATCAAATGAGCCCGACCTTCAGTGTGTGGGTGTGCTGAGATTTTAAAGAGATTTCCAGTCAAGGAGAAATAGGAGTTTCCATTTCAAGCTATGTGCCACATTCCAAATGTGCTAAGCAAGATAAATTCCCCAATTTTAGGGAGCCTGCCCAGGAAGAAGTTAAGGTATTTAGAGAGAGAAAAACTTCTCTTCACACCGCATTTACAACACAGCTAACTGGGAGACTGACTGCCACCAGTGCTTGTGCCACTGTCTCTGGTATAAGCAGTACAGCAGAGAGATTACAAGGTGGAAAAACAAGGTAATACAGGAAACCAGCCACAGTTTGTCACAGCACAGTGGGAACAGCGGTGCTGGAAGTCATTCATTTATTGGCCTCATTAATTAATTAGCCACAGGTGTAGAACCTAGCCCTCTGAGAAGCTCAGCCTTTTGGCAGGCATGCAAAGCCATGCTTCAGCTTCCTCCACCACCTCCCAGAAAGCCCCACATTCACCTGCTGTGCAGCACTTGGCCATGGTTCCATGCATAAATGAACGTGCAGGCTGAGAAGGGAGACATATGTGTGAAAATCCCCAGACCTGGCTTGCTGCCCCATGGCAACAGGATGCTCTGCCACCTGAGCCACCATGCTGCAGCAAGACTGGGAAAATCATTCCGCATGCAACCTCCCAGACCTCAAGGAAACCCCACCTGACCTGCAGGGAGACAAATGGCAAAGCACCAGTCAGTCCTTGGGTTTTTTTGTTTGTTTGTTCTGTTCTGTTGGTTTGGGTTTTTTTTTACTCTTGAAGCTGGGGGTGGCTTTATAACATGATGTCAAAAGAAACAAAATCAGGGACATTACTGACCTCTGTTTTGACAGCCACAAGGATGTTTGACATATCTTTTTTTTACCCTTGTGTCGGCACCATGTAAAAGAAGGATAGGTAGATTCAGTTGTTCCATCCCTCTATGCTTAGAAGCCCTCGTTGACATAGAGGGATGGAACAAATGAATCCACCTGTCAAAACTACTAATTTCTTTCTTTGTAAAGCCAGACCAATATCTTTCAAGTGCAGCATACAGGCTACCTAATTCAGTAAGATTAACCAAATGAGACAGATGTTTCAGAGTGACAGAGAGCTGTAGACATGTGACTTCAAAATGAAGCTAAGGTGGAAGAGATTCTAAAGCATCTGAACGCAAGTCCTATGAGGAGTGGCTGAGGGAACTGAGATTTTTTAGTCTGGAGAAGAGGAGGCTCGGGGGAGACCTTACAGTCCTCTACAACTGCCTGAAAGGAGGAAGTGGCAAGGTGGGGGTCAGCCTCTTCTCCCAGGTAACGAGCAAGAGGATGAGAGGGAATGGCCTTAAGTTAGGCCAGAGGAGGTTCAGCTTGGATATCAGGAAGAATTTCCTTTCAGAAGAAGTGACAAGGCACTAGAACAGACTGCCCAGGGAAGTGGTGAAGTCACCATCCTTGAAGTGTTTAAGAAAATGGTAGACGTAGTACTTAGGGACATGGTTTAGTGGGCAATGTTGGTGGTAGGTGGACAGTTGGACTAGATGGTCTTAGAGATCTTTTCCAACCTTAACGATTCTGATTCTTTTCCTCTAAGTGTGCATATAATCTTCTAAACCATGTCTCCTCATTCTCATTCATGGTCAATCAATGCACCTGATCCTAAGTGTCAATGAGAAAATATTTGTGACCAAAAGTACTTGTTATCTTGCTACTGATTTTCATGCTTGAGAGACATCACGGATCTGGACAAAGTCAGACATTCTGCAGTAACTTTTTTTCGACTGTTTTGTCACACACTGTGATTACACACCAGTCCTACTCTTAGCAGTGCAAGCTTGTGGCTTTCTGCTTACCTCAAAGTCAGAGGTTTCAGGCAGCAGCTGATTTCTTGTCAGGATGATATAGATTTCACTGGTAGAGTTCAGGTGGGAGTCAAACCAGTAACAGTGTTAAGTTCATCATTCAGTTGTTCTCCCAGTCCCCAAGGTTTGGCACGATGCTGAGCTCCTGGAAATGCACAAGTACCTGTGGGGAAGGTCCCAACCTCTGTATCTGCTCTGCAAGAAAATACAGAGTGCTTCAGCATCTGCCCCACTTCTCTGAGGGTTTTTTTCCCCCAAACCTAACTCTCTTGTGCCTCTATTTCCACAAACACTGAGGTTTCCACCCTCTCACCCAGTAAAAGGCTGGATTTTGGCTCCATACTCGGAACATGGGGCAGCACCTAAGAATGTTCTCTCCTTTACCTGCATGTTGCTCGAGCTCATACCAACAGTATCCAGGTGTCTGAGATCAGACAACACTACAATTTCACAGCTTTTGTAAGAATTTTCAGAAGAACCACACATGAAGAAAGACGCTACACTTTAAAAAGTACATGAAAAAGATGTATTTTGCCAGCTAATAACAATAAAGCAAAATCCTCTGAACAGAATCACCTTGATGAACAGTTAATTATTCCATTTTAACAGCTGTAAAAAAGAAAGGTATTAAAAAGCCTTGGTCTAAATAGTTGCTAGCAGATAACAGAATGTGGAACAAAATAATAAATAAAACAGCAACAATGGAACAAAAACAATAATAAAAATAATAATAAACAAGTAAAATTTGCACTTGCTACTATGCATCTTCATTTAATACTTATGTGGAAGTTTCCAATAATATGTACATAGGTCTCTCTGAAAGTAATGCCTCCTATTTATTTCCATGGAAACTACAATAGCTACAAAGAGCACCGTGATCCTGTTTAATAGAGCAAATTCTCAGCTACAAAACACTATTTTTCAACATAGTCACCACCATCAGCTATACATTTTCACCAGCAAGAAGAAGAGCCTGCATGCTGTGCTCATAAGAACTTGCACCTGCAGAGGCAACCCCCTGTACCACAACTGCTATGATGACGTCATTGCTAGGAAAAAGTTGCCCATGCAGTCCATCTTTCATTGGCCAGAACAGATGGAAGTCAGAAGGCACCAAATCCACGCTACAGAGTGGGTGTGATAGGACAGTCCAGATAAGATTGGCAATGTACTCCATGGTCTTCACACTGGTATGGGGCCTGGTGTTATGTGGCAAGAGAAAAGTTGTTTTCTTCTGGCCCGACTCTAGAAGTTCAAGCCTTCAGCTTAGTTAGCATCACTATGTAGTGGTCAGAGTCAATAGTATGTCAGGGTACCAGGAAATCCAAAAGGATCACCCCTTTCCTACCCCCAAAAGACAGTGCACATCTCTTTACGCTCTGAAGGCCATTCCTTGAACCATTTACTCAATGAAGAATTCACACGTCGCCATTCCATGGACTGCTGTTTTGACTCTGGCTTGTAGCAGTGACATAACATCTCATCACTGGTATTGATGTGATCCAGGAAACTGTCACCTTTAATCTTGTTTTGGTTCAATAGCTCCGGACAAACTTGCATACAGTGCTGTTTCTGTTCCTATGTGAGCATTCATGGGGCTATTTGGCACAAACTTTGCAATGTTCCAATGTTGCCACCATCGTTTCCAACATGCTGAAGCCAATATTGAGCTCCATACACAGTTCCCTGTCCGTAATCAACTGATTTTTGAGGATAAGCCAATAAAGATGCTCTTCGTTTCATGGTATGACTGCTATGCACAGCCATCTTGAACGTGGCTAGTTTTTTATGGCACTGTCTCCACTGCTGAAACACACCACCCACTGCCTCTCTGTGTTCACATCCACTGTTCAGTCTCCATAAACACTCAGCAAGCATCGATGAATGTCAGTGGTTGCCATTTTTGATGCATGGAAGAATTCAGTTCTACCCCTTTGCTTCATACACACTTCCATGTCAGACACCATTTTGTCAGACTACCTCTCTGCTACCATCGGTTGCATGGCAACAAAATGTGATGAAATACTGGTGGGAAGGTTCGACTTCTACTGCCATACCACCAACATCTGCCTCTGATGTTGTGGGCCAACACAATAAACAAGGAGGCATTAATTTTCAAGCAGCCCTCATAATATGAGCTTAAGCACCAATTAATGACTTGGATCCAGCTGAGTCCTCATTATGCAAATATCTTAATTTGTCCCAATTAAGTAAGAGTCATTGCCATTCAATTCTGTTAGGTGAAACACAATTGCTAAAGAGTATCTGGTAAAACAGACATCACAGCTGAACATGTCTTTCCCCCCCTAGATGGAAGCCAGGAGGTCTGGTCAAGGGCCTCATCAGTGTTTGATCTGATACTATGATTATTTAGAACAAGCATTGAACTGCTAATGATAACGTCTCACACACTAAACAATAGCCTGAGGTTAAGCAAAAGAAATTTCTCAAAATTTCTGACATAGTCCTGAGTAAAGACAATGGAATACGTATTTTCAAGGCTGAGAGGGATTTAATCCCCATAAATCCCATTAAAAAACATTAGGTAAGCCCCTAGAAAGACTTGGAAAATTTCAGCCTGGACATTAGATCTCATTGCTCTTACAGAGAATAAGCAACAGCCCAGAGAGGATGGCTCACCAGCACAGACCTGAGCTCCTGCCAGCCCTCCGTCCAGGAGAAACTGTGCTATACTTTCCACACCACTGTTATTTGACACAATGATATTACTCAAAATGCAAATTAAATATGGGTAATACATTATGGGATGAAGGCCCAGTATTAAACTGTCCAAGGAAGGAAACACCTCCTGCTGTGTTTCCAGCGTGTCATGTAATTTACAGTCGCTGCTGTGAGTTCTCTGTAAGAAAATTAATGTTTCCTCTTCTTGGCCAGAAATATGAAAGAGTCATTATTAACATCTGAAACTGTGGGCTACAGGCTGAAAAAGGGGTTCTCTGTAAAGACACAAAGACATTATTTTCTGGCTAGGAGCTGAGTGTAATATATTTTTTCTTAACACTTCTAGTGAAATGGGCTTCCACACCATATTCAATCTCATCCTAGTGTCCTATTCACAACTCTTCATCAAAGCACATAATTTCCCTCATTCAGATTTGGAAAGGAACAAAGATGATCAGAAATGACTTGAGAAAAAATATTTTGTACTTTTTTTTTTTTTTATAAAAGATATTTGTATCAAAAAATCTAAATTTCAAGGAAATCAATTTTTACTAGAAAAAAAAGTTTTGATTGAAAAATCAATATTTTTTATCCATAATCCACTTTTCTAATATACACTGTGGATGAAACAACTACTATATGTTTTGGGAAAGCATATCTGAGCATGAGCTGAGACCTAGCATTCTTGATTTATAATTCCTCTTAACAAGGGAATACTTACAGCTTCTCATTTGCTTCTGTGAACGTTGGGCAACTTCAGCAGCTAATACAAGGAGAGTTCTGATTCTATTCCTTTTGACTTTTCTCCCAGTGTGCAGAATATTACACAGTTCAAAACTGTTGTTTCATGGTTAGCATGATATTGGCAATGAATTTGAGAACATTATTAACAATTACAGAATCATTGGCATGCATATGCCTAAAGAGTGACTACAGCAGTTGTGGGAGCAACTGCACCAGCCAACTTCACCACAATCTCTCGCTAAGTGAAGGGGGAAAGCTTTCCCTTACCTTTTTAATTTCTGTTACGCTTTATGTCCACGCGGTCATAAAACAAGAGAGCTCATCAGCCAAGCACAGCACCTCGCAGCATATTTCCACTCTGAAGAAATTTGCTATCTCGGTAACTCAGCCACAAGCTACACCACCAAAATCTGAAAATCCCAACTATTCTATAGATAAAGTTGTGTTACAGGCACTTGCATCTTACTGTGGATGCTGATACACTCACATGACAATCTGGGAACCCACTATGAAATGGGAATTTTTAAAGTGATAGAAAACAAAACACGAGAAATAAATCTATGGGGGCTACTTCAGAAGTAATGCCTCATATTTTGTTCTCTTGACCCATGATATCAGAGGCAGATGTTGGTGTATGGCACCTTCCCGCCAATATTCCATTCCATGCTGTTGCCATGTGACAGATGGCACCAGGGGGGCAGTCTGACAGAATGGCGTCTGACATGGAAGTGCAGATGAAGCAAAAGTGTGTCACTGAATTCCTTCATGTGGCAAAAATGGCACCCATTGACATTCATTGGCACTTGCTGAATGTTTATGGAGACCAAACTCTGGATGTGAGCACAGTGAGGCACTGGGAGGTGTTTTTCAGCAGTGGTGATTGTGGGTCACCTCTGCTAGTACAAATTTTTATGAGTGCAGCACACAGGCTCTTGCTCAACACTGGTGAAAATGCACAGCTAGTGTTTGTGACTATGTTGAAAGAAAGTAGCTGAGAATTTACTCTATCAAACAGTGTCATTGTACTCTCTGTAGCTATTATAGTTTCAAAGGAAATAAGTAGGAGGCAATACTTTTGGTGCAACTTACATCTTAAGAAGTGAAAGATGTAAGACTCACAAATTTTTCAACTATACTTCTACAAATATACAAACCAAAACAGAATAACTTTAAGAGAGTGACCATCCCATTTCTGGCACAGAGCTTTTCCACATCAGTGTGTTAATTTTATGTTTTACCAGTAAGAGAGTATCGAGTAAAAAATACTAATTGAGTAAAAAAAAATGTTAAGAAAGAATCAGAGAACACATACCACGACCTAAACACAAATTTAACATGAAAATGGGTACTTTTTAAAAAAGCAGGAAGTACAGAAGTGAGCCTAGAGTCTTGCTTGACTGATAGAGCTTGATAAGGACTTCTGAGAAAGTAACTGGTGTAAGTAGATGGTTGAGAAGAGTTCAGTGAGCAGCGAAACATGGACATGACCAGACAGTTTGTTCCATATGTTTCAACACATCTTACACAATCAGTGATGGTCAGTACAGTCTTGCATGAAGATACTGGAATTTTCCACAATTGCAAGAAGCTAAGTTTAAGAACAGAAGATGTGCTCTGGGCAGCTAGAAACTTCACTGGTAGAATTAGCCATTTCTGAGTGACTGACAGCAGCTTTGCAAGAGAGACACAGACCATGATGCCAACAGGGAGATGCAAAAGGACTCAGATACACAGACTGCTGCAAACTCAAACTTCTTACTGCCCATGCTCCACATGGGTTGGACACGAAGAACTGGAAAACTTACATAGCTCTCAGAGTGTGGCCAGAGAAACTGAGGCTGTCAGCTCTTATTTACGTGGATGTACTCTCAGACACTGTTTTGCTCAAAGTGCATAAATGAAATGGTGAGTACTGTGGTCATCTGTACCGTAATTAAATTTATGGTCATAAATGATTCAGTACTCTGACAGTCAGCTTTTTATTCTTATGTATGTCAAAACCGATTGTAGCATTCTTGCAAAGTTGATGAGAACACATCAAATGGAAAGTGTTCAAATAAGAATTAAGTCTACAGGTCTTTATGGTCAGTCTTGGTTCATGATCAGCGGTAACTGACTAATTTTTATTGTAGCAGTTAAAATAGAAGAAAACAAACGGATAACAGATGACTGTGGCTATTCATGCTTACATACTTAGAAGCCTGGACAGAGGATAAAGATGTCCCAGAAGCATCTGTCTATAGAGAATGTGGGGCATATGCTGTGAGTTCTACACCCGCAGGCAGAACTGTGAGCAACAGCACAGGTGCTATACACTGGCTCTGCACATCTGCAGGGAACGTGGTTCCAGATTTCTACACAGTCTGCAGTATTGCTGGAACTACTGCAGCATATTTGTACTGCTTCGACTGCTTTTGCTCCAACCAGGCTACAAAACCGCTTGGATTTCCTGAACAAATCCAAAGTCCTCACATTCTGGGCACTAAAAACGACACAGCTGAAGAACCTGAATGGATTAGCCAAGAGGTACATTCACAGATTACTCTAAAGAGCTCACAGCCCAGCTGCATTGCCTTTTTCCTTCTCTCTGCAGAAAGCACACCTATTTGTCCACCACTCAGAGTGGCTGATGGCAGACAACGCGCATGCTGAGCAAGGAATGAGAAAGTGTTAAAGATTTTTGGCAGTATTCAGTGTTGCTGCTTTAAGGAGTCCTTTGTTGTTCCTGCATGGCATGGGATACTCATCAAATACGTTTAAAAGGACTAAAATTGAGAAAAGCTCCATAACTAAGATTTATCACCCTTAACGTTCCAATTTAAAGTGTTCCTGCAGTACAGAAGGTCACTTTTATGTAAGCTGTGCTGAATTTTACAGAGCTACAATCTTAGTTAACCCTCAGCATGGCAATTTCAGCGTGGTTTACAAAATTCAACCCAGACAGACATAATTTCTCTTCTCAGAAGTATTCTTACACTCCTTAGAGACCATTCTGATAGCAGAAGAAAATTCCTAATTTGATATCTAGCTGTTTAACTTATTCATGTATGGAACGGCAAAGATGGGCTGAAAATGGTCAGCCAAGCAGAGCTGAGAGCTGGAGAAGCATGTCTGAAATACACTCAAGAAAAAGAAACCTCCCTGGGCAATCATATTAACCTGAACAGCCAAAGGGACATTTTGCCTAAGCCTCAGGTTATGAAATTTCATTTAATTTTTATTCCCCACTTTCATCACCTGCTTTCAAGGTTATGCGTTTGAAGTTACCTAACTCCACACAGGGGCACATGAATAACTGGAAGGAATGACAGAAGTGCATAACCCCGTCACACTTTCAAAAAGAGCCTACAGGGTTAGGTACAATAAAAGCTGTAACAATGGAGTCTCGCTGGAATATCCAAAAGTGAATTGAGGTACTTAATGACCATCTTAATTTTTCTATAAGTGCAGAGCAGTCGCCTTGAGTAAAACACGCTCTTCTGGGAGCATAAGTTGAGCAACTGATATCACAGATGGTTTTATAACGTGTTGGTCCATAGCCTGAAAAATGCAGTTTATATTTTTAAAGCACGGATGTAACTAATGAACTTGTTTAAATACTAGGCAGCATAGCAAACATGAGGTGGAAGTCACAGAGAAAAATGTGATAGGATACAAAATATAAACTCATGATGGGAATGTACTCTGAGCCAACACATACATTTCAGTCCAAAAATTAGCGTTGCCTAAAATCAGAGTTCTCTTTTAACCCCTTATAAAGATCCATAAAGCTATGCATTTCATGGTTAGATCTAATCTGGGAGTGGAGCTGAACTTCTACCAAATGAAGGAGATGGCAGACTTTAGTTTCCAATCCAGGTCTTTCAAGAACAGATTATGTGTACAGTAAACATGTATGTACTTTTACATACTCACTTCTCACAACTTCAGCTATATGTTAAAGTAGGAGCATGCCTTAAAAATGCATTAAGCTTGACAGCTGGAAAGAAATGAGGTTGATCTGACATAGAAGAATACAGAAGATTTTACTTCAACTTTACAGAGATAGAGAAGTTCTGCCATGGAAGATCAAGACTGTCATTGTCAAGAGGTGGAAAAGCTGGTAGACAAAAGCAGATTGTCTTTGAAATATTGATAGATTATTAAAATCTTAACTAAAATTGATCCATATGCAACACAGCTCATACTTCTAGGTTCTAGGCTTGCAAGAATGGCGTTTTTTACATTAAACAGGGCTCAACATTACCTCTCTCTTGGAGCAGGTAAATTGACTGCACCGTTCCAGTATGAAACTACTTATGACAAAATATATATATATATATTCCTATAAGACAGAGATTTTTTTGCCCTTGTTGTCACTTTAGAAATTAGAAGTTTGTTCTAGCACCCACTGTGAGCTATGTCAGCCACATCACTTCTCATGCTTCCAGGTAGATTTCCCCCCTAGGTCACAGTGTTTTGTCACTCTGTGGTGGGGCAATGCACAATCATTTGCTGCAGTACAATTAAGACACATATCCAGAGTGTCAGAATGTGGTGTAGCTGTGTCAACATCACAGAATAATTACTCATTCCCTGGGGCAATTACCAAAACATCTTAACCTCAGGGGGACTAGGACAAAACAGTGGCAAGTGGGTTATTGCTTTGCTCCTCTTCACTACGGAAAATGTGTCCCATCCCTTAGCTCCTTGTCACAAAGGATGCACACAAACTAGTGCTATTCCAATCCTCTGCTGTTCAGACTGAAATAAGAAGATCAGAAGTTTGGCAAGCCAAATTCAGATCAACTGTCAGAGGCTGAAAATGCACTCATACAGCTTTTACCTTAGGCGCACTCATTTGCAAGCAAGATCATCAACCCCACAGACACCAAACTCAAAACACGCTTTGAAAAAATTCTAAATAGCAACATTACATCACTGCAGCTATTCCTGGGCTGGGAGATGTAAAAAGAGCTAGAAATATCACCATCAAGCCTATTCATTAAAATGCCCTTTTCATACCTCACCAATGCTGTTCCACTTGGGATTAGCGCAAACAGCGAGGCTGACAGGATTAGGACACTCACTTGGAACATGACTACCCTGTTAGAGAAAACACTAAGAGATTCATTCCCTTTACCTTACGCAGTTTCTTGGCATGTATCTTGAATGCAAGTCTGCTGCTTTTCACACCAGTGCAGAGCAGGAGTAAGCCCACTGGAATGCAGGTGTCCCATTTTCAGTTCTCTGGCCTATATAAGACTGCCAACATATAGGTTTTATTGCACCACTGTGGCCTCACACCTCAACCTAGCTAACAGTGCCAAGAGAAACAGAGCTGAAGTTGAATTTATCTGTTTGTTACTAGTAATACAGACACTCTTCATAGAAAACATCTTCTGGTGGTGAGCAGACACCTTACTGCTGTCATCTGCATGAGCTGATTTTAAGAAATATGTGGGTCCCTTCTAGTGTCACTGTTATTTCAGATTTGCTATTTAACAAGTCTTCATGACATGTCTTCTCCGCATGTCTGTTACACATACACTCTGGTTTCTTCTGTTCATCTCTGTTTTCTTTCAGTTGCCATCAAACAGCACTCTCTCCACTCCACCCCAAAATAAAGAAATAAATAACAAAGCCAACCCTGCTTACTTTAAATGGCAACATCACGCAAGGTTTCAACCCAAGGTTATTTTTTTGCTACCAGTTGTTTCTTTGAGAACAGATGGCATTTGCAATAGTTCAGGGTATATCCTATTTTTAAGTGTCACATGTTTTACTGTTCTGCAGTGGACTTAGCAATCAGAGGAAAATGCCATGAGATTTGGGCTTTATACATGCTGAGCAAACCACATTGTTACATGCCCCTTGGGACATTATCTCCTATTGCAAATGGCCAACATCCACCCTGCTCGGGGTCCACCCTTCTGAGGCAATGTTTCCTGCCAGCAGGCGATAAGGAACAAGCTGCTTCCGGCAGTGCCGACTCAGCAGAGCACTGAAACATTGACATAACATAACTGGCAGTGAGATAGTTCAAATTAAAACTGCACACAACCATATGATCTTTTGCACATAATAGCGCAGGGAACAGTTCTATGTTCCAGCACAAAACCGAATATAAAGACATTGCGTATGTTGCTTGGTTTCCCCTTTGGTGTTTTCTCCCTATGCTTCATATTCAGAAAAGGTAGTGGCTCCCCACAACAGGATAAGCAATGAAGGATGGCATACTATTTAAGTTTGTTGCGTTCCATACTGCAAATTCATAGGATAAAGTCAGCCTTACTTTGCAAGTAACTGCAAGCTCAGTCTGCCTCTGCTTTGATCCATCTGCACAGGAACCCACTCTTATAATGGAAACCCAGCGAGCAAAATCTGAGCATGAGCTTTTAAATCCTGCCAGAGGGATCAGGCCAGGTTTTCAACAGGCTAATGTGGCTAAATAGCTGCTGGGCCAAAGCTGGCTTCTCTCCAGAGAAACAGAGAGCGTTCTTACAGATTTGCAAAAGCCCACATAGATGTAGTACCTGAAATTACTATTTGGAAAGAGTCACACAAACAGGGAAAAAAAGATCTGTTATGAACGCTTAGAAAGGGTAGATGGACACCAATGAAACACAAAAGCTGATATCACCAATCCACTGCCAAAGGCCTCTGCCTTGCCTCTTTCACGAGCATCAGGAACATCTTAACTTTGTTTCATGTTCCGATTCATTTCCATTTTGTTTCTTTGTAAAGCTCAGAGCTGACATGGCAGCAGTGCAGAACTACAGTTTTCTAAGGCAGCTCTGGCTCACTACCACACTGTCACCCCCTCAGGGCTTAGCTACCCTGCAAGGAACTGTATTGAAATGGGTTGTGTCAGCTGCTTGAGCAAGCAGTGTTCAAACTGGGAAAGATCCACTTCAAATAGACTTTGAATTTCAGGAGAAACGCAGACAGAATCAATTTGGGATGAGACTTCACATTTGAATCCAAGCAGTAGGAATCCGAAAATGAGAAAGGAGAACTTTTCACATATGTACTACACACCACATCAGAGGGGATGCAGGGGAAGTCTTTGACTTTTTACCACTAGTTCCAGCAGAGGAAGTACTCACTGGGGACACTGAAGACCAGGTTCCTCCTCTTTCTAATGAAACAGGAGCAAGATTTGATCCTCTTAAGAGAATTTCATACCTACTAGAATATTCTGAAGGAACTTTATGAACATCTCCTGGCTGTTCCTCTTCTCCTAATGTATTTAAAGGAAGTATCTCTTTTCCCCACTAAGAACCCTAGTTGATATGATATTGAGCTCTGCTTAGACACTTCAGCCCCATGCATATGTATTACTTGCCAAAAGACAAAACCGATCTTCAACTTTGTTTTCACCCTATTTCCCATAACAATGTGAGATACTGGATGCCTATAACACTTGGAAAAAAAATAACAGAATGAAAACATTTCAGAGAAATTTACTGTTTGCTTATTCCTGCACAGCTTCTTTAAATCAGTACTTCTCATAACAGAGAATTCTCAGAAGAAAATGAAATAAGATGTATTCCTAGAAATCTACAGCTGCTTCACCATAAATATCATGAGGAAAAATAACAAAACCACTTGGGTAACCTTCCAATCAAGATACACAGTCCATTCCCTTAATGCCAAGGTTTAACGTTTCTGCTATTAGGCTGAGACCCCAGGGCATGTCACAATAAGCTTGAATGAGCGCATAGGAGAACTGCTAGCAGGATAAATGGCCTTCTGGTTGTGCATACACTTTTCTTGCTATTTTTCTACAGCCTTAGCCACTCTTGCCAGATACTGATCTCCATACCAGTACTAGTTTGTAGCACATTGCTTTGAACTTGTGAGGCTACTTGTCAAGGAAGATGCTACTCAGTTCAGAATTAAAGTCAGTCTTAAGAAATCACATAACCACAGGGAGCAAACAAACGAAACAAAAGCTCATTTTCAGGCAGCTTGCAGAACCTAGTTCTCTCCCTGTAAGATAGACCAGGTCCCTGATGAAAGTCTGTATTCAGTGCTGGGTTCAGAGGATGTATATTAAGTAATGTAAAGGGGCAGAGGGAGCAGAAAGGAAATGAAAAGGCACCATTCATCTTGACTAAGATTAGAAGTCCAAAGCAGGAAAATAGTGTGACCGCCTACTTGACAAATGTCTTAATGCGAACATGCACAGAGCAGAGTAAAAGGATAGGGGGACAAATCAGGAGTTTGAACAGACAAACAGACTCACTTTGAATTTAGTTTGGCTATCGGGTACCAAAGCCTCTTTCCTGCTATAGTGATCTAGTTCACTCCCAGGACCATCCAGGTTTCCATACATTGCACTCCAAAGTGTTTGTGGGCACGGCGTACATCCACCAGAAATACACAGGCTTTTCCATAGGAGGCATCCCCTCTCTCAAGAAGCCATGTTGGCCCAGATATTGACAAATCAGATACTGACAAATCAGGAGTTTGAACAGATTTAGATCAGACACCTCTAAACATTTAGCTTTCAGTGCACAGACATACAAATGGTTACCTATGCTGAATATTGACCCAGCCACCTCCTGCTGTCACACCAGAAAAAAAGTATAATTACATAATACCAAGCTTGCAGCCCAGGTTACTCTAGCCTTAGCTTCTCTCCCTTGTGGACATAACTCATACATGGTATACTAAAATAGCCCTAGGCAGCAAATTAAAAATACTGTTTTATTTACAATTCTGTAGCAAATGATTCACAGTAGATGTACGTCAACTTTTACATTAAGTATTCATCATTCGATGGTTTGTTCCTGCTACTATAAGGCAACAGAGTGGCAGTCACAATGCTTAAATGCCAATGATAACTGCCTTAGAATCACTGTGAATGCCTTGCTCTGCAATAAGGCAATAAATTGCAACTTATTTGCCAGGAATATGCATTTTGAAAAACACTCGATTTCCATTTTAAGCAGTGTTCTCACTTTAAGTTTGGCTACCAGGTACCAAAGCCTCTTTCCTGCTACAGTCATCTAGTTCACTCCCAGGACCATCCAGGTTTCCATCCACTGCACTCCAAAGTGTTTGTGGGCATGGGGTACATCCACCAGAAATACACAGGCTTTTCCAGAGGAGGCTTCTCCTCTCTCAAGAAGCCATGTTGGCCCAGATATTGACTCCCTACCTTTAAAACACTTGCATAATAAGCATGACACTACTTTGTGTATCTTCATCTGAAATTTTGAAAAGTAACAAATCAAATATGTAAAGAAAATATGCGTGGATAAAAACTTTCACTGCCTCACTACATACTGAATTAACAGTAAATGAATATGTTTCACACGGTTCCAGTGGAAGATACGGCTTTTGTGCTGGACTTGGAGCTAAACATGTAGCTGGAGACCCTAGAAACATTTCTTCCAAGTTTTATTTATAATGCAGGGAGAATTTTTCCAAACCTCCTTTTTTATTTTTTTTCCCCTGTGGAGCATGTATAACCATACACAAAAGTAGACTGACTGACTGTAGCTCACTTGGTCAGCCACAATTAGTTGATCATTTGCAACTGCACAGAAATAAAAGCAAAATCGAAGCAGAGAATAATGTGCAAATAAAAAGAGATGCATACAGCAGATAAAAACAATGCTATCTTTAATGCTGCCTCTTCGAACAGCAAAGGAGAAATGTTCTTCTGATTACTAGTTGGTCAAGGGAAGTGACTGTCCTTCTCTACACTGCTCTGGCATAGCCTCACCATAAGGTGCAGGTTTAGGCACCACATTACAGAAAGGACATAAAGCTATTAAGCGAGTGTCCAAAGGAAAGCTACAAAGATGGTGAAGGGTCTAGAAGGGAAGATGTATGAAGAAAAGCAGAAGCCCCTCCTAGAGGACTACAGAAGACGAGACTGAAGGGAGACCTCGTGGCAACCTTTGGCTTTCTCATGAGGGGGAATGAAGGGGCAGGTTCTAATCTTCTCTTTCTGGTGACAGTAACAGAACCCAAGGGAACAACATGGAGCTGCATCAGGTTTGATATTAGGAAAAGGTTCCTCCCCAGAGGGTTGTTAGACCCTGGAACAGGCTCCCCATGGCCCCAACCTGCTGGACCTCAAGAAGTGTCTGCACAATGGTCACAAACATAGGATCTGATTTTTGGGTGGTCCTGTGTGGAGCCAGGAATGGGACTTAATGATCCTTATGTTTCCCTTCCAACTCAAGACATACCATGATTCTACAGTTCTACAAATAAATTCACCTACAACCCTGTACTTGCCAGCCTGTGGTTCACTGCCCCCACTTCCTGTCAGGGAAACCACTATGGTGCTCTCAGATGGCTGTTGTGGTGTCAGTGAGCAGAATCTGAATCAGTACAGTTAAACATATTCCCTTTTGATCATGGAGGGAAAAAAAGTGGATGTGTTTACAGAGATCGTCACCTGTGTAAGCCTTGCCTGAGATGTTAGTTCCAAACCAGTCACTATCTTGCACGGTTGCTCTCAGAAGATGCAATATCCATCCCACAGCTAAGTGCAAAATGATTTCTGGCTTTCAAGCCCTCACAGAAATACTTTCTGTTCTGTTCCTGAAACCAATCAATACTGCAGCATCCACAACTGTTTCTAATGCATCTGCCTGAGCTACACCAATGTGCAGGCACTGAGCAAGGATTACCAGAAAACGACAACTTTCCAGCTGGAACATAATACTTGCTGCACAGTTCTCAGTTTAACTCTCTGCTTTGGTCTCTGAATACAGTGCTGGGATTGTACTTCCAATTTGCCAAGAGTCCTTGCCGAAGAGAGAAGTCATTAAATGTGACCATGAAAGAAAGACCCATCCAGAGGGGGACACAAAGATGATCAGAGAGCTAGATCACCTTTCCTATGAAGACAGGCTGAGGGAGCTGGGCTTGTACATCCTGGAGAAGAAAAGGCTCCAGAGAGGCCTCATTGTGGCCTTCCAATACTTAAAGGGAGCTTCCTCCTTACGCACAAGGAAAATCAACCTTTTACATGGGTAGACAGTGATAGGACAATGGCGAATGGTTTTAAACTAGAAGAGAGAAGATTTAGATTAGATGTGAGAGGGAAAATTTTCACTCAGAGAGTGGTGAAGTACTGGCACAGCCTGCCCAGAGAAGCTGTGGATGCCCTGTCCCTGGAGGTATTCAAGGCTGCGTTCGATGTTGCTCAGGGCAGCCTGAGCTGGTGCCTGATTCAGGAGCTGGCAACACTGCTCATAGCAGGGGTTTGGAACTAGATGATTTTTGATGTTGGTTCCAACACAAACCATTCTATGATCCTTTAGAAAGTCTTTCTGAACTGATGTCCGTGCTCTGCTGATCGTTCTGTCTACAGAAACTAAGAGGTTTCCCTTATAGCATGTTTGCACTGCAGTCCCAGATGTGTGGAAGGTCATGGGAGATACACTCATTTTGTCAAGGGGAGTCAAACTGCTGACTCCGTTACCTTATGAGATTTATCAGAGTGGACAGAGAGGGCCAAAGCAATAAGGAGCTCATTAGAAATAAGCAACATGGACTCCAGAACCTCAGAGTCATATCTTTGGGTCACATCAACTTCCAATAATGATTTCTTCATATGACACAAACTCTACACACCATGATAAAATTTACTTTACTTCTACTTTGAAATGTATTATAGAAGGTTGTGACAACACCCATACCTTCATGTGCCAGAAAATGCAACTGCCCTGGAAAGCCAGGCACTCATGCACAATCCATCTCAGAGGACAGGGAGGTTTTATAGCCTCCAGCCAGACTACACTGCAGACTGGACAGCAGAGACATGGCAGAGATTCTACCCATGCTCATACAGGCTGCAAATCTTGCAGGATTTCAACAGACCACAACTGTTAGAAAGGAATATGTCAGTGTTCACCAGGAAAAAAGCAGCCCTTCAAATCATGGCTATGCATCATCTCAGGTAACGCCTGCTACCAGAAAGGAAATTGCCAGGCAGAGCAGGGACTGCCGCATGCAGCTGGCCCTAGTGTCACACATCCCAAATCCTGCCCTGGCAGCAGCAACAGACCTGATTTCCCCAGACGCTGGCAGAGAGAGAGCAAGCAATGAAGACGTGACCACTCTGCCATGCCCTTGGCAGGCTGCTGCTGCTCAGGGCAACAACCTACATCACCTGTTTTCCCCACTGGCTCTGCTTTGCAGTCAGTTCACCGTTATAAGTTCAAATGACTCTATTAGCAGCTCAAAATAAGTAGTCTGGGCCCCACCTAAGTTTCAGGGAGATTTTAACAGTTACTTTGACTCATGACTGTTCGGTAGTACTCCAGATGGGGAGTCACAAGGGCAGAATAGAGGGGGACAATCACCTCCCTGTCCCTGCTGGCCACCCCTCTTCTGATGGAGCCCAGGATAGCAAGAGAACACTTCTGGCTCATGTTAAGTTTTTCATCCACCAAGAAAGACTACATACCTAGACACCCAGATATCTATAAAGACCAGACGAAATGGAGAAGGAGCAGGATGGGATGATGGAGGAACCGTCTCTACAGATTAATTGGGATGAACCAGTGGTGCAATCAGGAACACTTGAAGAAGATCAATTTGTTATTACATGGAATTTTTTTTTTTAGAGAACACATCCACACACAGACTTGATTTCAGACAAAGCACAGCAGAATAGCTAAAGAGGAGAATAACTAAAATTAAACGAGAAGGAATATTACCAAGGAAATCATAAGCCTTCTGTTAGGCAGAGCTGGGCCACAGGACGTTGCACTGAACCACCAGTAAATTACAAAAAATGAAAGATAAACAAATCCAAACCAGAGAGAGAGCTCATCATTTACTCGGCAAGGAGAGACAACCTATTGTCACAGCTTCTTCTTATACTGGAAACCCTGACACAAAATGCTTACTCAGGCTAGAAAAGTCAGGAGCAGTTTGGGCAGATAGAGATGGGTGGAACAATGCACGGGGATGCCATGGCAACTAGCCCACCAAAGGCAACAAACACCTCTTCCCAGTGCTCCTGCTCTTGCAAGGTTCTACAAGGGAAGAGTATTGACCAAAAGCCACCTTTGCCGCTGCTGCAAGTGGCAGACGGGCTACAAAGCATGAGGTACAACAGGTGTCTCCGCACAGAGACTTTCAGAAAGCCCTACAGTTGGCCATGTTTGGCTTTGGGACAGAAGACTCATCTGCCCAACAAAGCGCGGAGAGAGTGATCCCCCAGCCTGTGCCAGCCCCAGCCTTCCCCCTGAAAGAGACTGTTTGTGACAGTGGCAGCACCTCTCTGACTTTCGGCACACTGCAGGACAACACCAATGAGCTGTGCTTATGCTATCAAACTATTCGAGCTCTGCAGATTCAGCCAGGCAGGCTGGGATCCTGAATGGAAGCAGTGAAAAGAAACCAACGACTGTTGCTCTGGAAGATGCCATTGCAAAACCAAATGGCAACGCCAGATTTAACTTTGCTAGAGAGGAAAATAACCAGGCTCACTTCCTTGAAACTCCAGGGGGAAAAGATCACTCCAAAGAGAAATGATCTTAAAAGATATGTTCCTTATACAAAAAAGCAGAAGATTGGCCCCAAAACGTATCAACCCAGGAACGTATCAGCCAACATTCATGTCCACCTCTGGACAGGAAGCATAAACAATACGGTGAGAGACTGCAAAATGATGGCAGCCAAGGTGAGAACTCTGCAGACAAATTGCAGGAGGAATTTATACCAAAGGCAAACAAGAGGTGCAGAGGCTTGCCCGTATTCCCACTATCTCTGCACACAAAAAGCCTTTCAGCCACCAATGCAAATGGGAGAAAACAGGCTCAGCCCAGCTGTGCTCCAGCCCCAACTTTGGCTGCCCAACAGCACAAGACTAAAGAAAGCTGCAAGACAGACGGACTGAACGCAGAGGAGAGCTTCCAACTGGAACCTCCATTGAAGAAACAGGCAGAGTGCAAGAAACTGCCAGGGAAACGTAAATGTAAAACAATGCAACTGAAAGTGCAGGGGAGCAGAAAGAGATCATTCCTGACAATGGATGACCCCTTTGACATTGAAAACACCCACGCTGTGGTCGCAGTACCAAGGAAGGTGATGAAGCAAGCAGAGCCCACTTTGCACTGCTGCTCCTTGCCTGCCAAACCCTACCAGCAGAAGCTGCACAAGCAGCTGTAGCAGCCCTCCTTGCTGCCAATCCCACAGCCTGCCATGCTGCAGCTGGACCAGCAGCCCCCACCAGCCCATGCCACCTGAGGCCTGATACGTCTATGACAATATCTCTCCTTTAGATAAGAAATCTGAATACCAGTTGGATGGATTCTATTTTTCCAGTCAGTTTTTACAACATTGTTATATTGTTCTATGCTTCCTTAAATGCACACAGGCTCTAGTAGAAGTTTGCTATTACTTGGAAATTCTTCCCTTTTTTAGAGAACACAGCCACACACGGACTTTGTTTTGTACAAAGTACAGGTTACACAGAACACAGCTGGGCTACGGGACGTCGCACTGAACCACCAGTAAATTACAAAAAATGAAAGATAAACAAATCCAAACCAGAGAGAGAGCTCATCATTTACTCAGCAAGGAGAGACAACCTATTGTCACAGCTTCTTCTTATACTGGAAACCCTGACACAAAGTGCTTACTCAGGCTAGAAAAGTCAGGAGCAGTTTGGGCAGATAGAGATGGGTGGAACAATGCACGGGGATGCCATGGCAACAAGCCCACCAAAGGCAACAAACACCTCTTCCCAGTGCTCCTGCTCTTGCAAGGTTCTACAAGGGAAGAGTATTGACCAAAAGCCGCCTTTGCCGCTGCTGCAAGTGGCAGACAGGCTACAAAGCATGAGGTACAACAGGTGTCTCTGCACAGAGACTTCCAGAAAGCCCTACAGTTGGCCGTGTTTGGCTTTGGGACAGAAGACTCATCTGCCCAACAAAGTGCAAATAGAGCAATCCCCCAGCCTGTGCCAGCCCCAGCCTTCCCCCTGAAAGAGACTGCTTCTGACACTGGCGGCACCGCTCCGACTTTCGGCACACTGCAGGACAACATCAATGAGCTGTGCTTACGCTATCAAACTGTTTGAGCTCTGCAGATTCAGCCAGGCAGGCTGGGATCCTGAATGGAAGCAGTGAAAAGAAGCCAGCGACTGTTGCTCTGAAAGATGCCATCGCAAAACCAAATGGCAATGATAGATGCAACTTTGCTAGTCAGGAAAATAACCAGGCTCACTTCCTTGAAACCCCAGGGAGAAAAGATCGCTCCAAAGAGAAATGCTCTTCAAAGAGACGTTCCTTATACAAAAAAGCAGAAGATTGGCCCCAAAATGTATCAGCCAACATTCATGTCCACCTCTGGACAGGAAGCATAAACAATACGGTGAGAGACTGCAAAATGATGGCAGCCAAGGTGAGAACTCCGCAGACAAATTGCAGGAGGAATTTATACCAAAGGCAAACAAGAGGTGCAGAGGCTTGCCCGTATTCCCACTATCTCTGCACACAAAAAGCCTTTCAGCCACCAATGCAAATGGGAAAAAGCAGGCTCAGACCAGCTGTGCTCCAGCCCCAACTTTGGCTGCCCAACAGCACAAGACTAAAGAAAGCTGCAAGACAGACGGACTGAATGCAGAGGAGAGCTTCCAACTGGAACCTCCATTGAAGAAACAGGCAGAGTGCAAGAAACTGCCAGGGAAACGTAAATGTAAAACAATGCATCTGAAAGTGCAGGGGAGGAGAAAGAGATCATTGCTGACAATGGATGACCCTTTTGACATTGAAAGCACCCACGCTGTGGTCGCAGTACCAAGGAAGGTGATGAAGCAAGCAGAGCCCACTTTGCACTGCTGCTCCTTGCCTGCCAAACCCTACCAGCAGAAGCTGCACAAGAAGCTGTAGCGGCCCTCCTTGCTGCCAATCCCACAGCCTGCCATGCTGCAGCTGGACCAGCAGCCCCCACCAGCCCATGCCACCCGAGGCCTGATACGTCTATGACAATATCTTTCCTTTAGATAAGAAATCTGAATACCAGTTGGATGGATTCTATTTTTCCAGTCAGTTTTTACAACATTGTTATATTGTTCTATGCTTCCTTAAATGCACACAGGTTCTAGTAGAAGTTTGTTATTACTTGGAAATTCTTCCCTTTGTTAGAGAATACAGCCACACACGGACTTTGTTTTGTACAAAGCACAGGTTACACAGAACACAGCTGGGCTATGGGACGTCGCACTGAACCACCAGTAAATTACAAAAAATGAAAGATAAACAAATCCAAACCAGAGAGAGAGCTCATCATTTACTCGGCAAGGAGAGACAACCTATTGTCACAGCTTCTTCTTATACTGGAAACCCTGACACAAAATGCTTACTCAGGCTAGAAAAGTCAGGAGCAGTTTGGGCTGATAGAGATGGGTGGAACAATGCACGGGGATGCCACGGCAACAAGCCCACCAAAGGCAACAAACACCTCTTCCCAGTGCTCCTGCTCTTGCAAGGTTCTACAAGGGAAGAGTATTGACCAAAAGCCGCCTTTGCCGCTGCTGCAAGTGGCAGACAGGCTACAAAGCATGAGGTACAACAGGTGTCTCTGCACAGAGACTTCCAGAAAGCCCTACAGTTGGCCGTGTTTGGCTTTGGGACAGAAGACTCATCTGCCCAACAAAGTGCAAAGAGAGCAATCCCCCAGCCTGTGCCAGCCCCAGCCTTCCCCCTGAAAGAAACTGTTTGTGACAGTGGCGGCACTGCTCCGACTTTCGGCACACTGCAGGACAACATCAATGAGCTGTGCTTACGCTATCAAACTGTTTGAGCTCTGCAGATTCAGCCAGGCAGGCTGGGATCCTGAACGGAAGCAGCGAAAAGAAGCCAGCGACTGTTGCTCTGAAAGATGCCATCGCAAAACCAAATGGCAATGGAACATGCAACTTTGCTAGTCAGGAAAATAACCAGGCTCACTTCCTTGAAACCCCAGGGAGAAAAGATCGCTCCAAAGAGAAATGATCTTCAAAGAGACGTTCCGTATACAAAAAAGCAGAAGATTTGCCCCAAAATGTATCAGCCAACATTCATGTCCACCTCTGGACAGGAAGCATAAACAATACGGTGAGAGACTGCAAAATGATGGCAGCCAAGGTGAGAACTCTGCAGACAAATTGCAGGAGGAATTTATACCAAAGGCAAACAAGAGGTGCAGAGGCTTGCCCGTATTCCCACTATCTCTGCACACAAAAAGCCTTTCAGCCACCAATGCAAATGGGAGAAAACAGGCTCAGCCCAGCTGTGCTCCAGTCCTCAGTGTAAACAATATGTTTGGAAATGCAGGGGAGAAGAAAGAGATCATTTCTGACAATGGATGACCCCTTTGACATTGAAAACACCCAAGCTACGGTCGTGGTACCAAGGAAGGTGATGAAGCAAGCAGAGCCCACTTTGCACTGCTGCTCCTTGCCTGCCTGTAAGAGATTATTCTTTTGCACCATTGTCTCAAAGCTTGCTGAGAAATACTGATGGACACATCCTGGTCAGGGGCTGAGAAATCATCTGTCTAAAGGATTACTCACAAGTCCTGGCAAGTCCTGGTCAAAGTGGCCAAAATCTTTCATCTGAAGATTTGCAGGACAGGGGCAACCAGAGAGAGATGAGTAGCAGCTTAATGGCCAGGAAGCAGTCATTTGTGTGGGCTTATCTTGAGGGAGACAGCCATCTCAAGTGGCACTCACATGACTTTTACCCAGGCGCCCGGGAATGCCACTTTGACAGAAGAAGGATATAAAAAAGGGACCAGCAGCCAAGCAGCAAGGTGGCTGACATCAGATGCCTCACGACGTGATGCCTGCCTGCTGACGGACTCTTCTGGGCCTGCTACCTGAGACCTGCCTCTTCCTCCTGGACTTGCTGTCACTGGACCTGCGTGCTGCCTAAGACTGGCCACTCTGCTGCTGCTCTCCCCCTGCAACTTTGCCTCGGACCATCAGAACAGCATGCAATGGGACATTGCTGGATCTTGATGGTGACTATCTCTGCTTTCCGTAATTCTTGCTTCTTTCCTATCTTTCCTATTGCCCGCTTTCCCTTCCCCACCACCCCAATTCATAATAGTTGGCATCCTTCTCTTCCCCATCTCCCTAAACAGGTTGGGCTAACATTTCAACCACTGTCTTAATCTCACCATCGGGTATACAAGTATTAAAAGAACCTCCTCTCTCTCCTATAAATCAGAGAGAGAGACTGCCAAACCCTACAAGCAGAAGCTGCACAAGCAGGTGCAGCAGCCCTCTTCACTGCTGACCCCCCACCCTGCTGTGCTGCAGCTGGACAGCCCCCGCCAGCCATGTCACCCGAGGCCTGCTCCATTCCTTTTGACAAGAACAAGGGCAAGACCCGCACAAGAGAGCGCTTTTCAAAAGCTCACAAAATCCTCATAGAAAGCTGTACGTTAAATATTGAATATATTAGTCACATAGAAGCATGCCAGTACAAAAGGGACACAAGGAATTGCGTACATGCCCTGACATACAAGGGATGGGAACAAATGTAGCTGGATTCAGGTTAGGCTTCCATACCCAGGCCATAAGTGCTGTCAGGGTTATCCCCATCAGCTTATAAGGAGATTCTAAAAATCCAAATTGTGTTTCACACACACGTGTACGTAACATGTCACAACTTATCCCCACACATATAGCTAAGCTCAGAGACCAGCAGGTTTCTCTCACGTTCTTGGTGCACTGGTCTCTCTCCCCCAGGAAAATGCTGGCAACCCTACAAAGTACTTCTGATTTTTTGATAAAACCATTGCATTCTTCCAGTAACAGCACACTGGAATTAAACTGAAAATACTTACTTTACATCAGACAAAATGCTTCTACGTGCATTCATTTACTCTTAATTTGTTGAAATAAATATCATTCTACATTGCTTGAATGATATAGCGACACTATTAATAGAGAAGCTCAACATCATCCAAAACGATCCATCCTTCAAATCCTTCAAATCCTCTCCAATTTAGAGAGAAGGACATGGTGAAGTACCATGTCAAAGGCTTTGCAGAAGTCCAGATAGATGCCATCTGTCACCAGTCCGCTGTCCACTGAATCCTTCCCTCCATCATAGAAGGCCACCAGATCAGTCAGGCAACATTTGCCCTTGGTGAAGCCATGCTGGCCATCTCAGATCACATCTTTGTCTTGGATGTGCCTTAACATGGCAACTGGGAGGACCTGCTCAGTGATCTTCCCAGTCACACAGGTGAGGCTTACGGGCCTGTACTTCCCCAGGTCTTCCTGTCTCCCTTTCTTAAAAATGGGAGAGATGTTTCCCTTTTTCCAGTCACTGGGAATTTCACCCAACAGACACCACTTCTCAAACACGATGGAGAGCGGCTCGGCAAGCACATCAGCCATCTCTCTCAGAACTCTGGGATGCGTATCATCCAGTCCCATGGACTTATCTACGTTCAGTTTCATGAAGAGGTCTCCTTGTGGGTTTGTTGCACTGTTACAGTGGGATGAAATCTGCCCCTCTGACCCTCATCTAGTGGGTCTGGGTCCTGGCAGACATGGGGAGCCTGACCACCACTGAAGACTGGGGCAACGCACTGACTGAGTGCCTCAGCTTTTTCCACATCTGAGGAAGCCAGTTCATGGTTTTATGATTTTTATTATCGGTATTCCACATCACAACATCATGTAAAGCACAGGGAATTAAAGAGCTAATACACCAGTTCCATGGACTGACAACTTTCCGGATACCTGAATCTCAGAAGCAAAGAAGAACTGCATACCCCAGAGGACTTCGCCTTCAGAGGGCAAGATAAGACCCGCAAGTCACAGGACTCGCTCTCTCTCTTGCTGCCTGGCAGTTGTGGGTGTGCCCTGCTGCTGTCTGCCCTTCAGTTCAGAGGAAGGCCTTCGCTTTTGGACACTCAAACTCTCAATATATTTGATGTAATAGGCTCAATTCCAATTATACTGTATTATATCGTGTCATCTTGCATTCCGATATCATATTTAGTAAAATTGAGTCTACTCTTCAGATAGTTACCACTGTTCTGTCTTTGGGCCCAGCTCCCAACTCCATACCCCCCCCCTTTCCCTTCTTGGGCCTGTGGGCCTGCTGTCCCTGTCAGGGACAGATTGATCCAGATACCTCTGTGACACAAGGAAAATATGACATAGAAGCAGAGAAACACAGTTGTAATAAAAGGACAGACTGGAAACTGGGACTTCAAACTGCAGTTAAAGTTTGGATGACCAGAGAAAACTAAAATTAAATGGGAAGGGATTCTACCATGGAAGCCATAAGTCTTCTGTTAGGCACAGCTGGGCTATGGAAAGTCACACTGAACCACCAGTAAACTACAAAAAAAAAATGAAAGATAAACAAATCCAAACCAGAGAGAGAACTAATCATTTACTCGGCAAGGAGAGACAACCTATTGTTACAGCTTCAGTTTACACTGGAAACCCCAACATAAACTCTTACTCAGACTAGAAAAGACAAGAGCAGTTTGGGCAGTTGGGTGGGACGATGCACAGGGATGCCACGGCAACAAGCCCACCAAAGGCAACAAACACCTCTTCGCAGTGCTCCTGCTCTTGCAAGGTTCTACAAGGAAAGAGAAGAATTGACCAAAAGCCACCTTTACCGCTGCTGCGAGTGGCAGACAAGCTACAAAGCACGAGGTACAACAGGTGTCTCTGCACAGAGACTTTCAGAAAGCCCTACAGTTGGCCATGTCTGGCTTTGGGACAGAAGACTCATCCACCCAACAAAGCGCCGAGAGAGTGATCCCCCAGCCTGTGCCAGCCCCAGTCTTCCCCCTGAAAGAGACTGCTTGTGACAGTGGCAGCACCTCTCTGACTTTCGTCACACTGCAGGACAACATCAATGAGCTGTGCTTACCCATCAGGCAGCTGAGCCTTGAAACCAAGCAGACCTACACTTAAGATGGACCCGACAACACAGACTCGGCCAATGAAAAACTGCTGAAACCCAAGCCCTCTGAACTGATGAAACAAACTGTGACCTCAGCTGCTATCAAAGAGTCTGAGCTCTGCAGATTCAGCGAGGAATGCAGAGAAAGCCTGAAAGGAAGCAGTGGAAAGAAGCCAACGACTGTTGCTCTGGAAGATGCCATCGCAAAACCAAATGGCAACGGCAGATGCAACTTTGCTAGAGAGGAAAATAACCAGGCTCACTTCCTTGAAACCCCAGGGGGAAAAGATCACTCCAAAGAGAAAGGCTCTTCAAAGAGATGTTCCGTATACAAAAAAGCAGAGGATCGGCCCCCAGAACGTATCAGCCAACATCCATGTCCACATCTGGACAGGAAGCATAAACAATATGGTGAGAGACTGCAAAATGATGGCAGCCAAGGTGAAAACTCTGCAGACAAATTGCAGGAGGAATTTATACCAAAGGCAAACAAGAGGTGCAGAGGCTTGCCCGTATTCCCACTATCTCTGCACACAAAAAGCCTTTCAGCCACCAATGCAAATGGGAAAAAGCAGGCTCAGCCCAGCTGTGCTCCAGCCCCAAGTTTGACTGCCCAACAGCACAAGACTAAAGAAAGCTGCAAGACAGACAGACTGAACGCAGAGGACAGTTTCCAACTGGAACCTCTGCTGCACAAAAACAGGCTGGGTGCGAGGAACTGCCAGGGAAACGTAAGTGTAAAACAATGCATCTGGAAGTGCTGGGGAGGAGAAAGATTTAATTCCTGACAATGGATGACCCCTTTGACATTGAAAACACCCAAGCTACGGTCGTGGTACCAAGGAAGGTGATGAAGCAAGCAGAGCCCACTTTGCACTGCTGCTCCTTGCCTGCCTGTAAGAGATTATTCTTTTGCACCATTGTTTCAAAGCTTGCTGAGAAATACTGATGGACACATCCTGGTCAAAGGCTGAGAAATCATCTGTCTAAAGGATTACTCACAAGTCCTGGCAAGTCCTGGTCAAAGTGGCCAAAATCTTTCATCTGAAGATTTGCAGGACAGGGGCAACCAGAGAGAGATGAGTAGCAGTTTAATGGCCAGGAAGCAGTCATTTGTGTGGGCTTATCTTGAGGGAGACAGCCATCTCAGGTGGCACTCACATGACTTTTACCCAGGTGACTGGGAATGCCACTTTGACAGAAGAAGGATATAAAAAAGGGACCAGCAGCCAAGTAACTAGGTGCCTGACATCATATGCCTCACGATGTGATGCCTGCCTGCTGACGGACTCTTCTGGGCCTGCTACCTGAGACCTGCCTCTTCCTCCTGGACTTACTGTCACTGGACCTGCATGCTGCCTAAGGCTGGCCACTCTGCTGCTGCTCTCCCCCTGTAATTTTGCCTCGGACCATCAGAACAGCGTGCAGCAGGACATTGCTGGATCTTGGTGGTGACTATCTCTGCTTTCCGTAATTCTTGCTTCTTTCCTATCTTTCCTATTGCCCGCTTTCCCTTCCCCACCACCCTAATTCATAATAGTTGCCATCCTTCCCTTCCCCATCTCCCTAAACAGGTTGGGCTAACATTTCAACCGTTGTGTCTTAATCTCACCATCGGGTATACAAATATTAAAAGAACCTCCTCTCTCTCCTATAAATCAGAGAGAGAGACTGCCAAACCCTACAAGCAGAAGCTGCACAAGCAGGTGCAGCAGCCCTCTTCACTGCTGACCCCCCACCCTGCTGTGCTGCAGCTGGACAGCCCCCGCCAGCCATGTCACCCGAGGCCTGTTCCATCCCTTTTGACAAGAACGAGCGTGTGACTTTTTCTTTCTTTCCACAGGAAGGCCTGTCCTAATTTATCAGAGGGGGAATGCTTTAATTGGCCTGCCTCCTCCTCCCTCATTTCCCTGAGTTGAAGCTGCAGGCCCTTGCTCAGTCACCACAGTCACCCGCCTCTTCCACTCTATGAATTAGCTGTGGTGGAAATGTTGTACGACCCCATGTTTGTTCCTAACAATCCATGCGAAGACTGTGATCCTGAAAGAGTTCAGAGGACATCAAATCTGTGGCAGAAACTCATAAGAACAGCACCTGAAAAGTACACCAGTGCACTAGCAGCAACATATGAAAGATACGAGGAGCAACATAGAAGATCCCTATTTTTTGAACTCATTATTACGCTTCAAAACTTTGAACAACAGTTACCCCCGTCTCATGCTTAAATTTCAGCCATCTCCTCATTCACCTGCTCAAGCAAATAATTGTAGGAAATCTGTGTCTCATGCTGTTACACGAGCATGGAGAAGACATGAAGAAGTGGCATAAAAAACCCAATCCTGTACTACAAGCATGGATGAGAGAATTACAAAACAGAACAACCACCAAGGCAATTGCTCCAGTTACTGCGGGTCCTGATCACGACTCACAAGAGAACAACAACTCATGTAACAAAGAGAGGGGCTCTGCCATCAGATTGGGGGGGAGGAAGGGATAGTAGAGTGTATTGGCCTGTGTAAATTCAATGGCCTGGCACATCAGAACCACAGAAATATAAGGCATTGGTGGACAGTGGTGCGCAGTGCGCTCTAATGCCCTCGAGTCACGAAGGCACAGAACGGATTTGTATTTCTGGAGTGACTGGGGGCTCTAAAGAATTGACTGTATTGGAGACTGAAATACGCCTCACTGGTAAAGATGGGCAAAAGCATCCCAACACCATTTCATAGTGGGAGAAGCATAGAGGAAGCATTTATACCATATAGAAGTAAATTGCTATTTGCATGTCAGAAAATGGCTGTAGGAAACAGGAAAACATAAATTATTCAGAACAGCGAATAAACAAGAAGGGAATTTTCCCAATTTTTGAAAAGAAATAGGTTACCTGCAAGCAATGAGTCCACTATTTTTCACTCATAAAGCAATTGCTATATCTTCCACTATATGAAGTGTGCGTACCAAATCTGATACACTAGGTTGATTACTGCAAGACTGAGCAAAATAGGGAGCTTTTACAAAGGGCCTTGACTTCTAACAAATGCCAATTCAACCTATAGAGGATATTCAACTGTGCCTTTGAAAAGTTACCACACACACACACACACACACAAAAAAAAAAAAAAAAAAGGAGGAGAGAAAATAGTCTTTCACAATTATTTTTCAAGACAAGAGAGGCTTTTTAAACAGTGATCTAAAGATGAGAGCTTTGCTCTTGCACATTTATGCAACATTAGCACATGAGTTCAAGGCAATTATCTTGGTGCTTGTGACCAAATACAGCCTAAGACACCATTGAAAAGAAGCCCATAAATCTCATCGCTAAATTATTTATATTGCTGCTGCAGCCAGACGTCCCTTGGGCAGGGATGAGTGCCTCCTCCACTTTGTCCCCACATGAGCCAGGACTAACAGCCCAACCCACACTGCAGATACCCACTGATTTGCTTCCTGCACCAAAAAGAGTCCAGCCACAGCTCGGCCACAGTCCCAGCCTTCATTGGGAAGAAACAAGAGCCTCTCGGCTTCTGAGTCAGAGCAAACTTGCTGTACATTTAGCTCATTTTTTCCTTATTTTGGCCGTTCTAATGAGGGGAAAAAATAGTGAGCATAGATAATGAAAATGGTGTTTTGTGTGGAGGGTTAGTTCAGTATTAGTTTGACTGAAGGATGAAATAGCAGACTGTTGATGGTAGAGTTTTCTGCTTCGTCACCTATTTTTCTTAAGATGGCAAACAGCTAGCAAAGTGCTCATTAATGGGTAGTGACAAGTAGTTTCCTGTGGTCTTAAAACAAACCATCAATTACAGAAAGTGTTTTCAGTTCTCAAGGCTAAAAAACATCCAGTACCATTCAACTGGTTGCATGTTTTTCAAATGATGAGAAATCCAACTGCAAAACATACGCAAAAGAGAAGAAAGAAACTGCTGTGCTTTATCCAGACCAGAGTGCTTCAAAATAGATTTCAGGTGAGGGTAGGATACTCAGTGTCCCTGCAAAACAAATGGCTCTTTGAAAACCTACAGCCTGATCTTCATTTGACAAGATCATCTTTGTTCAGTGGGTCAACAAGTGCTCAGGCCCTATAAAGACTACATACATAAAATATATGTGGTTTGTTGTTTGGTTATTTTTTTTTTTTTTTTTGCATAAAAATTAAAATACAGTGGGAAAAGAGCAAGGCTGTAGTTTTAACAGCTATTACCAAAAAGGTTATTTCTTGTTACTTTTTTTGTCCATTTCAGCCCTTGTGGATGGGCAGGCCAAGAAAGAGCAGACTTCAAACCAGTTACAAAACATTCACTTATGAATGGCAAGAACAAATTTTGCCTCTAGAGTGTCAGGGAACCCCATGCTAATAAAACCAAGTCATTTTTTGTCCATTTCTGTCTATCTTTAAATGACCCCTGGTGAGAAAACACAAACCACATTGGCAAATTTTATGAGATCACACAGAAAGGGAAACCAGTTGCACCTCTAGAAACAAGAAATAGCAGCAGCCTAAAGGTGTGGAACGAAACAGAGCATTGGACCTTATGGGCTATTTATGCCACCTAAAACAAATAAATTCTCTTAGATCTCCTTGCTGGAAATATATCAGAAGAAAAAAATGTATATAGCTTCTGTATTTAAAGTGGTAATAAAAATATGCTTCTGAGCTGTGGACAGAAACTGCCCCGGATGATTAAGTAATCATCCTCTTATGCAATAGACATGATTGTTTGGAAAAACTGGCTTGAAAAGGCACTAAATGTACCCAAGCAAGGAGTAGAATTACAAGCACTGTAGAGAACAAGATCCTAGTTTTCTTTCTTCAGTAGCTTGCAGTATGTTATACAGCTGGTCTGAGACCTTCTGCATTAGGGGGTTTTACCATTCAGATTAAAAAAAATCATAGCATGAGTATTTTTGTGTATACATCCTGTAGCCCAGTGTTAGAGTTGCCCATTAGCCATGAGCCAATACAAGACTCAGATTTTTTCAAAGTACCTTCTCATCTTTCTCATCCTGTAGAGCTATATCAGGGACTCATTTACTCTTTGCACGTGTATATGTGTGGAATCTGCAGAAAATGTAGAAACATCTGTAATGTATGGCTTTCTGCAAAAGGAGAGCTCTCTCCCAGCATCCAGCTTCTTACAGTGACAGAGGTGATTGCTTGTGCTATTGTGCACCCACTACATGCTAACATGATCCCTCTCGATCCCACTTGCGTGCTTATGCCATGAGCAATAAAGTAAGGCCTGTCAAGCCGTTTCAGATTCAGATCGTTCTCATTATTCATCCCAGCGGATATTGTTTCAGTCAGATAGGCCAGTGGTTTCACAGGAACTGTATGGGTATCTTTCTATAATATAACCACAGCTCTAACCACAAAGAAAATACTTCCACCCATATTTAATACAAGCAATATCTTCATGTAGAAGAAAGGATAGCGGGGATCCCTTTGTGAGTATCCTGAAGCAGGCTAACTACAACAGTACCAACTCACTTCATTAGAGATTGTTCATACTTGTCATTCCTTAGAGCTGAGACTTACCTGTACAAATTTTATAGCCTTACTCAGGGATGGTTTACCGAAGTCAGAGAAGAAATACAAGGACCCCCATTAGCATGACCTAGCTACATCTTGGGTCAGATACGAGGAAATTTTTTTAACTTGTATCTATTTTTTTTCTACCTGTCTTCCCTTTTCAGCCATAAATTATGTGCTTAATTATCCAAATGTCAGGCTGTGCTTGCAAATAACTTGGAAGGTCAGATCAGAGTGAGTTAGGCTTTTAAAAGCCAGTTTCAGGGACCAGCCTTTTCTACAACAGACATACAAGTACATTATGGTTAGAACTCACTGCCACTTTTTACAAGTTTCTTCTAGAATAGTTGAAACAAGGAATGAACAGCTCCTCCCCAGTTAGGGAGTCTGTGATGGCAGATCCCATGCTATGCACTTGCAGGAAGACAAGTTTTCAGTTCCAAGATTTCCCTGTGGGAAAGTTTAACTATACTGAGTCATCGATGTCGGACTCTATAATTATAGAGGAGCATTCAGACTCCATAGGACAAACTTCCATTTACACACAGGACAATCTCAACCCACAGTAAACTCAACAGTATGAGATGAAGGACACAAATGGGCCCAGTTTTATTACTTTGAACCATTAACCCCAGTAGGACATTAGTGCAAGGAAGTCACATTGGAATGCAAAGGGCTTCACAGAGGGACCATAGGCCAAATGATCGTGGCTCTAAGCAGAGATATTCTGAATTGGCCTGGAGCATCTCCCATACAAGGAAAGACTGAGTAACCTGGGTCTGTTCAGCCTGGGGAAAAGAAGACTGAGAGGGGATCTGATAAATGTTAAGAAATATCTAAAGGGAGGTGGGAGGCAAATGTATGAGGCCAGGTTCTTCTCGGTGGTGCGTAGTGATAGGACAAGGAGTAATGGCCTAAAACGTGAACATAGGAAGTTCCACACTAATATGTGGAAGAACTTCTTTACTTTAAGAGGGAAAGGTTCCCCAGAGAGGCTGTGGAATTCTCCTTCTATGGAGATATGCAATACCTGTCTGGATGCCTACCTGTGTGACCTATTGCAGGGTGTCTGCTTTGGCAGGGAAATTGGACTTGTTGATCTCTTGAGGTGTTTTATAGAAGACGTTAACCAACAAGAGGCAACACACAGGTATCCTAACTTTTTCTCCTGTTTGCATGATGGGCATGGAAACAATGCAGATGGAGACTACTGGCCAGATGCATTGGTTTTGGCAGTGAGCAGTCAGCCTTGGTCACAACCTGAATTAAGCCCGAGGAAATCAGGACTGCTCTGTACATGCTGCCCCAGCACAGCTGAGGTGGGGAAAAGATCAGGGCCTGTCCCCAGGTCTTCCACACACAAAGGCTACACATTTGTTTGCCAGGCATATCAGACCTAAGCAAACATCCAAAGCCCATCACATAATAACACAAAGGCTAAAACATGCTTCCAAACCCAGCTGCCTCAGCCCAAATGCTGACTGACCTAGCATCTCTGTGCTCCTGAAGTTCCATACGCCATCACACAAAGGTGTAGAGTTTTGGCATCCTACTCAGGAACCATGTTGAGGCCAACTCCCCGCCCAGTATCAGCTCCTCTGACCCCACCAAGAAAGAGGAAATGTTGTGAGGTCTCAGCAAGTCTAAGTCAAACATCCAATTTCCAAGGTTTAAAGGACCATATGATTGACTGAAGGGATTTCCTTCTGACTAAAGGTAAGAATGGAATGTTTCCACTGAAGAACAGGCACAGCTTTCTAGCATTTCACGTGTAAATACAATGTAGTTGCCTCCTCTGACTCTACCAAACCTCAAAGCTCACTGCAGCTTAAGTGGTAGCCCATGAGAAAAACCTCAGACTCTGAAGGATGGTGTAGAAACATCACAGCTCTAATCCTTTATAGCATTAGCTTGTTTAAACTTGAGGAGATAGAAAACAAAGCATACACATCAAAAGATACCTGGTTACGTCACCTCAGCAGTTCCGTGAGTGTGTTTTCTTGTACTTTTTTCTTCCACTATTTTTTAACATGTCTAGGGATCTCAAATGAGCCAGTGTCCTTTACTCTCTCACGCAAAAAAGAAGCTGCAAAACATGTCACAGAAGTTACATCTTTGAAGAGCCAGACATGAAAAAAGATTCTGCTGCTGCATTAAACATAAATTACACAGCATAAACCCTGAGCTTTCCCTAGAGCTGGAACCTTGTTTTCCTTCATCCAAACATGCAAGCAACACTTGGATTGGTTTTGTGCACTCTGTCATTCATCCCCTCGGTTAAATAAAATGAAGAAACTTGGGGAGAAAGTGTTCATTTAACAAATGCACAACAAGGAGAAGGAACCTAGTGAGAAACATCTCTGTCAGATATGGGAAAATGAGAAACCAAAAAGGAAGTACTGTGCACAGTGCTTCGAGCAGTTAGGAGCAGCAAAGGAAGGTTGTGCAAGACAGCTCAAAAAGCAGGAAGAAACATGTAGTCTTTATATGTGCATTAGGAGGAGAGGAAACAGATGACTGCAAAAGACATATATGCAAAATTTTGTCAAGAAAAGACCTGAACTACAGATTATTTTTCTTCTTCCTGTAGCTTCTCACTTCTCTCCCCTCCACAACTCCTGTATGTGTCTGACTAGGTCACACAGACCAGAAAAGCAGACCTGAGATCTTACACCTCACATCTCTGTGTAACTGACCTCCTCCTCACAGAGGGTGAACACAACTTTTCCCAAACATAAGTAGGGATGAAGATGTTCACTGTCTGTAAAAACATTGCTTTTCCACAGTTATACTGAATATAGGCACTCACTTTTGGAAATTTTACCAAAGGGCCTTTATTTCACCTCCCAACCTTGCCAATAAAATGGATACAAAGAAGAGTTGATTTAGGGCAGAGTGCAACAGTGAGGGGGAAATAAAAGCTGAATTTATCACATCCTTCTTCACTTTTTAATTAGGGGAAATATTGAAGAAAGACTCGGGAAGCAAAATCAATTCGCTGCCCTTCATTCGGATTCTTGTTCAGTGACAATTTGACTCCTAAGACCAAATTCTCTCTAGGGAAATAATTCCACTCACTTCAAGGCAATTGCTCCAATAGGTTAGTTGCTTAAGTTTCTCAAGTCTGTGTGCTTCTCCGTTTTGTTCTCTGCACCTGAAAATACCTTAAATTTCAAGGCATTTATGCATCAGCTTTTTCAAAGAGGTCCTCAAAGTGAAATACATTTTCTCTATACAACTCAGCCTTTCTTCATATCTACAAGTCTTAGAGCAGACTCGAAATTATTTTAACTGTAAAATACCAAAGGTAAGAAATTTTAGAATATTCATCATTGTGATTAGAAGAAAAAGCACATGTAACATTCTGATGGACATAAAGTCTACATGATAGGGGAAAAAAAAATGCCTATTAGTCCCATAACTAAAAATTCAGGTTCCCCACTTCCCATCTGGAAGAAAGACATATTGCTGAATATATTGTGCATCAGCACAAATATTTAATCACTTAAAAAACAAATTCTGCTATAAAAATTGTCATTTACTTCTGCTACCTTTTCTTTTCCAGTGCTTTAACTTTATTTGGAACTTATAATCAAAATAAATGTTGAGGAACCTGACTGTGAGTTTTGTTGAATATCTAAGCCCCTTGGAATTTATGTTCTACTTCTCATTTCCAGCCCTGGTATTTCTCTGTAAGATATCCCGCTGGGAAGTAACCAGAAAATCATTTCCTTTTTTTTTTTTTCCTGAGGATCTTATAAGTCACATAAGAAAGATGAAATGACCATCAATACTTCCCATGGGAAAGACTGGAAATAGAGGAGATCCATGAGTAGTTCTTAATGCATTTGCATCTCCCACACGTTCTAAACCCACATGAAAATCAGAACCCACATGGTAAAAGCCCTTATGATCTTCTGCACCACTTAAAAATTTAAACAGTTCTCTAATGGAAAAAGATAACCTATTAAAGGCAGCAGTGCCCATCTACCAACAGAATGTTCATGCTGCTCAGACTGCAGGGGCTCTCTATTTTACTGCTAAGTTTCTTCCTGCTTTTTTTCTTTTGTGTGTAGCACCAACCAAGATGGAAATCTAACAAAAGCTGCTGTTTCACAGGAGGGATCTCCACTTCATTTTCCTGTATGGATTTGCTTCTTTGCTTGCTTGTACTGAGGGAATTCAGAGACACCTGGATATTACAGCTAGGCAATGGGAATGAAATGCGGATAGCAGGGCAAGATTACTGTGATCTGATCCACCAGTGTTATCTTTCACATCTGTGCAATTTGAATAAGTAAATCCAGCCTTCCTCTTTCAATGCAGGCAGTTCTTTTCATTTTTCTCTAAATAATGTCACCTCAAAGCTAAGCATGAAGCAATCATTATCAAAAATCTCAAAGCCTGGGAGACAGACAAAACAATTTTTTTCTGAACCGTAGTTTAAAGGCCAAATGCACATTTCTGTTTACCTGCAGAAATCCCCTGAAGGCATACTCCCCTCCACACCGAGCAGATACACCACTACAAGAGAGCAATTACTGTTAGAGCATCCCTCATCCTGGTGAAATACAGCTTAAGAGACAGCAAGAACATTTGTCTTGCCTGAGCCTTCAGTAGAGTGTTTCTATGCAAGCACATCTACTTTTCATTCCTGAGAGTTCACTTGTGGTGAGTTACTGTGGCTCAGGTGATGAGTGACTCAGCCTCAATGGAGAAACAGCGTGGGTCAGCTGAGTCCATCCAACATCTCACTGCCACTGCTGTATCCTGCACCCCCTGTTCCACTCTTGCACGCGTGCCCTTGCTTACACTGCACCAGCTCCACTGCTTGTTGGGAGCTTCTAAGAATTGATACAGACCAGTAATTCAGCAGTAGATTATCTCAGAAAATGAAACTGAATTTTCTGCCAGGATAAGAGCAAAGTTCACATGGTAAAAAGTTTTACAAGCCACCGAGCCAGCACAAGACTGTCCACCTGAGAGCAAAGGAAGGGGTAGGGAGGACAAACTGCAGGGGAATCACCCTCCTTTAGCTCCTGTAAGACTCAGATACAATGCACAGCTTCACCTTTGGAATCATGGAGATAGCGGCTCTTGTCACTACAAAGGCATCATGTGGAGTGTCAAGGAGGGAATGGTGAAAATTCATAGGAGTAAACACTGGGAGAAATAAGAAAAATGTGTGTGGATGGAATTGTCCAAAAACATTTTTGCAAAGGAAAATTGCAGTATGAGTACTTCAATAGAGAAGATACTTTACTCTTTTCAACAGTTCTTCAACATCAATCATTAACAAACATTCAGCATAAAGGATATCTATGTTAATGATTTAGTGCCTTGGCTCTTCCACTGAGAGGCTAAGCACTTAAATCCAACACTTAGAGGCTGGATAGCAAGTCATTAAACAATAACTGGAAAAACTCAAAGCCTTTCTAGGAAGGAATGATAAAGAGAAACGGAAAGAGAGAGGGGAGGTAAAGGGGAAGGAACAGAAAAGTATATAACACAAAAACAGTACACGGTTTTCATTTCTTTTCATTCTTTGCAAGTTGTTTTTGAAGTCAGTACATTACATTTTAAAAGCCTGTAACAACACTTCTTTGCTCTTTTAATAAAGAGTTCTTAAAGCCGTTAACTTTCACATAGACTATAGTCTTCCTGAATGGGAGAGGCATGGAATGGCTGTTCTGGTAGCAATCATTGCCCTCACAGCCACCTGTCCCTCCTGTAAGCATGCATAGCTGGCTGCTTACCACAGAGCAGTGTCCTCACCATAGGACTGTTCTTTTTGCCAGAGAGATTAGTGAGGCATTGACAGCCAACAGCTGCTACCACCACAACAGTAAAGCCCTCAAGTAAGCCGCTAAGCTGGGAAGCAGATCCATAAGGGTAGAAATTGCATTGTCCAAGAGTAAAAACCTACATGTAATCACAAAAAAAGTCAGCGTGGTACAGGCTCAGAGTTACAGGAACAGGTACCCAACAGTTTCCCTATGAAAACCTACCTCATAGGCTTATATCATTAAAGGGGCCTCCTTCCCTCATGGACCAAAGATGCATTCTGCAACATTGCACCAAATGCCCAGACTGGCCTGTAGGTATCTATTATTTACTGCAATCTCAGGAGGTCCATGCTAAAAGCAACACAGGGAAGCGTGCTATGTTTTATCCACCTAGTTTTCAGTAGCTCTGTCGAGCACTTCTGTCACTACTGACAGGGCTGAATAATGTTCAGTGAAGTAGGTGAAGAGTTACATGAAACTAGCTTCCAGAGGAAATTAATTTCCAGAGAGAGGCTCTGGCTCCTTGAACTTTGTTTTAAAAAGCTGTGTTTTATTGCAGTCTAAGTTAATGAAGAAAGGTAACTGACAGACTGCTGTGCCGTCTGTGTTATCCTTCAGCCACCTCTCTTCCAGTAGCATTAGCGGAATAGGAGCAATTCACTGAGTTGAGCTTCTATTTGCATTCATCTTATTTTTAACTTGCCATTCTGTTGACACAATAAATAATGAAACCTACTTTTAATATAATGCTGTACATACGGCATCTCTACCATGACCATTCTTGAGCAGAACTGATGGCAAGTACTGCACACACTCAACTCTTCTGCCTAGGAACCCCTGGTGGAATAATATCTGTTTAGCTCCCCACCTCATGCCTTAGGAGCATCTGATTTCCAAATAAAATAAAATAAAATAGAATAAAAATCTGCTCATATTCTGTCAGACTTACCACAGTGGAGATCCCTCTAGGGTCTCTATATCTCAGCACCATGCTTGATCTAGTCTTTGTACGTTGGCAGATTCTTGGGGCCCTCAGCCAACATCCTGTTCCAGAGAGTAGGATTAAGGGAGTATTAAGTCCATCAGCCAGAAGAATAAGTTTCCCATGAATTGCTTAATACAGTGTGTCTATACTACAAAGTTTACTCTAAAATTAAGGATAAACTTGTCTGTGTAACTTATATTATTATTATGTAATAATATGTAACATTATACAGCACATAACCCACTGACAGCCCAGTACTTACTGCTTCAGACAACACTTATCACAAACATCTCACCACAGTATCTGTTGGTTCTCATTTTTTTTTTCAGAAGCATGGCTTTCTACATTTCAAAGAAATGTAGGAAAACGTGGCAAAAATGCAAAAGAGACTTTTATTGTGAAAAGGCTGATATTCCACACTGTTAATCTTAGCATAAAAATCAGGCACGTTTCTCTCTGTGCAGGATATTTTGCATGAATATTGCTGGAAAACACACTTTGATGTGATCAGATGCTTCGTAGTAGCTCTTCACCAGCTATATCAGGAAACAGCAAACGGGCTGAAGCAAAGACTTCACACGATGGGATTTCCTTGTGGTATTTTCTACTGCTATTTTGAAGAAAAATGATGAAAAACAAGGAATACTTGAAGAAGCTTTAGTTTACATGTGTTTGAGGCTCCATGTGCCTGCAAAGTATAAGGTAAAAGCATGTGCAAACTGGAAAAAGAATTTTAAAAAGCAGTGCTCAAAAACACCAGAAACTGAGCTGTATAAGTACATGCCTTAGACTAGGCACAGTCACAGGCAAGAAGGAAAGGAGATGTCTCAAGATTTAGCTGCCCTTAGAAATTTAGGTACAAGACTAATTCCTTCTCCATCTTCACCTCTCTCGCATAGTATTTTACAACTTTGTCTAAACATTATGAAGATGCCCTACGTTCTTTGCTAGCTGAAGAGCTTCTCAGTGGCCTAAAAGCAGCATTTCCTACAACAAAACCCAAATCTACAGCAGTTTTCCTTAGCATTTCTGGACCTATTCTGATAGTGTCAAACATATACATCATATACAAATACATGCATAAAAATATAGCTATAATATGTATCAAATAAGTATGCAAATATATAAATATCATTTGATCTGTATTAAACTCAGCCATGTCTGATTCATTGCAGCGCATACCCAGCCTTCTCAACAGTATTTGCCAGCCATTAGCATTCAAAATTAATGAATCATTTCCTCATCAGACTGCTTTACAAATAGAACTGTTTTCTTTTCTTTTCTTTCTTTTTTTATTATGAATTCCAAGGAAATTTGTCTTCAATTTTTTTTTAATGTTAATGAGTTTTAGTTCTCAAATACTTCTTTGTGACCACCAGCATTAGAACGTTGCTTTTTAAAAGCAGACGTGTGACATGAAATAGTATGGCTCCAGAAATCAAAGATCAATCAGTCAATATAAATGTATGAAGTTTAGTAGTTTTGTTTATTATGTTTATATATTTGTTTATATTCATAAGCTTTGTGGACAATCTAGGGCAAAATGTTAGGACCAGATGTAGGAAGTCCTTGGTTTCTGGAACGGCATGAAGCATCAGTGGGGTGCAGGATCCCTACCTTCAGGGGATGGGAAAGCAACACGTAATGATGGAACCAAGACTTCACATGAGCACTTCACGGAGGAGCAGGGGAAAGCCTGCAATTCTTGAGACTATGGCTTGTAGTCAATAAGCAATACAATGCCTAAACTTCAGTCGCAACAGAATTGCAGAACGGCCCAGGTTGGGATGGACTTCAAGGATCACGAATCTCCAACCCCTGCCCCCACCACAGGCAGGGCCACCAACCTCCACATTTAATACTAGACCAGGCTGCCCAGTGCCCCACCCAACCTGGCCATGAACACCTCCAGGGATGGGAGGACCTTCTGCTTTTCTAACTCAGAATTATTTATTTTTACAAATTAACCTGTGTTCCAGCAGTTTTGCACAGTCATTTTTTTGTTGTTCTGTGCAGATGCAGCACTGCACGAATAGTTGCATCTGCTAAACAAGCTCAGAAATGCCTGTTCAGACCTATGCATGGCTGCTGGTTCAAATGCTATAGCTAGAAGTATTTCTCTAAATGAGAGCCAAGACTTCCACAGAGTCATAGAATGGCTTGGGTTGGAAGGGACCTTAAGGACCATCCAGTTCCAACTTCCCTTTTGCCACCCACTAGATTAGGCTGCCCAGGTGCCCATCCAACCTGGCCTTGAGAGCTTCCAGTTTTGATTGTCTCCCTTAAGCTGGCACTGGAATCACATGGGCCTAAACCTTGATATCCAACAAAATATACTAAATGTACAAATAATAACATTCTACCATCTACAATGTATCTTCAGATCTTAGAAAACCTCAGGATACTGTTCTTCTAAGAATATATCCACACCAAATAATTTGAGAGGATGTGCCATTCTACAGCTGTAATGGGAACCAGGCTGCACTCCTGCTGCTTGCCTTGTAATCTACAGAACTGTGGCACGACAGCCTGCAAGATGCAAAGCAACCACCACCAGGGAGTGTAATCAGGTGGGTGCCAAGACAAAAATACTGAACTAGTAGCCCCAAGCAGAGGAGTGAATGAAAACCCTGCTGCTCCAATGGATAGGGGTTGTGTCTGTCACAAGGAGCTGAAAGCCCACTGTCAGCAGGCACGTGTAATAGTCAGCAGAAATCAGCATACGTCCTGAAAAATAAAATTCCTCTTGTAACTAAACCTAAGGAAAGTGCTTGCATGTGTCTGTGTGCTGATTTGCATCATCTTACCTGTATTCCTGTACCACACATTGAGTCTGATCTGCACAGTAGGGGCAGGTCACACAGACAAAATCCCTGACATCTTTCCTCCCCTTACAGAAGTCAACATCCATGCAGAGGCATGACAGCTGCTGGGCCCATGTACCAGCCTGGTGCAAAGGGACCTCAGTGGGGAGCGGAGAGGGAGCTGAATGTGCAGTTGGTGCCTTTTTGGCTTCTCTGTGGCCAGGTGCCAAGTTCAATTAATTTTATGCAGGGTCTCCCCGCTCCTTTATGTCAACAGCTGGTAAGAAGGCACCATGAATTTGTACGAACAATCAGAAAGTTAAAAGGCAGATTGTCCTCTCCCTGTGCAAGTAGAGGAGAGCCCTGCGTTTGATCTGGATGCTCTCCAACTAGCAGCTGCAGCCTGTCCCCTCCAATTCAGGCTGCTCAGAGCCCTTCCCAGGGCTCAAACATTTTATTTGCATTTCCCTTCCTTACCACGTGTAATGGAACATACTGCTGAACACAGTCATCAAGGCTATACATAACACACCACAAAAAAGATGTCCCTTTTTTGTGCAGCTCACTTCTCCAATAATAAAAATACTATGAAAATGCACAGTAGCACAGGCCATCTTTCAAGTCATAGTTCTTGCTAAATGACAAGAAACATGCAAGGCCTCATGTTAAACCCTGTACAGCCCTGACTGCATGCTGGAAGCTTTCTTAGCATAGTAATTAGTAACGCTCAAGGCTTTAACTAAGTGTTTAAACTGCAGTGTAAGCAAAACACATCCTCTGACAGAGATATAATTCATTTTTAAAATAGAGTATACATCACAGAACTGGACTGTACCACCATTTTCCCACTGTCCATCTTTGAAAAGCAAGTGAAGAAAAGGGCAACCTTCCTGCTCCAGGAAACCAGCTGCATAGCAAAATCTCCATTTACTACACACCAGCCTCTGCTCACTGCCTTTCCCAGTCAGGACCTCATTCCCAAACACCTCTGGGTCACAGCATCGCAGAATATCCTGAGTTGGAAGAGACTCACAAGGATCATCCGGTACAACTGCTGGCTGCACATAGAACTACCCAAAATCCAAACTCTGTGTCTGACAGTATTCCCAAGTGCTTCTTGAACTCCTGTAGCTTGGGGCCTGACCACTAACCTGGGGAGTGTGTTTCAGGGGCCTGATGCACCCCAGGATATGGCTGGCCATTTGGGCTGCCGGGGTCACATTCAACTTGCTATCAGCCAGAACCCTCAGATTCTTTCTCTAGGGCTGTTCTCAGCCTCTCATCCCCTAGCCTGTACATATAGCCAGAGCTGCTCTGCCCCAATGCAAAATCCAGTGCATGCTCTTGTTCAGTTTCATGTGGTTGGTGATTATCTCACATTCCATTTGTGTACTGTTTTCTTCAAAGTCTCTGTACACTCTAAGGAGTCAACAGCTTCTCCCAATTTAGTATCATATGCAAGCTTACTTAGTATACCTTCTAGTTTTGTACCCAAGTCATTTATGAAAACATTAAAGAGAACTGGCCAGAAAATGGAGCCCTGCAGAACCCCACTAGTGACTGGCTGCCAGCCTGACATAACCCCAATTAATAAAAGCCTGTGAGCCCAGCTCATCAGCCAACTGTTCACCCACTGCATCTGTTCCCAAACCTCCATGCACCTGTGGGCCTGGAGAACCCCAGCCCTGCCATAGTTTTCACCTGGGGGACTGCCATTCCCTCCAAAAGCAGGCAGAGGAGCCATACTTTGCTCTCACACACAGAAGGAAGCTCCTGTGCTATGCAGAACATCTGTACTTCAATGCCTCACCATCCCCAGGAAGCCCAGAAACAGCTTCATGGCAACCTCAGCATCAGATGCAATAAAAAAGTAATTATGGGTCATGGCCCTTCCTTTTTTTGTGCATGCACATCTTCATCAATTATATTGACAGGCCCCACCAGGGGGATGCATACTGGACCTGTTGCTCACCAATGCAAATGAACTGATTGGTGACATTAGCATTGGAGGCTGCCTGGGCTGTAGTGACCGTGCTATAGCTGAGTTCATGCTCTGGAGGAATATGAGGCAGGCAAAGAGTAATATTAGGGTGTTAAATTTCAGGAAAGCTAAATTCCAGCTCTTCAGGAAGTTAGTCAACAAAACACCCTGGGAAACTGCCCTCAGGGGTAGAGCAGAGCTGGCAGATCTTTAAGGAAGCTCTCCTTAAGAGTGCAAGAGCTCCCCATCTCCAGGTGTAGCAAGTCAGGAAAGGAAGGCATGAGACAGGTGTGGCTGAACCAGGACCTGCTGGTCAAACTGAAGAGCAAGAAGAAAATGTATACGCAGTGGGAACATGAGCAGGTACTGTGGAAAGACTATAAGGAAGCTGTTAGGCTGCATAGGGATGGGGTCAGCAAAGTCAAGGCTCAGCTTGACCTGAACTTGGCTAGGGATGCCAAGAAGAACAAGGAAGGCTTATACAGGTACCTCAACCAGAAGAGGAAAGTCCAGGAGAGCATACCCCACCTAATGAGTGACACAGGCAGGCTGGTAACAACAGACAGGGAGAAGGCTGAGATACTTAACAACTTTTTTGCCTTGGTCTCAACTAGAGTACTGCGTCCAGACGTGGAGTCCTCAGTACAGGAGAGACGCAGACCTGTTGAAGTGAATCTAGAGGAAAGCCACAGAAATGATCTAACTGATGGAACACCTCTCCTATGAGGACAGGTTGACAGAGCTGGGGCTGTTCAGCCTGAAGAAGAGAAGGTGACCTGATAGCGGCCTTTCAGTATCTAAAGAGGAGCTACAGGAAAGAAGGGGACAGACTCTTCAGCAGGGTCTTAAGTGACAGAACAAAGGGAAACGGCTTCAAGCTTAAAGAGGACAGATTTAGGTTGGATATAAGGAAAAAGTCTTTTATAGTGAGGGTGGTGAGGCACTGGAACAGGTTGCCTAGAGATGTGGTTGATGCCCCCTCCCTGGAGAACTTCAAGGCAAAGCTGGATCAAGCCCTGGGCATCCTGATCTAGCTGTGCATGACCCTGTTCATTGCAGAGGAGTTGCATTAGGTGACCTTTAAAGGTCCCTTCCAACTCTAAGGATACTCTGACTCTATGACAGTGGGATTAAGTGCACCTTCTCATATAAGCCTAGACAGGCTCAAGCTGTGGGCCCAGGAAAACCTCATGGAGTCAAACAAATCCAAGTGCAAGGTCCTGCAACTGGGTTGTAGCAACTCCCACTATCAGTACGGGCTGGAGGATGAAAGGATAGAGCACAGACCTGCTGGAAAGGACTAGGGGGTACTGATAGATGGCAAGCTGGACATGAGCCAGAAATGTGCTCTCACAGCCCAGGAAGCGAACCGTATCCTGGGCTGCATCAGAATAAGCATGGCCAGCAGGTCGAGGGAGGTGATCCTGCCCCTCTACTCCGTGCTAGTGAGGCCTCGCCTGGAGTACTGCATCCACATGTGGTATCCTCAGTACAGGAGAGATGTGGACCTGTTAGAATACATCCAGAGGAGAGCCACAGGAATGATCTAAGGGAGAGAACACTTCTCCTGAGAGGACAGGCTGAGAGAGCTGGGGCTGTTCAGCCCAGAGAAGAGAAGGCTCCAGGGAGACTTTTCAAGGAGGGCTACAAGAACGAAGGGGACAGACTCTTTAGCAGAATCTGTTGTGATAGCACAAGGGGAAATGGTTTCAAACTAAAAGAGGTGAGATTTAGATTGGACATAAGTGGTCAAGCAGTGGAACAGGTTGCCCAAATATGTGGTGGAAGCCCCACCCTTGGAGACATGCAAGGTCAGGCTGGATGGGGCTCTGAGCAACCTGATGTAGCTGTAGGCGTCCCTGTTCATAGCTGGACTAACTAGCCATTAAGGGCCCCTTCCAAGTCAAACAATTCTATGATTCTATGATCTTTTCATTCCCCTGCAACTCAGAAATCGTCCCATCACTTTGCAACCTAATGGAGAAACTGTGCTAGAGCACAAATGTCATTTATCTCCTCATAACCATCTGCTAGTTAGAAAAGAATCAGAGCAAATGAGATCTCCTGGGCCCAGGAACCTGAGTCTGGTGAACAAACCAAGAAAGGTGCTTCCCAAAGGTCCCTTTGCTTGTAACATGGAAAGGATACGTTGGAAAATCAGCATAGGCAGAAGAACCTTTTTTTTTTTTTTTCCAGAATAGTTCTTCACAAATTAAGATACACTTTCAGAAGTACTATTGTGGCTTTATCTAGCTAAGTATCATTTTGCTGGAGGCCAGGCATCCTGTTTTTTTAAAGAGATTTTATGGACAGTTTGTCTTAATATAATCTCCCACAAACTTTTATAGGAGCATTTTATTTAAAGCAGTCTGTGATCTGTATAAACATTACCATGGTATTAGGATAGCCAAGCTCTGAGTTGAACTAGAAGTCGTGTGGGAGCTTTATTTGGGATATTAAAGCAGCACAGTTCAATATATGATTTTATTTGCAGTAGACTGCTGGGAATTAGAGATTAGTCATATGGGGATTTTAACAGTTGTGAAGTTACGAGAGGCTGACTCAATGGTTTTCATCTTGTAAAATGTCAGCCAACTGTCTAGTTACTTCAGATTATGAGATTAAGAAGTTAAAGCTTAAATCCCCAGAGAAAGGCTGAAATTTGGGGGTGAGAGGGTGGAAGAAAAGCACGGAAGAAGGAAGAGAGAGGTAGAAAGGTATGTGCCAGCACTCCACAGTTCTCACAAGTGACTAGAAAAATGGCACCAGTTCCTCCAAATTTAATTTTCTCTCCGTGACCCTGTGTCAGATTCATTCAGTTTAAAGTCGATTTCATATTATTAATTGTCAGCCTTGAAAACTCCACTTGGGATCCACAAATCAAGCTGTGTATCTTTATGCCTCCTAAATCACCAGTAATGAAGATGCTGCCCTTTGTAATTTACCTGTCATTGCTTTGGAGATCCAGACCCAAATCCATCTCGTTCAGCCCTGCAGTGCCTGCACATGCTCGCTCTGGATCATTTCTGAAGAAGAGCTGCTGTTTTAGTGTGGACATTCCCCAGGCCTCCTCACTTTTTTATTCCCTGTACAAGCAGACTCAGTTTGTTGTACAGATATTGCTGGGATGCTCAGAGGATCTCTGAAAGATGAGTCTCAAGATAATGGGAAAAAATGCTGTAAGTGAAGGATCAGATAGGATTACCCTGCTCTGCCCTGCTCTGTACGTTGACCATCTCAGAAGCAGAACAGGCAGAGGATGAAATCAGAAAAGGATGAGGACAACTTGCCTTTCATAAAGCAGGGAGTTTCAAGATATCCTTCCTTCACTAGGCTTTATTTTGCATGCATGCAGGAATCCAGGCTTCTTTGACACCTAAATTCTTGGCCTTTTGCTACCAATATCAATAATTATCATTTGTTATTAGTAGAGAACACTTGTCCTATTAGAAGTCCATCTTTCTTCACATTCTAGACTTGCTATTGGTTTCATTTACACAATCAAACAGTCTATTTAAGCTTGTACCTTTAGGAAAGTGATAGTGCTTTACATTAGAAAGTGTCACTTGCTAGATTCACATATGGCAATTGCATGGTGAGTTGAAAAAGAAGCAATCAAGGGCTGTGTGTGGGTGTTTCTGATTTGTGTCTGAGAGTTACTGCCTCGCTGCCAGGTATAAAGACAGAGCTAGAACAAACTCTTCTAGCAAAAATAACACTATTCTTGACTGTTCACACATAACTAAGATCAGGGATCAGATTTCTTATGTCAGTTATCTTTTTAGCCAACTACAAGCCCTGTGTATTGCAGCAGCCCATCTAATTTTCACTATCTGCAGTCCAATTCCTGATAATTGTTCTGTCCCAGAATGACCATTCAAACGAGCAGAAATTAGCTGACCCCAGAACCTTTGTATTTACTCCCCCAAACATGCATCAACTCCAAAACCCATATATCAATCATAAGCTTAAAACTTCATCTCCCACCACCTCACTGGGAAATGCTGACTACACAGGATTTTTGCTCAATGCATTCATCAAATTCTTGGGATGGTGCAGCCGGGAAGAAAAAATTCACCACATAACCATTAAATGTCACAGCAAACTGCCTGTAAAGAAAAGGCAGCTATGTAAGACTTCAACAGGCACTGAGTGTAGTCCATTTTGAACTGAACCCAGAACTTCCTTGTAAAAACACCCTCTCCTTAGCAAGTGACTCGAAAAAGAACCTTATGCAGGATGTTTAAACAGCTGTGGAACTGAAGCCTTATGTACATCCCTATGATCTTCGCTGGCTGTCATTTTTTCCCTGCCCTTACAAAGGTCTAAAATAACAACTGTAGTACATTAGACAAAGCAATCCTGATGTAACTTTCATCTCAGGAGTTCCCTGAGCACCTGACAGTGGGATGCAGGGGAGGTATATCAGGACAGGGATCAGTCTCTACTGTAGCAGTTTTCATTTTCCTACAGGCTTCCCAAAATTGGTACAGTTATGTTACTCATCCTCTGGGAGACTGAGAATATACACCTCTGACAGTCATGTTTTACATCTTTCTCCCTTGCTTTTCAACATTTTAGCTTAAGAATCTACACTCTGTAAAATACTACATTTGCCGTCACAGCTAGAGTCATTTTAGTGCCATAGAATGGCAAAGGGGAATGATTTATTTTCCCTTTGAGAACAAGAAGACATCCTTGCCCTCCTGACTTTCACCCACTAAACTCCTTAATCATTGCTGAACTACCACCAAGGCAATTTTCTTAATCCATGCCGTCTAATCCCGTTCTGATGCTTTTTAAATATCTCACCCACATGCTGCGGCAATAATTTTCACTACTTATCAATCACTGCAAGGAAGGTTCTTCCTTGAAGACCTGTAAATTTGCTTGCCAGTGAATTTCACTGGATATTCCCGGACTGTGGCTGCCCGTAGCAGTTCTTTACTTACTTTCTCCATGCAGTTCACAGCAAACCTCTGTGGTACCTCTCAAGTGTCCCTCCAGTTACTTTTCTTCCCCCCAAACTGAAGAATGCTACTTATTCTCCTGCCATAAAAAAACTACAACATCTATCATATTCCTTGCCATTTCCTGAGCATTTTCCAGTCTTACTACTTTCTGGATAGAATTGCATAGATTTATAGAGAGACACCATGTTTGATCTCCATTTCTTTCCCGATTGTGTCTACTCTTTCATCATGAGGGAACTGAACCAATAGTTTATATAAATGTAGAGGTGCATTTTCTATGCCCCAGTGGAAACAGTTCGGTTACTGGCATTCTGGGCTCAGATGAACGGGAAGATACCTCCAATTAAAAAAAGCAGAATGAAATAATCTGAGGCAGTCAGCTTAGAACTTATTTTAGAAGAGAAGATAGCGAGATAATAAAAAAGAAAGATGTATGCAAGCTTTTCTAGCACAGTGTTTTGGAAGGGCCAAAAAAAATTAAAAAAAAAATCATATTTTGTTGTCAAGCTGTGGTTTGAAAAAATGTCACCGAGGAAACCATAGTAGAAATTTAGGGTATGTCTATGCTGCACAATGCTAATTTACCCAGCTGAGCTCTGTGCTAATGCAGCTATATTGCTTAAAATACTTACAGCTAAGTAGTTTAGAGCTCTCTCTGAATTCTCTTCAACAAACTGCACTACGCAGTAGAGAAATACATAATTTTTTTCAGTCTTCAGCAGTGCAGGAAACCTTGAAAAGGCAAGTAACACCAATATCACCTTTGCACCACTGGGACAGCAGCTGTGGTGTCTTTACAGGTACAGTGTGTTGAACAAACTTTGCAAAAAGCCCCAGCCAGGGGACCAACCTATGCAGCCTGATTCTCTATAGGCAAAGATGCCTACTGATTTTAAGTAGGGCTGATCTCAACAAAAGTGCTCCCAGGCACAAAATTAAACCTGGGCATACGGGTCCTCTGCAGCAGTAAGGCCTAAAATTGGTAATCCCCCCATGCACAGAATGCTATCTCTGTGATAAGCCCATGCAAGACATTATACTATGAGGGTGGCAGAGCTAGACACACAGGGGTGTCGTACCAAGGACTTAAGAGCATAGGACTGCATCTTAGAAAATAAATATAGCTAGAAAAGGGAGAGGCCTTAATGAGTTAACTCTGGTCTGGACAGAAAGGTTATTTCGGCCATAACAGCAACACCAGTTTGCGCAGAGGGTGGGTGATGAGGTCCCAAATCTTTTTCCAGAAAGGAGTTCCAGAAAGAGCATCCTTTCTGCTCTTACCTGAAGCTCTTGGCGCCAAGCAAGCCCCACCTGTCTTGAACAGGCAGGCTGATGTGTCCCCAGATTCACAAGGAACAAACAACCCTAGGTTGCCGAGCACCTTCTGAGAGCGTGAAGGGATGCTAAGAGCTGAGGGGTGCTTTGAATGCTTTTAAGGACCTCATCACTGAAACAGGTACAGAGTAATCACACCTCCTGAACACCAGCATGGCTATCTCCACAGGCCGGCCTGGGAGAAACATGGTATTAAATTAACAGCTACCCATGACACCCAGAACTGACATGATGGCTGATGTATTTTTGGCCTGATTTCCTGTCTGTCAGCTCCCTTTAGTGAATTTTCTCTCTAGCTAATTTTAACCAATTTTGAAAGAAGGGCTGAAGTCTCACAGATAATTATATTTTTATAAGTTTCAGGGATCTGGCAGCTGGAGAGAGAAGAAAGACCAAAATTAGAGCTTTCCATTAAGGAAAAAGGCAGGCAAAACTCAGCTGCTATATATGTGCCAGCAAGCCTGAGACAGTCAACGAACCCATACACATACAGCTGCAGACTGGCATCACAATTGTTCTTTCCTGTCCAATAGAGCTGTTAAGTAGAACATAGAGATGAACCAGCAGTTTTGCACTGGTGTATAGGTTGGGACACAAACTCACAGATGCCCAGGCTTAATAAGTTCTGTTGTTCTCATAACAGTTTTGAGGAGGTAGTAGTAGTAGCAGAGCATCTACTGAAATTAGGATGATTTGTGAAGGTACAGTCAAAAATATCTACTTTATGATAGAAAGAAGCAATGGTGACATCTCAATGATGACTTTTATTCTTGACTGTTCTGTTTTTCAACATTGAATCCTACAATTATTAGAAAGAAAAGTTGGACAGTGAATTTGGTAATTATTAAACAGGATTTCAAAGAATCTCATGCCAATCTTCTGTTATGTGTCAAAATGAGGGAAATTGTGTTTTGCCTTTAAATTAAAAGAAAAACAATGCTTCAGAAATAAAAATGTCATTGCTCAAGGAAGAGTAATAAAGCATGAATGCTTCTCCTTCAGCAGACTGTCTTATACGTGAGCAAGAACACTGAAGTCAATAAATTACTATTACCCAAACTTCATAAATTCTCAGTGGTTGGGTTTTGCCAAGCAGTTTATGTTGGAAGACCTCAGAAGAGGCTAGGAAAGATTCATTTGGTGTGTGTATACGCAGAGATGAGATCTACAAACTTTTTCAACTTTTGCTTGCAGTATTAATGTAGAAAAAAATGCCCCTTATGGAAAGAAGCTGCTCTAGAAGACAGTTCTCTGTAAGTGAACTAATAAATTAAGGCCTATGGTTACTAAGCAGAATGAGTAAGTTTTATCTGCTCATTATCAAGTACAACCTTGCTGACAGGTTATTTGGAATAGGCAATTAAAAAAAAAAAAATTGAGCAGTATCCAATATCCCTGAAACTTGGAGTACATTTTAGAAAGTAAAACGTAGATCAGATGGTGACAAAACAGGTGACACAATGTGACAGTGTATGCACTAGGTTGCATGAATTTTACAGGGAGTTACCTGAGAAAGAGTAACAGGGTCCACAGAGGAGTTCCTTTCGTAATGATTTGCCCCCTAGCTGGAGCAACATCCAGAACGAAAAAGAATATATAACATCACAGTTTGAAGGTTTTTCTGGAAAAAAAAAACAACAGTAGAAATAAACAGAAAGTCGAGCTTATAATGGGAAGTGAAACTACTGCTGAAAAGGGCTTTGTGCTTTGTGGAAGGCAGGTCCAATCTTGGCTTCACTGTCGTACCACAAGAGCACGGGAGAAATGTCTACACGTGGGTACTACATCCCAAAAAAGTCTGGGAGTTGAGGCAGCGTTAACTATCAGTGAAATTTGGGCCTTTATGTAGCCTAGTTACCTTAAATTTGGAGCCTGCGTCATATATATGCTTCAGATGATTTTTACCTTTGAGTAAAACTGTAAATTCAGCAGGCTGGGGACTGTCTTACATGTTTATTTCCTTAAGTGATCCCAAAATACAAATAGCAGCTCACCATCCATTTCTAAAAGGACAAAAAGACAGATATCTATAGCAATGGACAAATGAGAGAAAACCACCATGACAGCTCAGAGTCAGAACGGAGGCGACTGGGGCTGTAGGAAAACTGTTAATTAAACTTTGCCTCTACTATTAATAGGCTGACGGAGGGTAACATTATCAGAAGGAAACATGTGCTTCAGTTAGAAAAGTTGCTTCTTTTACCCGCTTGGTTAACAGAGAATCCATCTGAGTACATCAGATTAAAATTGCTATTATATGCTGTCATGAGGTGTCCTTGAAAGTAACCTATGAGCTTAACAACATACAGTATATGATAGCATTCAGAGCACAGCTTTTACTGTTCCCATACCCTGGAATAGCACCTGGTGACCTTGAATATTCTGAGCAGGGACAGAGGAGGGCCGTATTAAGAAGGAATTATTAAATATTGATTTCTTTTCTCTCCTGGCATTGAGCATCAAGATAAATGCCAGAAATTCATCTATCCTGTTGAAGCTCACCCGGAAAAGGTGCTTCATCAACTTCCAGTGAATAGAAAAGGAGACAGGGACAAAGAAGCAAAAAACTTCAAATTTCTCCAAAAATAAAATAAAATAAAATAAAATAAAATAATAAAATAAAAATAATAAAAACAAACAAGCCCCAAACCAACCAAGTCTTTGTCAGAGATCAGAGCAGATGCTTCAAAAAACCTTCTGCAACCAGTAATAGGTCAGTTACCACACTACTTTCCTGTTACACTCGCATCACAGATTCATTCATTTGTGAACGTGGTCCTAACATTGAGACCACGAAAATTCTCACTCACAAAAGGAGCTTTACAAGTGCTTTGTGCAGTGCTTGAGAGCTTTGCTGGCCCAAAACCTCTCAGCTGTCATGCTTGTCGCTGAGCACAGGCCACAAGCCTTTGACCAGGGTCTCCTGGGTCAAAGAATGAAACTCGTAGCACCTTGATGCTAAGCTGGCATATTTTGCAGCTCTTACAGTTAATTTTACAATTAACACATCTTTTCCAAAGTTGTCAAGCGGAAATCTTGAACTTTCATATTTTATTGACTGCTAACGAGAGAGTGTCCTTCAATGATTCTCTTTCTCATTCCAAATTACCAAAGAAACAATGCATTGCCTCAGAGTTCTGCTGTGGATTTTAACACCGGCATGACTTTGTCCAGAACTGGATGAGTTCCAGGACTGAAGGAAAGGAGAGAACCAGAACTTGCAGCTACACTGGAGCTGAGCTGCAATTCGAACTAGGATACAGTCTTTCTGGCACCTCCAAGGCTACTGGATCCACTTTGCAAAGGGAAAGCCAGAGGACATTTTAATGATTTATTCAAGCCATAGTCAGGTTGCACACAGTTCTCTGCTGACAATGCAACATGTTCCTTTCAACCACAGCTTCATCTTACTGACATTTTTCTAGAGAAATGGGAACAACTGACCTCTTTGGAATAGTCACAGCCCAAAGAGACTGCAGTTTTTCTCCCTGAGAGCTTTAAGAACCCAACTGGATGAAGTTCTGAACAATGTAGTCCAAAATCATTGCTTGTCCTACTCTGAGCAAGAAGTGGGATTAGAGACATCCCAAGCTCACTTCCAAACTGATTTATATTATGACCCTCGAAAAAATATGGAAGAATTGCAAAAATCCAAAGTCATCTCTTATCCTGTAATAGGAAAAACTAGAGGAGATCTTTTTCAAAAATGAAATTCAAGCAAAAATTGTCTTTATATGCTATTCAGATATGCTGGTATGGACTAAATGGCATTTGGTTGATCCCAAAGCATGGATGCTCATTTCAGCCTCTTGAGACCCAAGTCAAGTCCTCTTTTTCATTTTAAATGTTGACATAGTGGTTATTTATTTACAGTCTCTTTAAGCCTAGTGGGTTCAAATCTGAGGAGAAAAAAAAAAGGAAAGCAAAAAAGAAAAAAAGCAGGGAGCTAATCAATAACATCTGTTGATGAAGAGAGAAGAACCCTCCCACGAGTCCCTCAGTGAGGCTTGGCCAGAGCTTTCCATAAGAATTTGTTGAGGACCACAGGGAGACACTTGGAAAGCCCTGGGCCGATATATGCCTGATCTCCAACTGTGGTTTGTACTATTTCAGGCTCTTTGTTAAAGCAGATGTTTTCAGCTAGAGACAGATCTAATGGCCATTGTCACACATCGGAAAATAACAGGCAAAGGCAAAGCTGAGAGTGCATGAGGTGGGGAGTGCCAGTTTGCAAATTCTTGGCAGTTTTTCATTGTATAGAGTCCTGAGGGAGATTTGTTTCTGAAAGTAATGGAAGTCTCTTGTCTGGAAGTCATTCTGGGGCATTATGGAGGCAGCACAGATTACTTAAAACACTCCTCAAACTCTCGCACAATGCCATGGAACTATGAAATAATATAAGTACAAAGGGACCTCTAGTCCAACTTCCAAAGCTGAATACCTCCAACCATGGAGATCCACAGCCTTTCTGGGCAACCCCTTCCAATGCTCGACTGCCATATCTGCAAAGATCCTCACAACATCTGAGTGGACTTTTTCATGCTGCAACTTGTGGGTGTTGCCTCTCATCCCTGTGCTGTGGACATTTGGCTGCAACTCTTCAATAAATTCGGTTGCAGGCATCATTAGAGCCTTCATTCCACATCTTCTCTAGGATGAAAAAAATACCACCTCCTGCTTCTGCTTGTATGTCACATGACCCACACCCCTACCTGTCCTAGAGGACTCACTCCCATTAGCCAATATCCCTCCTGTGCTAGGGACTCAGAACTGGGCACAATGGAGTAGATAATGCCTAACAAAAGTGCAACACAGAGGGGGAAAAAAACACTGAATGGCCAACAACCTGCTAACAGCTTAGTCCACAGTTGGACTTCAGTGTTACCAAGTGCAGGGTTGCCAGACATAGCAGTAGCCAAGTACCTCCATGTGGAACCACCAAGTGCTTCCAATAGGAAGAGAAAGAGGGATTTTTTCCCCCCCTTTCTCTCCTTGTTTCTCTGGGCTTCTTATCAGCATCCCTGCCTGCCCAGCCAAGGTCCTGGAAACGACTGTGAAAAGCTGGAGGGCTCAAAATAGTTCACACCAAGGTCCAAAATATATTTTATGATTCTCACAGTCCCAGCTTACTTAGGAGGTGGGCAAGCAAAGACATCAGCCAACAGATGGGCTGACATAGCATGCAGCATCCATGTCTGGTGAGAACTGTGACTAATGGAGTACAGTAAAAAAATAGATGTTGCTGTATTCACTCTTTTGTGCAGTATCTGAACTTTCTTAATTCATGGCTGGAGTGCTGTAAAGTTGTAGTGTGAAAAACCTGGAAACGTCAGCTATGCAGCTTAGAAAACCTACGCTGAATCAAAATGTGGACACTGATTCAAATAGCAATTTTCATCGAAACTGTCCAGCCTTCACCAAGTTCCTCTAGACTGGTAATAATCTTTCTTTCTTCTCAGAGAGTGTAATGCATTTGTTCACTCACTCTTCTCTTCGAAAACTAACCAAGCGTTATCAAAAATTACTACTTTTGCTCCTTCTTCAGGTGCAGTTTCTATCACCTATATTCATAGAAAGTCGTGTTCTGCCCTATGACTAGCCCTGTTTATTTCTGGTTTGACAGAAGTGGCAAATTTTGGCCCATAATATCTGCATGTATCAGAAAGAGTGAAAGAGAGACAGCAAGAAGTGGTTAGATTACCATGTATTCTCAGTAGCCACCCACATATGCCTGCACCCCCACAGAAGTCTCACTCTACACAGAGTTATTAATTATATTTTAAAGACCTTGAGATTTACTGAGCTGTTTTGGAAGGGCTGGTTATAGAATCAGTTTGATTCTCTCACTGGAATTGCTCAAATAAAAACTGAATTGTATCTATTAAAAAAAAAAAAAAAGAAATATCTACTAAGAAGGCAAACAAAGGCTATGATAGAGTGTAAAGTGCCTTCACATTTTCTTCCACACTCCTTGCTTTTATTTATTTTCATATATATTGGCATAAAGTTCCCAGTGACCAAACTTCCAGGCTGTTAGTATTCTCCTTTTTGCAAGATAGCCTATTCCTTAGCATTTTTCAATTTGCACTATGCATCACAGGACAGCAGTCCAAAAAACTCTGAAAACATCAGTCAAATTAAAAAAGCAAGCAAACAAAACCCCCTCAAAACTTACTCACAAAAGTAGAGGTAAAGCACACAGGGGATAAAACGAGTCAGAAAGGTTGGTTTTCCAAGAGAAATACGTAGAAATCCCACAGAGCATACAGATTACAGCTCCTTCAAAGCAGTTGTGTGCTGAGGGTCAGTTCTTATACCATGAGTACAGGACCAGACCCTTTTCACTAAGGATGAGTAGACAGCATCACCAGCATGAAACTTGTGCTCAGTGCCAACAGAGCTAGCAGGTTGGGGAACACAACTCTAGTTCCACGTCTACCTATTTTCCAGATCCAGTCTGTTCTACACAGTGCATGGCACGAGTTTCCCATAAATAGTGTGCCAATTGGGCGTGCCAATTTGGGATATTATCTACAGGGCAGCATGGCATAGTCTTTTGTTTAGAAGCAAGTTGTGCCAGACAAACTACAACACTGAGAGCTGCAATCTGTATAGCATACACCAAACTATGATAAAAAAAAAAGCCTATCTACCTCCTTTTCTGTACTCAGTTAAGACCTGCAACTCTTCTGCCTTTGAAACTACCAAGCTTTCTCCTCTGATTTGATAAGATGACCCGCTGCTTCCCACAGAGCTACCAAATTCAATACACTCACAGCTTCCCTCCTTTGCTCTAGCTCTGAAGCACGAAATGACCAGCTAGCAGCAATAAACACAAAGCCAGCACATTTTGCAGCCCATTCCTCCAATCTGGGCAGCAGAAAGAAGCTTCTGAACATACAGGGAACTAGAAGAATTCCCAGTACACATGGCTTCATCTCCCTCTCCTGTGCTTGAGTCTTTGTTCACATTTATGATAACCTTTGTTACTGGTAGACCCCAATAGCTCAACTTCAGCAGCGTCAAGGAGAGGGCTGGAGAAGCTTGGACCACTACAGAAGCTCTTTGGTTGGATTTTATTTTATTTTTTGCTGGCAAAACACAGTGTGCCCAACTGCTCCCCATAGCACTAGTTATCAGAGGTGAGACATCTTTCACCACGAAATCCACGCAGGCCAGAAAATCCAGGAGAACGTTTTATGGTGGCAGGCAACCTGGTAACATGAAAACACCTTCTGCTTCCCCTGCCAGTGGGTGAGGCACTGCCATCAGCACATCTGCACAAAGCCATTGTGACTTTCTGCTGCCATTCCTCTGCCATGGGACAACATCATCTTCATTTAGAAAACTACCTTTACAAGCCCCTGTTTTCAATCTCAGTACTCTATATAAGTCTATTTTCTTCAGCTGGCTCAGCAATAAAACACCTAATGATGTTGATGCCTGAATCATCACTGGACTCAGATAAATGGTCTGGGTCTTCCTCTGCAGAACTATTGCTCGAGGCTCTTTGCAGTCTCAAGCAGGCATTAGGACCAGCACGTGTTCCCTGCACACAGTGCCCTGCTTCCTCTAAGATGTTTTGCAGCAAGATAAATTAGTCTCACCACCTACTCCACTGCAAGTACTCACTCTTCCTGGCACTTAAGAGGAGCTCTCTGAGTGCAGCAGAGCCTCCCTCCTGGAGGTGTGGCACTGCGGGAAGCAAAGCAGCCTGGTATTGCTCTTAGAGCAAATAGGAAGGGATGTCTGCTCCCGTGTTTTCATTAGAAGAGTCTCTTTCTCGAGCAGCACTGATTCCACTGATATTTAAGGAGAATCAAGGGGCAATCAAGAGTATTATTATATTAGTACATATTCCTTCTCCCATCGTTTTCCCCTCTTCAACGTCAGCAATTAGCACATCTGATGAAAGATGCAGCAAGGAAACAATTTCAGGTTAAGCGCATCACGTACTGAGTCACTGCCACGAGGCTCCAGCCTTCCACAGAATTCCTGGTGAACAGCGATGAAATATTCATCAGCTCATATTTGTAAATGGCCCAGCAGCACACTGAGTAAATGACCTCCGATGAAGCGCCTCGCATTAAAATGGAACAGCAGCCAGCTGAAGCGAGGGAGCTACGAACTACGCATGTTTTGTCAGCACAGACAAGCAGCAAACACAAACAGAAAGAAATCTAGTTGGGCTCATCATCCTGACAGGGAGAAACAAATGAGGAGCCAGCCTGTTTGCTTCAGAGAGACTCACCGGCAGTGCTTATCATAGAATCATAAAGGCTGAAAGATCACTAAGATCATGTAGTCCAGCCATAGCAACCCATGCCTGTGACTGCTCTAAACCGCATCCCTCAGTGCCTCATTTGTCCTTTTCATGAACACCTCCAGGAACAGTGACTCTGCCACCTCTCTGAGCAGCCTGCTCCAATAACGTACTTGCTGAGGCAGGAGGCACTACAGTCACCTAGGCTGAACATTACCCCCTATGTGTTGGTCTTGGCTGGCCATCGGCCGCCTCATCCCATGGCACCTGCACCATGCTGCCAGCCCTTGGCCAAGGAAGCTGGCCCTTAAGATGGCAGATGCAAGCCCTCAGAGCACACGGGGTGCCCAGCGCTGGGCAGAAGCCCCACAGCTTGCATTTCCCACCTTCCATTTTGACATCCCCCTATGGATAGGGTACAGAGCAGGCTGTGGGATGGGGCCGTGCCTAGGGCTGCTCTCAGTCTGCGGGTACAGCACAGCGATGCTTTTGGGAGGAGAAGGGTGGCTTTTCTGCCCTGCTTTCCGCTCTCATCGTTATTCAGGCTGCGTGATTTCCAGGGAGGTTGCCAGCGTTGCACTGCACCGCTTGTGGTGGTTAATCCTCGTACGGGAAAGCTCCACAATGGAAGTTGTGACGAGAATGCTAAATAAATTAGGAAAACCTAGCGTGCTGCCATCAGCCCCCGCAAAACGCAGAGGCACCCGGGGTTCGCCTCCCCCACACCTTTTCCAGAACTCTTTCTTGAAATCGAATAAAACCCCCTCCCTCGTTGCCCCGCGGCCTCGCAGCAAGGCGCTCTCCCACCGCCAGAGCCGGGCGGGAGCTGCGGCCCCGCCCGCGGCATTTAGTTATTAATTAACCGCGCCGCGCTGAGGCAGCCCTCCCTCAGCAGAGCCCCGCGGGCAGAGGCGGCCGCAACTTGGGCGAACAGCGCCACCCGGCGGCCGCCTGGGGAGCTGCGGGTGCGGAGCGCCCCGCCCTCCTCCCGGCCACTCTCCGCTTTAACCGTGATGTTTCACTAACGCGGCCACAGGCCGCTCGAACGCTGGCCCTTACCCTCAGCGTATTGAAACGCTGGGGACGCTGGCTAATCAATGTTTTCACCTTGAAAACTATCCCCAGGGTGCATCCACCTCGCCCTGGCTCAGGGGGGCACGCAGCGTTACAGAATCATAGATTCGTTACGGTTGGAAAAGACCTTGAGGATCATGTAGTCCCAGCACCAAACCATCACCACCATGCTCGCTAACCGTGTCCCTCACTGCCACATCTACACGTTTTTCCTACTATCCAACCGGAATCTGCTTGACACAACTTAAAGCAATTCCCTCTAGTCCTATCACTGTTATGTGGGAGAAGAGGCTGACCCCCACCTCACCACAACCTTCCTTCAGGGAGCTGTGGAGAGCGATAAAAGTTTCACCTGAGCCTCCAGACTGAAAAATGCCAGTTCCCTCAGTTGCTCCCCATCAGACTTGTGCTCCACACCACTCACAGCTTCGCTGCCTTTCCCTAAACACGCTCCAGGGCCTCGATGTCTTTCTTTTAGTGAGGGGCCCAAAACTGAACACAGTGCTCAACGTACGGCCTCACCAGTGCCAAGTACAGGGGGATGATTACCTCCCTGCTCCTGCTGACTACACCATTTCTGATACAAGCCAGGATGCCATTGGTCTTCTTGGCCACCTGGGCACACTACTCGCTCATGCTCTGTCAGCTGTCAACTGATACCCCCCAAATCCTTTTCCTCCATGCAGCTTTCCAGTCACTCTGCCCCGAGCCTGTAGCAGTGCATGGGGTTGCTGTGACCGAAGTGCAGGACCTGACACTTGATCTTGTTAAAGCTCATAGAATTGGCCTCAGCCCATCGATACGTCCTATCCAGAACCCTCTGTAGCGCCTTCCTACCCTCAGGCAGATCAACACTTCCTCCCAACTTGGTCTCATCAGAAAACTCACTGAGGGAACACTCAATCCCCTTGTCTATATCATTAATAGAGATATTAAACAAGGCCAGCCTCAACACTGACTCCTGGGAAACATCACTCATGACTATTTGCCATTCAGATTTAAGTAAATTCAGCACCACTTTCTGGGCCTGGCCATCCAGCCTGTTCTTTGCCCAGCAAAGAGTGTATCTGTCCAAGCTACTGTCCGCCAGCCTTTCCAGGAGAATACTGTGGGAGACAAGAGTCAAAGGCTTTACTAAAGTCTAAGTAGATTACATCCACAGATAGATTACCTATTCCCAAAATGACATGAGAGAATTGTGTGAAAGAATCCAGGAAAAAGAAAACCAACAAAACACTGATTCGCCCACTCTTGTGCAGTGACCATGTTCATACCTGCATTGTTTGCGTCACTACCAAGGGACGAACCCATCCAGTCTCAGATTTTAGAAGATCTTTCTTCTAAAGAGATATCCTATTCAGAAATGTGCATAAATAAATATACATATTTACTTAGAATTGTAGAATCACAAAATCATTTAAGTTGGAAGGCTCCTTTCACCTAGTCCAACCCCCCTGCAATGAACAGGGACACCTACAGCTACATTATGTTGCTCAGAGCACCATTCAGCCTGACCTTGGGTGTCTCCAGGGATGAGGCATCCACCACCTCTCCGGGCAACCTGTTCCAGTGCTTCACTACTCTCACAGTGTGATATATTTGCTGATATATTTGTTTGTACATGCATGTATTTATATAACATAAATATTATGTTCTATGTTTATACAAGTTATATAAACAAATATACAAATAAACACACCAACAGTCACATTCACACATTTAAGGGAAAACTATTCAGGCATGTGGTTACTCAGTTCCTCTAGGAAACACCACAACTCAACTCAGAGTTTGAACCCTGAGTGCACGCAGATCTTACACCAGCAGCCCTGAAAATCAGGACTTTTCATAGTTACATTTGTGCTGATGCATACAGAAGGGTTGCTTTACATACCTAATTTCAGGCCTCTAATTTTCAAAACTTTGCAGTCTGAACAGGAACTGTTCCCAGTTGGAGTGCCCCGAGGGGCACTTCTGTAAGAAGTGCATCATCCAGTCACCTTGAAGGGATACTAAAGCGCTCAAAGCTGTCGATAGCACAGGTGAAAAACTCTGCCTTTTGTAACAGAGACCTCCCAATTCCCAGATACGCTCATGCTACAGAATTTCTGAACATCCCACATGAAGATGGTAACAGAGCACCTAATACAAAAGATGAATGAAAAAAAAAAAAAGAAAAAAAGAGAAAATGAGATTTTATTTCCCATCATGGCATCTGCATTAAGCTTAATAGCAGCTTATTCCTACTATAATTGTGCCGGAGTCATTTTGAATTTCGTTTTCTTTATGCACCTTTCTCTAAAGCTGATATACTTGGGGAAAAAGAATGCACAAAACAGCACTTAAATGCATATGGCAACGTCTCACAAGTTGCTGCTAATGATGTCAGAGGAGGTCAGGTGGGCACAGAAGTATGAATTATCCCTACATCTGTATGTTCTTTGTATGACTAGACAATACCTAGGAGAACCGTAGCCTTCCTAGGACAGTAGGGACACAGAAAGCTAAGGAGGAGGAATGCCTTTTTTTATTCCCACCTTAATTCTCTTTGCTTGGAAGCCCCTCCTCAGCCCTTGCCTTTGATGTTACTGTAAAAAGAGGATGTGGCACTAAGGAAAGTCAGCTTGCAGCAGCATTGGTTCATGGGAAAGCCTGCAGAAGCCACCTCCAGGCACTTCTGCAAGTACATTTCTATGCTGGGCTGTCAGTTGTGCTGCTCTATTCTGAGCGTAGAGACATGGAGCAAGATGCTTGGGGTGGATTTGCTGGCAGATCAGTAGGGACTCATAATATTCCTGCCAAATTCATTTTCTCATGTGACCTGATCTTGACTTGGAACGTGGATTTCCTACAGAGACAAGTTTGAGCAGTGCCAGGAATTTGAAGGCCAGGTGGTCTGCAAAGCTTCTCCCCAGGCTCTGCGATCCTATTTCCTCACGTCATTCTTTCCAGCCAGCACAGAGCTTGGGCTGAGGTGCTCACATCAAACTGAGTCCTAAAAACCAATGCAAATGTTTCTTCTCACCACCACCTATCCTCTGGAAGAGATTGCGACAGAAGTGGGTGGAAAGACAAGCACGTTTCTGCGAGGAAACAGATTCAAACAGGCTTTGACCAAGACTGCTAGTGAAACTTTTCTCTGCCAGAGGAAACTAAAGAAATCCCGCTCTTCCACCTCAGCAACATCCAAATTGGGCTTAGCTAGTGCAAACTGTCATGTCCTTGCTAACTCAAAGGCTGTATTTACCTCTTACCAGGGAAGGAAAGCCATCAGGATTTTCTGAAGAAAGCTCTCCACAGCCACACTGATCTCCTGGGACAAGAAGATCCATGTATTAATTTTAGATCTCTGGCAATCCATACACTGCAAATAACTTGTGGCTCTGATCCATAGTGACTTCTATTAAGGAAAGAAGCTAAAATGAGCTGGAAGCTCTCCCGGATGATGCTCTCTGAATATCCATTGAGAAAAAGCAGCCTACCCTAATACACTACTCTGTTCCATCCCTAAGAAGCCCTTATTAAAGAAAGAAAGTTTAGCTTCCTGAGTAGGCTCAGTGACATTGCCAGCACTGTAAGGTAGTATTAGGTGAGGATCTGGACCAGAGATAGTGCTTTTCTCACTATATTTTTTCCTCAGCAGCAACCAGGGGTAATGTGCAGATTTTTAATCTTCTTGTACTGCTAAAGAAAGATCCCTGTAGTCCAACCTGTAACACAGAGCAGGGACTAGCTTTCTCATCCTAAAATGGCTTCTGTCATTCCCTCTGGAAACGTTAGAGAAGTGGAAATGGCCCTTCACATGTATAATCCCATATCTATAATTGCTGCCTTGTTGGCAAAGCCTTGTCACAGATTGCACTCAGCTCTATCCCACCCTCACATCAGATGCAATCCACACCAACCTGTGCCTGTCAGAGTGCCTGCCTGAGGTAGTTGGGTGGAGAAAAGCTCACTGCACTTGCATACCCAGGAGACTGAGCAGAGGAAAGATTTCAGCAAGCCTGTAAAATTCCCCTTGACTGAAGCCATCTCTGCACCAATTCTTCGCTGTGCTCGCCTGAGAAAGGGACGTAGCACATCCTTCCCCACAGCTAGGAGCAAGAAGATGGTGCTAAGCTGTGCACCCTCCTGTCAGATTTAGATTTGGCTGCAGCAGTTGAGCTCCCCCTGCACAATTACAGCAATGTTTGATACAGAGGGAGGTGTATCTTCCATTGAAGTAGTATTTGAAATAGCACAAGCCACCAAGAAACTGACCTCCACGCATTCTCTATAACTGGCATCACACAGAAGACAAGTTTCAAAACCCCCACGTTTCTACAGTCTGAGAATGGCTGAATTAACTCAGGAATAGTATCGTGGGGAGCATCTGCAAACTCCCTTACCAGACAGCGCTTCGGCTGGAAGAACGTCAGCAGCAGCTATCAAATTCATTTGCATCAAAACCGCAGCTTTTTGGCAGTAGGCTGACCAATCTGAAATTCAGTCTCAAAATCCATTAGAATCTGGTTTAAACTTAATCTTCCTTCAGCTCTCATTCCTTTGCCCTTGTTTTCCACGCATTCAAACAAATCCCATCTCATCATCCATCAATCAGATCGGGAGCGCTTGGGTACCAAAATGGAGACTCTGAAAGTAGCAAAGTAGGTTGATGAAATCCAGAATTCTTGCCTAATTTAAGTCCTCGTTTCTTGCCTGAAAGAGTTGAGATGGTTGTTCTCAGTATCTCTTGCTGGCAAGAAACCTCTGCCTTTCAGTTGCTCCCTTTTGCACACACTGATTTCCATATCGCATTTCGTTGCAAGAACATTTTTTAAGGTTTCATGTCAGGACTGAGCGGAAGTCAATTTGATCTTTTTAGGAGAGAGAGGTTATCCATGATAGGTGACCCAGAAGCACAAGGGCAACTTGCTTGTTCATTCTTCCCTGCTTGTGGACCATTATACAAGCCAAAATCAAGCTGAGTTTCCATACTTGTGTCTCTACAAAATTTCATACTCTTCCACTGTGTGCATTTTTTTCTATAGATGTATGATATCTATGAATATTACTTTCCTGTGCCTGTATTTCACAGACTCACCTACAAAAAGAATTTGTCTGTAAGGCCAGAAACCCAAACTTCAACTATTAACCAGTGCTCTGCTGAGCCTGCTTTGTCAGAAGTCCCCATGCTGTACAGCTGAGCATTTCCCAGCCGCTGAATAGAGCTTATTCCACAGGGCCACTTCGCCGTGAACACAGAGGAAACTCCATTAGCCAACATGGAAAAATGCTCATTTCCAGCAGACATATGACAGCTAGCATCGCACCCCAGTCCATCTGTCCCAGGCGTGGGTAGCTGCTGTTCCTTATTGCCTAACCAGCACCAATCTGCATCGATCCAAAGTAGTACACTGGTACTGCAGTGCTGGCAATCAAACTCGCTCCATCCAGGAGGCCACAGGGCTTTGGTACGGAGCACTGATCCACTGTGATCCTGATTCCAACACCAACATAAACACATTGCCTGGCTGAAGAGCTGCTCACAAGTGCAGCTGTGAAGCAGAACAGAAGAGTGACTCCTGACCCTAGCTAACACTAAACCACAGGCTGTTTTCTCAGCTAAATAAGATTACCCATCAAAGCGGTTCCTCGTCACATTACTGTTGCTGCCATGCACTGAGAGGCAGTCCACAGAATTTATAGCACAATAGCACAAAACACCCTCTTTCATCCCTTTGAAATGTCATGTTTCAAAGCTTCTCCCAGTCTGAACTTCATCTGAACAAATGCGGAACAACCTGTGGTAGTTCAGAGTCTGCAAACCCAGGTGAATCACAGAATCACTGAGGTTGAAAAAGACCTCTGAGATCTTCTCATCCAGTCCAACCATCAAACCATCTCCACCATGCTTAACAAACCATGTTTGTCTGTGCCACATTTACACATTTCTTGAACACCTCCAGGGATGATGACTCTACCACTTCCCTGGGCACCCTGTTCCAAAGCATTAACACTCTTTCTGCGAAGAAATTTTTCCTAATACCCAACCTGAATCTCCCCTGGAGCAACTTAAGGCCATTACCTCCTGGATATAAGGCCCTGCTTTGAACTCTAGCCTCACAAAACATAAAAAAGTTCATCATCTATAAAGGCTATACTGGAAGGGAAGTTTTTCTCTAACCACAGTGCTTTTTCCTGTTGCTGAAAAAGCTCTCCTGCTAGCATGCACATTCCCAAACTGTACTAGCATTTTCACTGGACTCAGTAAAGTGGTATTTTCTGAAAAGAAAAGCATTCACTATGAAATTCCTACCCATTACAAAACCTGTCTGCCACAGCAACAACTCCACGCAGCCGCTGATAGGGGTTGGTGGAACTGAGGAGGGGAGATGCAGAAGCAGATGAATGAATGCCTTTCTCTTTGCATCAAAGCTGTTTCCATTGCTTCCACCCCTGCTACATTTCATGAGACCACATGACTCAAAGGCCAGAACTTCTTTTTAGCCTTAGGCTCATGTGCGTTTGCATCAGAAACATGCAGTGCAAACCACCAGTAAATGTATGGATGTACCATTGCTTCTGCTCTGAGTGCTACTAAGTCGTCTTCTCTCCTTCCTTCCTGTTCCCTTTTTCCAAAGCACGCCCAGTAGCACTCATGCAAGATTCATTCTCAGGCACTAACTCCACTTTTGGATATGCGTCACCATAGCCAAATGACAAGTATAGCTCTCGTCTTCAGAGAGCACCAGAACGAGCTTGTCTTACGTTTCCTTCCTGCATGCAAACAAAAGGACAGCATATAAGAACCACTTTCCTGCCCCAATCCTACCACAACCAAGTGTTTTTTACTGTTCACATACTCCTACCTCTGGAAGGAAGGTGACAATGAGAAGGGTCCATGCAGAAGACAACCTAGTTCTTTCCTTGGGGCTCAGCACAGTTTTCACCACTAGAGAAAGGACCCTGCTACAGCAGCACAAAAACAAGGGCAATAAAAGAATATGATATATGAAAGCTGAAAACCAGGCAACTGCTCACATCTAAGTACCACCTGTTGGCTTCATACCTAGTTTTCAAATCCCTCTGGTACTGCCAGAAGTCTACAAGCTCAAATAACCCAAAATCTATTCATCTTCCAGCACTACAAAAAAGGGGCTAAATAGAGGTTTAGCAAATATTTTGTGTTCTTATGTGAAGACACTGAATAATCACAGCACCAAAGTTGCATGCATCTTTGATATACTGGACACTGTTAATATCTAAAAGTATTCAGCATGCTTACTTCACGATACCAGATACATTTTGCCTTTTCTTCACGACTGGCTAACAGTTTCCTCCTGGAAAAGCTCAAGCTTTAACCAGAAGGAAGTTGTGCAACGCTTTGCTTTTGTACATACCTATTACAGATGCATGGCTTTTACTGTAGGTTGATGCAAATACACACCCTCTCACTTTGTAGCAGACAAACCTTTAATCTGTCTCATAGAGTGTAGACTCTGGGTGGACCCTGAAAAGTCACAACAATGTACAGACTTAAACATTTTCCTGAACTTTTAATATAAATCACAAAAAAGAGTATGTTCTTTCCTTTCCTCCATACCACTGAGTATTCCCTTTTCCCGAAGGCTTGAATAAAAAATAAAATAAAATAAAATAAAATAGCACCTAAAGTTAGCAAGGTGCCTGACATAGTAGTTCACTACTATTTAAAAGTATATCAAATTGAAACCTGACTGGTACAAAACCATACGGGCTCATGTCATACACCAACAGTGTTGTACAAGGAGCAGGTACTGCTGAGAAGCAGCTCAATCCCAGACAACTGCAAAGGGCCTGTACTGAGAGCCTGCCATGTCTGGGCAAGGCTCAGCTTTATGATACCTAGAGAAAGCACAGAACAGTAGCCCCACCTGCAAGCTGACTTCTACAAAGAGGGCGTCTATCTCCTCTGAAAAAAAATCATCTATCTTTATGTCCTTCACTAACAGGAGACCCACATGGAGACATCTAAAGCAGAAAGCTTTTGTTCAGAGGGAACCACAAGAAAAAAGAAATGAGTGAAGCTTTTAGTGCAAAGTTTTCTCTATGGAAATGTTTCATTGCACAATTCAGAAGTATATGAAGATGCCAAAAGCAAGAAATATTTTGGCTTGAAAAGACTAACTAAAACTTTGGTTCAGACTCACCTTGCACTGAACTTGCATAATACAGGAAAAATTATAAAATAATTTCCCACTGATTGGAAAAGGGGAAACATAACCCCCATCTTCAAGAAGGGAAGAAAAGATCTAGGGAACTACAGGCCAGTCAGTCTCACCTCTGTGCCTGGTAAGATCATAGAGCAGATCCTCCTGAAGGCCCTACTGAGGCACGTGGAAAATAAAGATGAAGTGATTGGTGGTAACCACCATGATTTCACCAAGGGCAAGCCATGCCTAGCAAATTTGGTGGCCTTTTATGATGAAGTTACAGGGTCAGTGAATTAAGAAAGAGAAACTGACATCATCTACCTGAAGTTGTGCAAAGCGTTTGACACTGTCCCACATGACATCCTGGTTGCAAATTGGAGAAAAATGGATTTGATGGATGGACCACTTGCTGGTTCAGGAATTGGCTGGAATTTGCACTGAAAGAGTTACAGTCAACAGTTCAACGTCCAAGAGGAGACCAGTAACAAGTGGTGTTCCTCAGGGATCAGTGCTGGAACCAATGCAATTTATCATCTTTGTAGGTGACATAGACAGTGGGATCAAGTGCACTCTCAGCAAGTTTGCAGATGACACCAAGCTGAGTGGTGCAGTTGACGCACTAGAGAGAAAGGTTGCTATCCAAAGGGACCTGGACAGGCTTGATAGATGGGCCCACAACAACCTCGTGAATTTCAACAAGGCCAAGTGCAAGGTCCTGTACCTGGGTTGGGGCAATCTCAAGCAGAGATACAGGTTGGGCAGAGCTTGAGAGCAGCTCTGAGGAGAAAGAGTTGGGATATCAGTTGATAAAAGACTCAACGTGAGCTGGCAATGTGTGCTTGCAGCCCAGAAGGCTAATCATATCCTGGGTTGGATCAAGAGTAGCGTGACAGAAGGTCAAAGCCCCTCCACTCTGCTCTCATGAGACCCCAGCTGGAGTACTGCATTCAGTTCTAGGGCCCCCGACACAAGAAAAACATCAAGCTGTTGAAGCGGATCCAGAGGAAGGCCATGAAGATGATAAGAGGGCTGGAGAACCTCCCCTATGAGGACAGGCTGAGAGAGCTGGAGCTCTTCATCCTAGTGAAGAAAAGGCTACAGGGGGACTTTATAGCAGCCTTCCTGAACCTGAAGGGGGCCTACAGGAAAGCTGAGGAGAGACTTTTTATACATGCTTGTAGTGACAGGTCAAGAGAAAATGATTTTAAATGGGAACAGGGTAGATTTAGACTAGATATTATAAATAAATTCTTTACTGTGAGGGTGGTGAGACTCTGGAACAGGTTGCCTAGAGAGGTTGTAGATGCCCCTTCCCTGGAGGCATTCAAGACCAGGCTGGATGGGGCTCTGAGCAACCTGGTCTAACGGAGGTGTCCCTGCCTGTAGCAAGGGAGATCAAACCAGATGATCTTAAACGTCCCTTCCAAACCTATGATTCTATGAAAGAAACTCAAGAGAAAATCCTATTGCAAAAATGAGGTGAAGTGCTGTCCAGGTCTACATTTGGAAAAGTTTTGCAAATACAGCTACTTGGCCAGGAGTATAGAAAAAACATACCCATAAACATTTTGGCAAAAGTCACAGCTGTAGGAATGCCAGTAAGAAGCCCCACCAGCCTCATGACTAGCTAAAGCCTCTGCAGGGAGCCCAAATTGTAATTAGAACAATTCAAGAGAAGGATGCTGTATAACACAGAAGATTAAAAATATGTAGCTTTGCTGCTCTGGTATGCAGGCTGTGCTTCAGATATGAAACTACTTGCACTAATTGGAGGCAAGTAGAGGAATCGAGGTTAGCATTGCCAGTATTAATCAGGCAATTGTAGGGGAGTTTAGGGATGCAGCCTTAGGATCTTAGGAGACTACCTGTACTGAGGCAACTGAATCAGTAAAGCTACATAAGGCCAAGAGAGCCCGAGTAAAGGCACTGGAAATGAAAAAATTGAGAATGGATGTAGAAGAAATAAGACCAGTGTTGAAAACTGTGAGGTGAATTGCATTTTTTGCAAGGAGTTCAGGCAAAGAAATGGAGGTGGTAAAGACAGCAAAAAGGTGGGATCTGCAAAATGAGAATGGGGGAATAAGACATAAAATCAGGTAAGGAACAAATGAGGCACCTACAAACAGTGGCAAAGCTCCCTGCTTGGCCCAGCCTCTGTGGACAACCCCTGTGACTCTCCATCAGGTCCATGTCAGAAAGCGAGGGAGGGAGAAAAATGAGGCTTGTACCCTAGCACTGAGCAGTGTGGGAAGAAAGGGTGATGAAATGATCACAGAGTAGCTGGGTGCAATTTATGAGATTTGAGAATAATAATTAGTGGCTTTATAGTTGTAACCGTGCAAAATAATACAATTATAAATGAAGGGTAGCAGTTTCTCTATTAATAATATCTATCATTAGACTACTTAATAGTATGTTGATTAACCAATAAACATTGCTGTCTGTTTAAAAAGTTATGACTCAAGCTTGCAATTTAAAAGGGGAGAGATGAGCCCTGAAGTAAGAAGGAACAAAACAAACCCTCCTTATTGTTATACTTCCTCCATGGAGCTGGTACTGACTGATGTTAAGAAAAGCTATAGAGGGGAGAGGCTGGTGGTATAAGCTACTGTTTGGGGGAGGATTTGCTCATCTAAATATATTAGCAATCTTTTATCAGCAAGTCCAAGAAGTTACAGATGTTGATGTAACATTTATCTGCTTACTAGTTTGTATCTTTTGCCATATATATTACAGATACAATAGTCTTGATAAGTAGAAAGAGGCATTTTCATCCTTTAGTACAGAGGCAAGGTGAAGAGTGATATAGATACATGAAGCCACTTCTCTCATCAAGTAAAGAACTTTACAGGCATTTTGAGCTGCTTATCTCCATGGTCAAAGCCTTCAATCAGATAAAGAAACATGCCTGTTGGCCAGCTAAGCAACCTGCTAAGCAGAATTCCCACTGCGAGCACTGATACCACTTCGTTTAAATGCAGTTTCTCATCCCACAGGCTTCGGCTGTTTGAAGGGAAAGCAGTTCTCAGAACAGATGGAGTTGGTAATAACGCACTTTCTAGGAGATACAAGGATTACACAGGGAATAAAATGGCGAAACAGCGTCTGGAGTACACGCTGTAAACTTAAACCTTCTGAATTTCCTTCCCACTGAAAACAACATGGTGGGGCAAACTGGAAGTTAACAGCTTTCCAAAACGTTAACCATCATGGCTGTTTCCCCTCAGAACACTGGCTACTGAAACTATTGAGACACGTTCCAACCTCGCACCCACAAAGAAATCTTGTGACTTGTCATTTTGAGTCAGTGTCAGGAGCACTGCCAAAAAAAAGAATGAAGTAGCTGTCTCAAAAGAGCAAGAGAGAGTCTATGCAACAGACAGGGAAATGGTGCAGGCACTTGCCTACATATAACAGTGCTTCTAAGCTCGTCTACAAAATCACACTGGATTTCTGCTAGGACATCTACACCAGCCATCCTGCTTCCAGTTAAATAGGAAGGCCCATATTCAGAGAGCCTGGTGTTGTTCTACTTTCAGGCTTCTACTTTTTTCCCCCTCTACTCAGCTCTTGTGAGGCCCCATCTGGAGTACTGTGTCCAGGCCTGGGGCTCCCAGCACACGAAGGACGTGGAGCTCTTGGAGCGGGTCCACAGGGAGACCACAAAGATGGTCAGAGGGCTGGAGCACCTCTCCTATGAGGAAAGGTTGAGGGAACTGGGCTTGTTTAGCTTGGAGAAGAGAAGGCTCCGGGGAGACCTCATTGTGGCCTTCCAGTACTTGAAGGGAGCATATGAACAGGAGGAGGAATGGATGTTTAGAAGGGTGGATAGTGATAGGACAAGGGGGAATGGTTTTAAACTGGGACAGGGGAGGTTTAGGTTAGATATTAGGAGGAAGTTTTCATACAGATGGTGGTGACACACTGGAACAGGTTGCCCAAAGAGGTTGTGGATGCCCCATCCATGGAGGCATTCAAGGCCAGGCTGGATGTGGCTCTGGGTAGGCTGGTCTAGTGGTTGGCAACCCTGCATGTAGCAGGGGGGACTGAATTCCCTGCAAGGTATGGCCCAGGCTTCTGGATATCCAGAGAGCAGCCACCACAGGGCTTCTGTGAAGATGAAAGGCTGCTTTGCACTACTACTTCAGCAGTCACTGACATGGAACACAGAACCACCTGGATAGGGTGGGGAGAGGCAAGGTGGGACAAAAACAAGATCAGTGTGCAGGTAAACCATTCCTGTCCAGACCTGGGCTTCATTTTACCCAGTAACCTGCCTCAGCATTGTCTATGAACAGGCATGCAGAGAAGAGTAAGAGCAGGGTAAGCATATATAGTACTACTCACATGTATTTCCCCAGTTCACAATTATTTTCATCTCAAAACTGGTTCTGTGCTTAATTTTGCTTATTAGTGATACCCTCAGTCCCTCTGGATGTCTCTTTCAAACATCTGCCCTATCTTTTGTTTTGCTTAGTTCATTGAGCATTAAGCTGGCGTTTCAAAGGAAAGACCATTGTATCATTCCTTAAGAAAAAAATAAAATATAGTGGTTATGTTCTCACAGCTCTGACCCACGGTGCCCTGCATTTTGTAGGAAGTCATTATATCCAGTTTTGATTCCCTTCACAGACTTCAGTGGGAAAGGACTTCTAACTTTACACCGTTCAAATTTAAGTTCGTTACAGTTATCCTGGACATTGTCTCTGTTTAATATTCTCTATGCAGTTGCATTGCTCTCATCAGCTATCAGCTGGATATCACCAGAAGTCTGGTCAAATCAGACATCCTAACCCAAATCCCTTTACGTGACTATTACACATGTGCTGCGCTTAAGGACAGTTGCCTGCATTCTCACCCTGGCCCTGGACATGTAACTTACCATTATGATAGCATCCAAAACATGAAATAGGCCTGAATCTCATTATCCAAAACAGGATTTCTTGGATTGCACTGAATTAGCTTTTAAATGTACTACATCGTGGCTGAAATCTTGGTCTCCTCTCTAATCTATGGGATTACTTTTATTGTCTTTATTCAGGCCAGGATTTTGCCTCAGAAACAACTCTACTGTTAAGCATTATTTTATAATTATCTTGTTAGACGCCTTCCTGTTTGCTAAAGTACATCAGCTGTCTCTTCTTCAACTTCACTCAGTGACAGAGCAAATGATACTTGCAGCTTTCAAAGCAAGAAAGACTGAGGTGGCCAAAGGAATCTTTTATCCAACTCTGTCATGGTACAGAGCCAATTTCTCCTGTCTGCAGCTCAGAGAACACTACTGCAGACATCAGCTTTAGGATTGAGTTTAGCCTGTAGGTTTTTTCCATTTAATACTTTGTCCAGAAAAGTTCTTTTTGGCAACTGCCTTTTGAAATCCTATTCCAAACCCCAGATCGTAAAGTAAATAAGAGAATTTTACAGGGCATGAGGCAATCCTTCCTACTTTCCTTACTGATCGTTCTTTGCCATCTGCATCAGCCACCAATTTGTGCATGAAGTACTGCTTAAAAATAAAAAGCATGGATGACAAATGCAGTGTCACTACTGGGCAGTTAAATAACCAGGAAAACAGAAGGAAAAAAAAAAGGGTTACTTGACTGGGTTTACTCTTAAATAGTACATTCCTGAGAACCACTGACCAAAACGAATGAAAATGCAGCCTCTAGCAGAGTCAAACAGAAAGGATTCATTTCTGAAAGTTTCGAGAGTTGGTTCTCTGGTGTGCCAGCTTTTCTCTGACGAATCTCCCTTCCCTCCAGCACACAGATTTTTCACCAAGAAAAACACAGAAACCAAACTGGCCACCTTGCAATATTTGGTCCAACTTTGCGTGATTAAAATGGGATGATTTGGATTACATTTTGCAGCCAGCAGGGCTAAACAAGCCTGTCTGAAGTCCTGACCCAAATGCTTTGACTTCAGGAGAGGAAACTGGCAGTGAGAGAAAAGATAAACAGCTTGCTGTCTTGTAGCAGGCAACAAGACGGGGCTGTGCAACGTGGCAAGTAGGTGTTATTAGCTCATTTGTCATTAGTTTAAACTAACACGAAGCAGAAAGCAGAAGTCTGGGCACACGGAAACAGCACCCTCCAATTCTGATTAGCCTCTTGTTTACACCACGTTGTGGCAATCTGGAGGCTGCATTGGCTCACTTACCCATTCTTCAGGCGTGAATGTAGTAACTCCTGTTTGTCTCTTGGAGGAAGGAAGGAGCAGCTAACCCACAGAAGAGTAGCGAGAGACGGGAAGAATCAATCCTGCAAACTGCCACTGCAACCATGAAGACATTGAATGTTCTCGCTCTCGTCTTAGTCCTGCTTTGCATCAATGCCAGCACAGAGTGGCCTACACACACAGTCTGCAAGGAGGAAAACTTGGAGATATATTACAAAAGCTGTGGTGAGATTCTTAAAATTTCCATTTTCCATTTCCTTTTATCTAGGCAACAGAATTGTTCTTATACAGCAAGAGAAGCTTATAAACCAGGCAGTGAATGGAAGGGTTACATTCCCAAGCTGGCACTGGGTTCTGCAGCTGGAATGTTTTGTCTTTCACATATAGCTGGTTTGGTTGACACGCACTCATCCAAATGTATTTAGATGGAATATAATAGAGATGAAATGATGTAACCTGATTCAGATTATTAAACAGCTGTCAAAAAATCAGTTCAGCATGAGAGATGGTTGGGATTTTTATCTCAAAACTCAGTTATTAAAAAAAAAAAAAGAACAATCAAAAAACCCACAACAGAAAGAGCTTCAATCTTTCTCCTTTTTACCTCTGGGACAAGAGACTCTTCAATGCCCTGATCTACTGGTTTCCTACTGCACAGTTGGGCTGTGGTGATGTGCTTTCTGTCCTCCCACTTGGAGTGACAGGGGACCCGGCGTGACAGCGGGAAGGAATCGTGTTCTCAGCTGCTGCCGCCATGCCCAGCAAGGCTTCAGCAGCAGCACTTAACAGTGGCATTTCCCAGGAACCGTCGGGTTTGTTTGTTCTTTAAAACTGTAGAGAAGAAAAGGAGCAAGCAGCACTGGGATGACTGAAAATGAATTCACTGAATGGTGCCTGCTTTCCACCTCTTGCTTTGCTGGCCTTGTGCCTCTCCTATTGTGCTGATCTGCTTTACAACTGGGACAAAGGGAATTAGATTCACAGACGCTTCATTCATTTTCCGCACGTGATGTGAAAAGCGATTCGTGGCAAATGAGCACCCTAGAGTTTGTTTTTCCAATTCATCCAGATACAAAGGCTTTCCCGGGGGGCTTTTTCTCCCTTGTAGCTTTCATGCAGTTTTGCACACCCATTAAAATAAAGCCAGCGAGGGACAAGAGAGGTAAATAAATATTTGCAATGCAATTCTTTCCAGGCCTGCTCCGAGGAGAACAAAGTCAGGCTTTACATATTATAAATGGGTATACCACTTTAGGAAAATATTTAATTAGCTAGTGAATGTGACCTTTGGTATTACCTTTATTTTAGTAAGAATTCCTTGTATAAACCAATTCCGTTCCCTCTACAGGTCTCAGCATGAGATGCCTTAACAGAGGGGCACAGGCTACAGTTTGTGTCAATTCAAACGATGATGAAATTTGTCTGCGGGGCATATGTCAGTCAAACATTGCTTCTTACTATGCACACCACTAGACTAACAAAATGCATTTGTTTAGAGCTTACACATCACTCGTTTGGTTTGCCACGCATACAAAGCTAACAGGTACATTCATTCAGGAGGGGATCACAGCTTGAGAAGCACAAGTCAGAGATCTCAAGTCAGGTCACAACACAAGAGTGGTTTCTGTTCTCTTAGACACAGCTATGGGAGATGAGAGGATTACACAGACATGGAAACAACACAAGAATTAAATCAGATTCCTCGTTTGAAGCCTGATTCGTCTTCTCCCTGCAGCTCTGGCAGTAAGTGGGAACACTTACAGCTGCTGTCACGGTGTTCTGCCCTGCCTTTTCCAGAGGTTACCTGTACCTGTAGCTTCAGAACAGGAGGCACCATTTACATCTCAGCTGATTCAGCCCACAGTGTTTTAGCTTGCACAGAGCAAAAAATATAAGGCTTTTTGAGGAGGCTGGGCCCAGAATGCCTCCTGGATGGGGAATATGCTGAGCTCACTGGCCAGCTCACAACTGTGACAAACACTGATCACACTTTCAAGAAGAGGAGAGTTTCTCCCCACCTCATTTCACACTCAACCATAATTAGATGTGAAGAATATAGCTTTGTTTTTTCTTTAGCTATGTCCCTTTGGCTATTCTTACCCAGGAGGGAAAAGTCATATACCTCGTTTTGACAAGACCTTTTCCTAACAAACCTCATTAAAACTCTGTAATAGCAGCAAGCCCAACATAAATGCTGGGCAGGTGCCCACACACTTCAGATATTTCAAAGGGAAGACTGTCTCAAAACCACAGTGTTGCTCATTCTTCAAGGTGTTGGTATGGAATTAAGAACAGCTGGAGTACCTTCCTGGCTCACAGACCAGAGATGGGGAAAAGGGACTGTGATGACAAATCCCAGCAGCCCCAGAAGTCATCCTGACAAACTACTGAAGAACAATAATGCTAAGCTGCAAAACTAAACATCATTGAATGCAACCAATCCCCAAATAAATGACATTCTGTCTCAGTGAGACTATTCAACCTGCATGTCCCTTCAGTCTGAGAGATCCTCATGATATCTCCTGCTCCACTAATGATGCCACTGAATGACGTATTTAGGGATAAAATATCTAGAGTGAGGTTGCCAGTACAAAAAAAACTGGGGTAAAAAATTCCCTGATGGCCTAAAGAGGATCAGAGTTTCACCCCCATTGTTGTTACTATAAATTCTTGGACATTATCAGTGCACCAGGGTTGAATCAAGTAAAATTTAAGAAGGTTGGGGGAATTCTAGCCAAGTACTTCACAACTTTATTTCTGGAACTGGATGCCCTCTATCAGCAGATTAATAACAGAGTTCAGTCCGAGTATTTAAAATGCAGCTGTGTGTTCATTTTTGCTTTGCAGTTTATCAGATTCTCTTCCATAAAGCAGTAAAAATCTGACTGAAGCTAAAAATAGGAGTTAATATAACTGTGATAAATGTAGCAGAGAGGCTTAGATGGATAAATGACAATAGATACAAAGAGAATAGCAGTCTTCTGTTCTCAAAAGCAAGTCCCAGTTCCCTGTCGAAAGCTCTTACCCTAGCTGCAACCTACCTCTGTAATGGGGTATGTTACAGGCATGCAGCAAGCTGTATTCTGTATTCTGGACCCTATGGAGAGGATCCTCAGTATCACCCAGGGATATCAGAACAAGCCTTCAGGGACCAGGCCCTTAAGGCATGCATCAAGAAAGAGCTGGACAAGACTACAGTGATCAAAGTCACACACTCTGGGAGGAGGTGGGGAGGAGAGTGAAGGGATGGGAATGTAATCTAAAAGAAAACAGACGAAAATTCTCATCAGGAAGTCCATAGCAAGAAATATATAGGCTAGGAGATGAATGGCCTGTAAGTAAATAGACGCTGTGCTGCCTCCTCTACATAACCACAGGAGACACAACACCGAGACAGTCTATAAATAGCAAGACATTTCCCATCAGTGCCATTCTTCCTCCCAGGAACAAGTGACAAAAACCAAAGGAAGAGTTCAAGTGGCCAGAAATCACTTTAGAAACCTGAGCAGGGATCCTAAGATAAAAGCAACACAGGTTAACATCTCTGACTGAGAAAAGAGAACTGTAATTGACAAGTCTATGCAGAGACATGGAAAGAATGTGCTACACAAATGGCTTGTTCCTACCCCTTTTAATTTCACCGTGATTTTTACAATAAAAATACTTTGGATCTTTCCTGCTACATTTTAAAAGGCAATTCCGTGGGAAGGGAAAGACAGGAAGGCAACGACAGCAAGTGCCCTGAGCAGATTCTAATGGCTTCTGATCGCCAGGCTTCTACCTGAAAGTGCAAAGTGCAGTGCAGTCAGAGACTACAAAATGTAAATCCTCAGTGCAGCTGCTGGCACCTGCCTCTGGACCATTCATCTAAGTCTGCGTTAATTTACCATGAAAACATTCCTACAAGGTAGCATTCAAATGGGGCCCTCTTCATAGCACACAAAAAAAGCAGGTGATTGCTGCTACAGGTGCATAAAAAAAATGTTTTACAAGTGTTTTTACAGCTCTATCTTACAATTTTAGCTAGGTCAGGATATCTGCTTTTGTTTCAGGCAGGATAAGCAGACCAGTACTCTTAGTAAACAATAAAGCTCTATGCTCAAGTTAGGACCTCGAGGGTTTCAGAGCTGCCTGCTGCCTGAAAATGGAGATTTCTTGACAAAGCAGAAAAGACCACTGGTCAGGTATAGGGTTCTTAGGAAGGGTCTGGAGAGCATCCACCATTAAGGACTTTGTTTTCTATGCACAGGAGTAAATAACATGGAATTTCAGGGAAAGCTTCAGGACCTCCAAAGTTAAATCTTGACGTATATTCTTCAGGCTTTATAAAATGTGTTCAGGGCACGTGAGATTTCCGACTATCAGGCAGAGACAAACAGATTTCCCAAATAATGTTTGACCTTGGGCTTATTTTTTTGTTGGGTTTTTGTCCTTTTTTTTTCCCACCCGAAGCTCAGCTAACAGCCACTAGCTGAAATTTCAGGAAGAGCATTCAATCAGCATTCATTTCATACTGCAGAGCCTACACAGGAAACCAACCATACTTTTCTTTACAATTTTATCTACTTACAGATTTAAAACCAACCAAACAACAACATTTAGCAATATGGGCAACTATTTGCTTTAATTAACGTCTCCTGCTAGACACAGCAGCAGGCCCCTCTGCACCCCTGAGAGAATTATTTTTCTCCTAAAGAGAACAAGGTTAAACTGCATGTGTTCACTAAGAAGATTTACCCTACCCTACATTGATTAAGTAGGAGAGAGCAGCACCATCCACTTCAGTACGAACTTGCACCGGATTGCATTTACTAACAGAGAAAATCTAATCTGCATTGCTTTTTATACTCATGAGCTCAGATTTGGACCTTGGCAAAAAAATACCTTGAATGGAACAGAGTTATTCTGGTGTAGAATCTGCTCTGTCCGGATAGCACAGTATAGCTGTTAACCTTCCTGTTAAGCTCCACATTGAGGGAACTTCTCAGTGCTTAAAAATGAAAAAGTGGAGACTGATAGACTTATTAGATTGCTGTTTCCTGACTGTTTCTCTGTCCCTGCTGAATAGTTTCAGTCTTACTGGTGTTCCCCTCACACATTCAGCCCATCACATCCTTTCTCCCATTCACCGAGAGATCAAACGCACACCCATCCCTGATAAATCAGGGATACCAACTTGTAAACAATCCTGCTAATTTGTCATTGTTGCAGCACTCATTTCACAGCACATTGCTTTCTGCTTTCTTCATCAACCGAAGAAATTGCTGGTCTCTTTTCCTTGCTGGCCACATCCATGCATATCCTCTAGATGAAGGATACAAGTAATCTGATAGCTTCAGCTGGCAAAGGAGAGTGCAAAAATTCTCAGCTCACGCATCTTCAGGGCAAATGTTCTGCTAGACACTTTGTAAAAGAAGGTTATTTTTCTATTATTCTTTGGTTTTTTGGCAGACAGATTGAGCCAGATGCTTCTCTTTGACTTATTTATTTATTTCCCTCAAGCAGTCTCCAGCAATTGCTTCTACTTCTAAATTATTTAAAGCCACATGACACCAGCTCCCCTCTGATCTTTTGTTGCATAAATTGCTAATGGGCAAACAATCAAAGAACTTAAGAATTTGACTTGAAAACAGTTTTTTATTTGCTCTGTCCAAGCAATCTCAGTGTCATAGCCTGGCTGCTGTACTCATCTGGTGTAGCTTACTTACTCCAGGGGGAAGGCCAGATGTTGACAGGCATATTTCTAGCTCCAGCTCCTAATAAAGTGAAGCTATCATCAGAATCAAGATAGCATGGATGTGAGTGCATATGTAAATTTGCTTTAGTTCTGCACATGTAAAACTTGTAAAAAGTTTGGTCCCTTCATGAACTAAAATTCATGAATCTGTTTCACTCTCCACTCCATTAGAGTGGGTTAAAACTTTCTTTCTCTGTGTGGACTCTTAGGTTGTTCTGGCTTAGTTTTACCTCACTTCAGAGAGAGGAGAGCATTTAGTAAAATGTAAATGGTGAGGAAGAACACAAGACAATTTCACACCCCTACGGTACTTTGGCAAAAAACATTATGTTCAGCATCTAGACCTTGAACCACTTAGAAAAAAAAAAATCAATATTAATGCTTCCAGTGAAGTTGTGGATAGAATTAACCTCAGTTGAACGTCTGATTCCTTGCTTATTCGTATGTGATATCACTAGGTTTTCCTAACGTTGCCACATCATCTCCCCTAGAGCTGTAATGGAGGCCCCCAGAAAACCTCTGGACCCTACCATGCTACAGTTTACCAGAGAAAATAGGAGGTAGAGACTGGGTTTTTGCAGCAATTTGACATCCACCAGCAAATACAATCCAAGAAAAATGAAAACACAGCCCACAAATACCAAAATGATTTCTGCTATATGACTGCAGCAACTTCAAGGAGATGACCTAAAACTTCAGAAGAGCAGTAGCCGTCAGGGAGAGGATGTCCAAATACCCTGCAAAGAGCTGCTATATACTGAACCCCAAATCTCTGTTCCATCCCAGATGCTGATTTTAGACTCAGAAGAGCTGCCGCTTGCCAAGAACTAAGATCTTGAAAGTTATCAGAAAATAATTCAATGCACCGGTTTCCTCTTCACCTGAAGATGGATGGCTGCTGTCAAATGATCCAGCGGTGATTGGGCAGGCAGGAACCCAGCTACTTTCCTTAGCAGAGGGAGCATGCCATTCCAATTATAGCTTACTGCCACACTCCTGCGGTGGATTTCAACCCATCCTGGGAAAATGGGAACATTTAGTCCATTTATATTCTGCTGATTACTGTTCTGTATAACCAGCAGTAGAGCCTGCTATCCCAGAGCATAGCATGTGTCTAACAGCAGGGCAGTTTCTAGTAATGTTTGGTTCTATTTCTGACATAAGTCTGTTGTGAATCCCCAGTCCTAGTGGCAAGCTCTGATGCTCAGAGATCTGTCTCAAGTAGAACAATATAAAGAATGATAAAGAAACACATGAAGAGGGGAGAGACGGATCTGATTAGGACACAGGCAGTTATTGTATGCATCTTACTCATGCAGCGCATGGTATTTTCTTACCAACAGAACAGAAGAACAAAGACTTTCTCTCTAATACATTCCCTGCTGGGCCTAAATTAATGCAGTATTTTCTTGTTAGACTGCTGTAGCTGAAGCTTGTCCTGCCTCCCTCTCTTTCTCAAGCTAACTAGGACAAATCAGGATTATCAAATACAAATGCGGATCTGTATATGCTATCTCTCAAAGCCAGTATCTTTCAGCTTTGTCTTCTTAAACAAGCTTAGACAAAGCTTTGTCATACCACACAAAGCACAGCAATACACACAATCTCTCCAAATATAACTAGAGGCAAAAGCAAGAAAAGTTTCCATGAACCCTCAGACATTGGGTATCCCCTTGAGCCCTTACAAACAGCTCTTACAAGCCTGCTATCAGTAAAGGTGGTTTGGGCAGAAATAAACAGGGAGAGTTGAGTCAAGTTTTTAGAAGGGATACTTTGCACAAGGCATTGACACCCCCACCCCCAAACACAGCCCCTCACCTCTGATGCCTTTACAGAGGTTTTCCTCCAGCTCACTGCCAGCTGCTCGGCTTGGGACCAGGCAACTCTCTTCCTTTGCCTCAGTCTGCCACATATCTTTGCACATGGGTTCAGCTCCTCATCCCACATCTGGTCCTCGCATCCCCAGTGCTGTTACTTCTAGAGTCATTGCCCCAGTAACAAGTCTGGAGAAGCTACCAGCCTTCTGGGGTTACCTTTTCTGAATATTTGCAATTTTTGGTACACTCAGCAATGACCTTTATTTGAAGTCGTAAGAGACAGGGACTTAGTCCTTGACTTAAGTTGTTTCATAAGATGCTGGAATCACTCAGCTCCAGAACTAGGGCCTACAGGACCAGTAACACCTGTATGTAATTCCATGTAATTGCTATTTGTATTACTGATGTTCAGTGTTCTTGAGAGAGAATGATTTAGAAATTGCATGAACTTCTCTTTTTAAAACCATATCTTAAATTTCTCTTGCTAGTTTTCTAGGGGTTTGTAGCTTATAGAGCTTATACTGAGACTAAATCTTCAGGCTGCTCTCTAAAGCCATGTAAGTTTTATCAGAAAGGAAGCAGAGCTATTAACTCACAGTTTATAGATCCCGGGACGTTAAGGATACACTAACAATGACTTTCCTGTTCCTTAACCTTCATGTTGTTTAAGCAAGTCAGAAAGATACAGGAGGTACAGAAGATAAAGCAAGTCATAGCTTTTACAAGGGAAGCCAGTGTGCCTCTCCAAAACTAAGGATAGGCCGGGATTGGTCCTGTCTCTAGGTTATTATGGTGAGTGCCTTGGGATGAAGCATTCTTATCTTGATTAACTAGCTCCAGCTGACCTGAGTCACACTTTATTCCACTCCCTACTGAAAAGAGGGTCTCTGCTCTTCCCATGTCCGAATATGGCCGCGGCATGCACGGAAGGCAAGACCCAAAGGGAAGTTCATTAAACTGAAGATACTCACGGAAATCTAGATGTGAAACTGGAAACTTGTTAATTCAGCTGGACCTGCTTCCTCAGTGCCTTGTAAATAAATTCCAGTGTCAGATATAACCCTGAGCATTCAAGGTAGTTTATTTAAATAGGCATTAAAGGGAAAATGTCAAATGAATACAGAATCTGAGATCCCAAATAGTTCCTCGTTCTTTCCTTCCCTTTTATCACCTTGAATATTGTAAGGACATAAGGACTAATGATTTAATTTTATTAAAAGCTTTGAAGATGAAGACTGTACAGTAATTACTAAATAGGTTTCTTCCTTGTGTTTGTTTGCATCTCTTCTAGCACCAGTCTGTCCTTGTTCGACCCTAACCAAGCCCAGCTACATAATTCCACCTAACTCCACAACTTTCACCCAATTTCTCCTAACTGTGAATTTGAAAGACACAAAGTTTACAAACTTAGAGAGTTTTCTCACCACTGCAAGACTTACAGATGTGGTCTTTTGCAAGCAAAGCTTGCCTACTTGCTCTTAGTTCAATCATAACCACTGATTTTCATATTCATATGGAAACAGTGGGATTTAAGAGCAGATTCAGATGACAGCAAAGGCAGTGGAGGATAGTTAACAAGATAAGGGAGAGGGAGGGAGAAAAGACAAATTGTTCCAGAGCAGCCCAGCAAAATTCCAATAATAAGTGCTTCACATTCAGCCATTGCTATTAGTGGTCTGGCAGCTCTGGCTCTGAAGGACATAGCAGTAGCAGAGAGAATTTTCAGTCAAAATCCTGCTCCTGCCCACCTTTACGAAACTACTAATGTTACAACCCAAGCTTTTCTTACACGAATATAAAGAGACACTATAAATGCCCTTTTTCCCCTCCCAGTAAGCAGATTTTCATTAATGAACCTCAACATGTTTGCAAAATTTCCATCAATGTTTTAAGTGTTGGTAATATATCAAAGCTGAACTGGAAAAGCAAAACTCTGCAACCAGTTGAAGAGTTTCTACTTTAATTATGGAAGAGAGAGCAGATTGAAGGGAGTGGGTGGAGGGAAGTCTGGGAACATACAGTACTGTGCACTATGAAATGTTGCAGGGAAGTGGAAGGCTGAAGGGCAGCCCCACGTGTTTGAGAGATTTAATGGTAAATGTTATTGCTCCGCACATGTGAAAGACATAACATGCATTTTTTTTCAGTCTAACCAGCTCGCTTCAGATTGAAGCAAGAAGGAAGAGTAAGTATTAAACCTCCATAAGGGAGAAACAGTGACTCACAGTTGTGCAACAGAAAAAATGGCAATGGCTTTGAGTTGCTTTTGTCACACGAGGCACTCCTCAATATTTAAAGAAAAGAGGAGTGAGGCACGCTACCTTTGGTCACAGTGCACAGCTGAACCTACCAGCATCTTCACATATGAAATGGTTAAGAAAATTAATACTATTTCCTTTAATTTCCTTTTAGCAGCACCCTTTCTGCCTACGTTTTTTGGAATCCAGACTCCCTGGCACCATAGCTTTAGCAAAACAGCCTTCCTTTCAATTGATTTCAGCAGGAGTCTGCCACGTACACAACAGTATCTAGAAGGCAGGGTAGCCTGAATTTCCACAGGAGGATGGTCATAAAATCAATTGTTGGTTATTTTCCTGGGTGTTTTTGTTGTTTGGTTTTGTTGTTGCTTTCAGGTTTGTTGTTGTTGTTTTTTTGCCAGTAGAAAAGTTGGTTTCACAGCAACGGAGCAACAACATAAAATCCAAGTGCTCTAATTCACAAATATTTCTGGAATATCTCACGTTGGTGCTTTCACACACACTTCCTCATCTCTGGGGAATAGGTAACACTTATCTGGACACATCAGTGTCTCTCTGTACTGTATCTCTAATGATGGAGGAGGAGACACTGTGGTTACCTTACACAATTAAACTCGTCACCTAGCAAAAGAGCTCAACCCATAAGAAAAAAAGACAGATAGGAGACATCCAAACTAAAGCAATCCTGAGGTCAGGTTCTTGACAAGAAACCCATTCTTTCCTGCAAAGCCTGGTTTCATGAAAATCCCCTTTCCATCAAACAGTTTTAGAAGAAAAAAAAAAAAATCACATTGAAACAACCACCACCACCTTTTAGCCCTAATGCCACGAATCAATTTGTTGACTAAAGCACAATCTAGTCTCTTTGAAAAGAAAAAGGTCACAATCTCTGTTGCAGTGCCATCTTTGACCACTGTCACATTTTGGACGTTACAGAACCGACAACTGTTGTCATTCTGACAACCAGTGCTGTATGTAGGCACCAATACCCAAGTTGCTCAGGATCTGAGCAGCTGTTTCCTGTACCTTATCCTGGCTCCACACACCAAAAACAGAAATGAAAAGGGCTCTTGCAGAAGTCCAGAGCAAAGCGGAAACCAAGCCCTGAGAGGTGGTAGAGACCAGAGAGGAAGCAGGTATAACGGCCCTGGGAAAAAAAAGAGAAGTTTGGTGTTCTTTCCAGCTAGAGCAGGAAACTCGATTACGGGAACTTCTGAAGCTGCAATAACAAAGCAAAAACTGACAGGATCGTGGAAGGGGAGGACAGATACAGCTCTAACTCCTGCCACGTTTGAGCAGCTTACGATCAACTCTAGGCACCAGCTTCTTGTCCCAAGCGTTCTTTGGTGAGAAAAAAGAAATACAGCACAGGTACAGAGCTACAAGAAATGCTAGAGATTTTTACCTCTCTCTTCTGAACAGTTACTTAAAGTTGTCAGGAGTTAGGACTTGGGAGCTCCTCTTGGACCATGCCGACAACTCATGGGCTGCAAAGTCTGGCTAACATTGCCAGGTCCTTCTGGTGCTTTCATTCCTTTGGTGCTCCCCTCAGGGCAAAGAGGCCTTGGTCACCCAGGCTTGGTCCCTGGCAGCTGCTACAGCTGCAGAGCACTGCTGCAAAAACAGGGCCGGGCAGGGAGCTAAAGCACTACAGACACAATAACTCAGCCACACAGAAGACACTGACTCAAGTTACACCACAGCATCAAAGCAAAATTCTCCCAAGCCATTATTTTCCATTCAGTAAGATGATCACCTCAAAGAACAAGCCATAATAACCTAGAAACAGAATTCATTTTCCAAGCCTATAATTTGTCACCAACAGCATTCTTTAAAGCGTGGAGCCTATGGCTGCTTCTGTGCGTGCCACACTTGCGCTTGGGCCCATCCCCACAGCTTCTTCAGTTTCCACAGAGAGACAAATGCACATACAGGCCGTGAAGATCCAGCAGGGCCAAACACATGCCTAAAACAGGCCTTGAGGCGCTGCTACAGTATACATCCATAGGCTAGGTGACACACAGCCAAACTAGCCACATCTTCCACCTCCACACACGGCTCTGAAAAATCTTTCTCATGCCGTTGGTTGCAGCAGTGCCAACAGCAATGGAACTGTCAGTTGTTGCTGCTTGCTGTCACCAAAGAGTGACACGTTGGCAAGCTGTCAGGCATAGCGCAGAGCCAAAGGAAGGAAGGGAGAAGGTGCAAGCGGGGGGAAAGCAGTTGTGTTTGTTACAGTTTTGGAGCTTCATGCTGGGAAAGGGGCACCACAAAAAGCAGTAACAGCTGCATCTGTGTCAGTCAGCAGTTGTAGGGCTCCCCTTGCCCCCAGCTCTGCTGAAGTCTCCCAGAGAATAAATATTTCCCAGGTTACAAATATCGCATGGTGGTGGGCCCAGCATGAAGCACTGCAGGATCTCAGCCACACAATCAGTTTTTCCTTTTTGGACCTTCCAAACTTCAGGGTTTAGGTTCCCAGACAATCACCAAGTCATCTTCATACAGAAGTACCTATTAAACACAGGGTGTAAGAGCTTTGAGTCTATCGTGGAAAATATCTAGGAAATATCTAATTTGTTTTTTATAACACTTCCGTACTTTTACTGTTGTTTTCTATGCAGTCAGTATCTCATTATAAAGAAAACCAACTTGTTACTCACTGCTTTCTTTTTCCTGACAGATCCCCAGCAAGACTTTGCTTTCAGCATTGACCGTTGTTCAGATGTCACAACCCACACCTTTGACATCAGAGCTGCAATGGTCCTAAGTAAGTGAGTTCCTGTTTCCTTGTGCTGTAAGCAGGTATATTTAAGCACTGGTATTAAGTAAGCAAAGGGAGCAACCTCCTATAAAGTAAAAACAATACTTCATTTCTGAGAAATTTCAAAACTGGTATGAGGCTAGAAGAGTGTCAGGTCTGTTACCAGGTCTGCCTCAAACTGTGTATGTAACTCAGAGCAAGTCATAGAGCTGAAAGTCCTCATTCCTCTCCCACCCTTCATCTTTAAGTGGGGATAGCCAAGGCGGGGGCTGCTCTAGAGCTTGTCTTCACAGCTAGGTCATCTGGGGAGAGTTTCATTGAATGAGGTGGCTTCAGGCCCCACACCCTTGTGTCAGCACCACAGAATTACATCCTCCAGCACTTGCCTGAGCAGCAACAGAAGGTCAAAATCAGTACTGCATTTGAGCTAAGGGTCTGGGTGCACAAGTTAATATTAGTTACAGCCTGACTTTTGACCATTCCATGGACAAGCCAACTTCTTACCACCCTGTTGGCCCAAAGCTCACCTTCTGCTGCTACAACAAATGAGAGTGCGCTGCTGCATATTCCTGGTGCTAAACATGAGTTTGTAAGCCAAGCATCTTTTAGCACTTTGGAATGCCCTCTTACATGCAAAGGTCATCATCCCGATGGATATGTTGCCCTTTTGACTGGGGAGCATATGTTGTCAGGTGGCTGCAAAGTTAAACAAGCCCACACACCACACCGCATTACAGGCATTTGCAAATACCTTTCCAACAACTCAGATTACAGGACCTCTCTCTAGATCTGGCAGCCTCACTAGCCTCTCTATGGTAGCCAGCTGAAAAGCCCCAAACAAACAACCTCCCAGCACTACTTAGATGTTTTGCTGGTCCATGGCATAAGTCTGGCTTGGGACATTTTTTCAGGCAGCAGGTACAGGCCAGGGGCTGCTTCCAGGAGCTCACTAGATTTGGTCACACTGCTAGGGACAGGAAGAAAGTAAGTTTAGGGTTGTGGACACAACCTTTCCTATGCCAGAGAATGGTCATGAACACAGTTTAAAGTGCAAATGTAAGCTACTATGTCCCTTGTTACATATCTTGAGGAGCTTGGAGAACTGTTCCTGAAGCACTGATTTCTATGTTTTAGGAGCTCTCTGTGAAGAAAAAGAATGTATAATGGCTTAAACGAGGGGCAGGGGGGAAAGAAATAGAAACTTTCATAAAACATAAATTTATAAGCCTGTTTACCCTGGCATTTTCTCTGAGCACTCCTTCTACTTTCTGCACAGGACAAAGCATCAAGGAACTGTATGCCAAGGTTGATCTGATCATAAATGGGAAGACTGTCTTAAGCTACTCAGAGACACTCTGTGGACCAGGCCTTTCTAAGCTAATTTTCTGTGGAAAGAAGAAAGGAGGTAATTTAGGTAGCACTCTAAAATGTTTGATGGCTACTGAGTACTCCAAGCAGGATGCACCCGCTGTGCTACTGAATGCACCAATATATCGTAATGTTATGTTTACTTCAACAGCATGTTAACGGGTGGCAGAAACACAGTAGGATAGCGTGCTTTTCCTCTAACATGTTTGCACGCTTTTCTTTTAATCACAGAACATTGCATGCATATGGGATTTCAAGTCCATAAAAAAAAAAACCTTTGGTAATGTGACCACATCCAACAGCAGAGGGGTTCATAAGCCCTATTTATAGCCACGTGGTTGTCATGCGAGCAAAAAGCATTTCAGAACTAGCCTTTATTTTTGTCTGATGAAGGGCTGAGCAAACAAACAAGGCGTTCTGAACACATTCTTTACTACTAAGCAAATAATACTTCCTGTTCCTAAAAGCAGTTCCTAACACACATTAACAAGAACTATGCTTGAAAAGGATATTTGGATCAGTACAGGATGTGGTACCATCTATGCTTTGCATCTTGATTCTGCTCACCATGTGTCTATGCTGCTGTCAGATGATTTATAGTTCATGTCAGTCAAACAGCCAACCAGTGCAGTAGTTGGTTTTCAGTGGCATTAGCTGTGCACAGACCACGCTTTGGTCTCAAGTGAGCCTGGGCACTTCAAGGTCTCTTCCGCCATGACTCAGGCCAGGTAGGGCACAGATAGCCACAGCAGGTCCAGAAGAGCTATTGTCATTATTTTGAAATCACTCCTATGTCACAATCATTTTTGTTGGCCGATTTTAAAACAAAGAGGTAGAATTGCAGAGAAGTTTGCCACAGGGCAGTTAGAGAAAGTTTCAGGAGCTCTGCTTTTCTTCCATTCACCTTCATCTCCATCACGGTAACACTGTACTAATTCACATGCATGGGCTATGAGTTTGACAACCATGCACAATACTAATGCTAGGACAACCCCTGGAAAATTACTAAAACATTTCACACCCCACAGAAATATCACAAAGAATAATAGAGAAATGCTGCATGAGCAACCAATTATGTAAATCCTGTAAGCCAGACAGAAAAAAAAAAAAAAAAAAAGAGCTTTCTTGAGCTGTGTATTGAATTAGAAGAAAAAAATAAACACCATGTACCAAGTGAAAAACTACCTTACTCTGATGAGATACTTAATAACGTCCTTTAGGGAACAGTTTAGGGAACAGACAGGGAGCCAGTCCTGAGCAAAGCACAAACTGCTCTTCACACATTAAACTACAAAGCCAAAATCTCCTGGGGTTTCCAAGTCCCTTAATCTTGGACTGACAGGTGACCGTTTCTATTAGTTGAAGTGCACTATGATATAATACCATTGTTGGTTGTTTGAATATTATATATCTTCATTTAGAAGCATCTCTAAGTTTGAGCGAGGACATACATCTCACATTCTTTAAAATACATCACCTGTTTGAGGCAATTCAGCATAGCTGTATTTTGACCATATTAGCACAGTTATAAACATGACCTAATACCTACACAGAAAGACAACACTGTGAAAGGGTAGATAGCTCTTTTGGAGCCCTATTTTCACTGTTGTCTACAGACAGTATTTCCGACATCTATTCAGATGTGACTTGAGTTTCAAGCTGCTCTACACAGAATGCATTTACCCACCACAAGGAGGACAAATATTACCTGTGCTTCCCTCCCCCAAAATGACACAGAACATAGTTCTGCTGAGGACTGCTGGTTCATTGGTGTGGATCAAGCACAGAGAAAGTTATGATTAAAAGAGATTGATATAAGATGGATTTAGCAACATTTGGGATTTTCCCTTCCTACCACCTTTTTTGTCCTATAATGCTACCACTTTGCCATGACTGGAAATACTTTAAGAGACATAATATAGCTGGAGGTTTCATCTTCATCATAATCATAGTATTTAGTATTTACGTTAAGCAAACCTCACATCTGGCACAGCTCACTGGGACTCCTAAGCAAGGCCCCGAAGTAGATTTTTGGAGCTATATTCCTCTTGTGAAGTCACAAACTCAGAGGTTTCAAGGAAATAGGCCATTGTTCACTTAAGAACAACCATAACAACCTGACCTGCTAAATTCTTTGTTTTATAATGTGAGCTCAGCTCTTCCTCTTTTTCAGTAGGAAGTGCTGGTTATTCTCTATTTCCTCCAAAGAAAAAAGTTATGTAATATTTAACAGATTTCCTAATGTAGACACTAAAATCAGAGAAAAAGACTTGAGAGAAAAAGAGAAAAAGAATGATAATATTTGGTAGAGCGTCAACCACAACTTGCAGGCTTAAACATGACTCTGCAAGTTCACACTCTCAAACAATACAGCCCTGACTTTAAAACTCCACTCTATATTTCATTGACTTTTTCAGTAGGTTTTACAGTGAGCATGTTCTAAAATAGTATTTGGGAATAAAAATAGAGAATAAGGCATGCGATCCAGAGCTGAGTATCACTTGGAGTTTAGGTACATGTTTCTGACAAAGCTAGGTCTTATATTGACATACAATGCCATCTTGCTTAGCCCCTTCATCTCACATTTTCCTCCCCAGTAAAGAGAGTGGATGTTTCTCACCAAGCTATGTATTTATATACATTTTTCTCACTCAACTGTGTATCTATAGCTGGCAGTTATTCAGTTCATTCCTGCATCCCTAAAATTCACAAAAGTTTTGTGTCAATTGCATGGGTGCAAGATCGTGTCCTAGAAGAGTTTCAACGTGGAGCATTTAAGCTCTAAAAAGATATAAAACACAGAAAAAGAAGAGGTGGGTGCAGATGTACAGGGCCTTTATATAGTACAAGAGTGTGAGAACGTTTAAGATTCTCAGTGCAAGGAAGATTTGAGAAAGAGGAGTGAGAATTTCATTATAGGTGTTTTGTCGGGAATGAGAGGCATCTTCATGATAAATTATAACTGGTAACTTGAAGTGGTTCTCAGGAAGTTCTTACACACTTGAAAGCTCTGCATCAGACTGGAAGATACGAAAGGTCTAAGTTACTTTTGGTTGAAGTAATAGTGAAAAGCTCCCGCAAATACAATAATGTCACCTTGAATCAATGGTACATTAGAAATTTTCTCCAGGGTTCTCTACAGAAATCACCTGCAGTTAAGTCTCTAGGAAAAAGGGCTGAACATGGAGGGCAAGGTAAAAGCATATCACTGATGACAGCATAGTTGACATGCAATAATGTATCAGCAGACTAGTAAAAACACTGGAGGAAATTTTAATGAGAAAAACGTAGCCATAATTTATACTTCTCCCAGTCATATAAATAACAAACAGTCATGCATTTATGCAAATATAAAAGCATCTGGGCTTTCTCTATAAAGACCACAGAATTTCGTCAATGAACTAGGCTCAGTGTTTGTGACAGTTACAGTTACTGCAACAGATGTGTACATCCTCTTTCAATGGAGGAATGCAAAAGTGTGTATGACTGTAAGAAGGATGCTGTGATAAACTACAGTCCTTAAAGCTTCTGAGGATGTTAACGTTACTGGCATTATAACAAATCTCCATGCAAGAGAAACACTGAATGGACTTGGAGAAGCCTGATCCAGCCAGTGTATGCACTGAGAAGGTTGCCATAGTCAGAAATTAGTATGAACAAGAAAATTCAGCTCTGCATTATTTCCTGGCAAGTCTCAAAACTGCTTTTGCTTTCCAGTCAGAATATACTTGCAAAGAAGCACAGTCCTTTTACATAATCACAGAAGCAAGGAGGGTCACGAGAGTCACAGAACCACGTAGTAGTTGACTTGGGAAGGGACCTCACATCTGGTCCAGCCTTCCTGCTCAAGCAGCACCGCACAGAGCAGGTTGTCCAGGATTATATACATACTGCCTTTGACTTTTCCCCGGGATGGAAACTCCACAATTTCTCTGGGCAGCCTGTGCTAGTGCTTGATCACTCTCAAAGAAAAACTGTTTCCTGATGTTCAGATAGCATCTCCTCTGTTCCAGTTTGTGTCCATTGCCTCTTGGCTTGTCACTGGGCACCACCAGAAAGAGCAGAGCATTGCCATCCTTTCAGAAACAAATGGCCTGATGCCTCTTATTTCATTTTAAAATATAGGCTTTGCAGAACTTGGATGCTGTTTCTCTACCTTTTGATTTTGGACAGCTTTCCAGCAGTCTAGGTAGGACTCTAATGAGCTACATGATCCAAGAGGAAATTCCATATCCCAGAGAAAAAGGATTTCAGGGAAAGGTTCCTGGCCCAGTTTCTTCTCTACCCTCCTCTGTTGTCATCTAAGATTTGTTAAGCTCAGAACTGATTGAAGAAGAGAAAGACAAGGCTTACTTTCAGTATAAAGCCTAAAATAAGCCTAAGTCATAAGCCTAAAATAAGTGGATACAAAGCACAAAATGAACCACTGCAGAGTCTACATCATTCCAAGGGTACAACTCACAGTAAGCCTTAGCTCACCTCAACACACATATGGCCCAAGTCCCAGGCAAGTCACTTGTCACATACATCATGCAGTATGCAGTGCCTTTAAACTCCTATTTAGGTTCTAGTAAGTTGTGAACTAAGTGGGCTGTGTTGTATTTTTAAGATTCTTGAGTCACCACTCTCTGCAGCAGAGATGTGTCAGACTCCAGGGCTCTTTCTTCATGCACAGCAGCAACCAGTGATGGCAATTGCTCTTTGAAAAGAAGACGACTCCTTGGGGCTCAGGTAAAGTGGCCAGGGAAGCAGAGGAAAAGGAGTGCTGTAATAGAGTTAAACAGTTTGAGAGCGAGAAGTCAGCACACACTGACTGTATTGTTAGTTTTGGTATTGGGTTTTTCAGGGACACATTTAGAAGTCCTGCAACTTCTCTACCTCCCACCATCACCAAGGCATCATCTTTAACAAACTGCATATTAATACAAAGGTGTAGGACACTGATGATGCCTCATGTTTCTCCTCTTTTTCTGGTGCGTACTATAGTCATGATTCTTTTATTTAAGTTTGTTAAATGAAGGCATTGACTAATATTTCATGATGTATGGGGAAGGTGCTCTGTGGACTGATTTCCATTTCAGACACCTACCGTATGGACCATGTGACAAATATGTGACAAACCTTTTGTCCATTCCTTAACAAGAAACAGTTTAAAGAAACACAGAGATGCTGGACTAAAACAACTCTCTAGAAGTGATGAGCATCAAGATGCCAGCACATACTTAAACCTGACGAAATGCTTATTCCTCTGTCACTGTCAAAGTAAAGAATATTTCATGACACCTACGAAAGAGAATCTTTAAACAGTTCTTCATTTTCCATGACTTGTATAGGGCAAGTTGTGTAAGAAATTCTGTACCGAAACATCTATGAATTTTATTTTCAGTCAAGTCTACACAGTTTGGCCCAGTAAGCTATGAAAAAGTAGGAGGAATTGCAGAACAGTTTGTGAATTCTATCCATTAATGCTAAAGTTGTTCTTTCTTCCACAGCAAAAAGCAAGTGTGTCTCACATTTAGGGAGATAAAGATCGGAAGGTGCAACTCCCAGGCTCTATTCCAGTCACCAAGACAATTTGTGATGGCTTTAGCACACCAAGTAACTTGGTGAACGCTCCCTCAATAACAAGATAAATGTTATTACTTTAAGGTCATGTTCAGCAAGCAGTTAGAACTCTACACCTACAGAAACACTCCGCTCAGATCATCATTTTGACAATTTTAAGAAAAAAGCATAGTTCAACTATTGCATCTCCAGGTGTTGAACAAATCATGCTAAAGGACTCATGTCTAGCAACTTCCAGCTCCCCTTCCATATCCCCATTTGCAGGGGCATGCTGACACAGGAACAACCACCTGGTTGTGCAATGCCAGGGCTCCCTCCTCCATCTCCTTGAGCTCAGGCTCTGCCTTCCCCATAAGGCACTACATGTCCTGACATTTGTCTGGGGATGGCTGTTGCAAGACTACATATTGAGCGCTTTGCAGTTCTATAACACTTGTCACTGGAGCACATTTAAGTGCTATTACAGAAAAGCATCTACTCTTAGCTGCTTGTTTCTGAAATGTGCTGCGTGATATCTAATCATCCATCATCATTTTTTGCTTTCAGAACATCTCTACTATGAGGGACCAATCACACTGGGAATCAAAGAAATCCCACAGGTAAGTTCATCACCACTGTGCTCTGAAGCAAAAGGCCTTTCTGGAGGAGGTACAATCAGAAGATTATCAGCAATGATTGCCAGCATATTCCAAGCTCCCCCAGCTGGCATGCTGCAGCATGGCTGGTCTTTTCAATACAAAATTAAGAGGCTATGCTTAAAGCATAGAGAGCCACCATTATCCCAGCAGGCAGGTTTTCTTCAGATACTAGATCTTCTCTACCAGTACTAAATCATGCAGCCATACAGTTCTTTAGTTGACTCCCCCTCTATTACTCTGAAACTGACAACAAACGAAGCAGCTCCTCCAAGGGACTTCTGAGAGACCAAGGCTGCTGTTCAACTCACCCCTTACTGGGCTGAACAATTTGGAGATGCTCATTCATCCTCACAAGCTATAAAGGCAATTTAGATAATTATTGCAACTGTACCTGATCCACCATGCTATACAGTGTTAGATACAGAGACAGACATCTTCTAAGCTGCAAATGTAAGTAGAAGCTATGGGGGCAAGAACACTTTCTCTGGACTCATGGAACCTTAGAATAAGATGAATTTGTTAGCAGGGTGAAAAGGCAGGCAGTGCTCTTGGCACTACTCTGATCGAGTTGCTAAGTTGTCTTGCTATAGGCATTCTTTACAAGCAGCCTTCTTCGCATTCAGCTAAATCTCCTTCCTAAATCTCCTTCCTAAATCTCAACCCAATTACATGGAAAGCAAAATAGGTCTTAAATGCTGAAAGCACCATGGTACCTCTTAACTGGGCACAACTTCAAGCTGTATTTGACCAGCCTATAAAAAATGATTTCCAGTCACATAACATGGAAGCAAACAGTTCAGTCAGTCAGTCACTCTTTAGACTTGCTCACACAGAGAAGTATAGCAAGAATGCCCACTTCTTCAGCACCTGACATAAAACCTCTGTTACAACCTCAAAGATGAGAGTCTAGGGCCTGATCAGCACTGGAACGGCCCAAGCACAAGAAAAGGAGAAGACAGGATTATAATAGGGATACGGAGCAAGAACATAAGTCCTGGAGAGCTGAGTTTGCCAAGACCTGCACAGGCAAGAATGAAGATAGTTGAGTTTTGGGAGGATCAAGCCTCTGTAATGACAGTTACTATCTCATACATCTCAGTCTTCCCTTGGTGATAGCAGTAACCATAACCTTCACTTTTCAGGTGCTCACACAGGGCATTGGGCTCCCTTATGTAGGCTGTTGTCCCACCCTCACAAATGTACTTTTCTTAATGTCATGCCTAGAGATGCCATGTTAAGCAACAAATTCTCCAGTCCCTCGCATAGGAATGTCCAAGCTTGTATCAGCCAGCATCCTGCTCCAGGAGCAGCTTTGCTAAGTACTGATGGCACTCCTGTAGTGAAGGCTCTATGGAAACCCAGACATAGGTCATCATATCAAAAGAAACTTTGAAAACATGCACACAGAGCAACAGAACTCCAGTTCTCAGAAAATTAGCTGAATTTGGAGTCAGAAATCCTAAGACTGTTCACTATCTTCTTTTTAATAACAATTTTTACCCCTGAGGAAAATATTATTCTGAAGGATGAGAAAACTGAGTCACTAACGAGCTATGAAAATGAGTTACTAAAAACTCACTTCCATGAATGAAACAATAAACTTCTGGAGAATTAACATGCTTGTGAGGAAAGGAGTAGGAAGTCTTCACTGTTAATTAATCAATCAGGCAAATAACACTATCCTTCCATGCAGCAATCAGCTTCTGCTCATTCCAAAGTAGTCTCATCTGACCAGCCTAAGGGACGTTTACACAATCTTCACAGCAATTATAACAAGGCTATGTTCTCGTGAGTGTGTTGCCATTGGGCCTCTTTCTAAATTTGGATGTTACGCTTAGCTTGAACCTCTCTGTGAGGAAACAGGCCAGCTATTGCCTTAGAAATCCCATGATAAAAGGCAAATGGAGAGAAGCCCAACTCATTCTAGCTGTGCTATCCTCTGCTTCACAACCAGAAGTGCCCTGAGCAGGCTAAGAGCTTCCTATAATTCAAGGCCAGGAGGCCACCGCTGCCAAACTCTCCCCTGCTGCTGGCATGCCTACCCCTACTTGTTCTCTTCCAAACTCCAGAGAACGCTGAAAAATACCACAATGCCAGCAATCCAAAGCGGATGAAATCTAGTTCACCTCTTTCTCTCGCTCTGTTAGATTAGCCTTGTCACCTCCCTGCCACGCTTCTCCTTCAGCAGGCACCTGGAGAGGGTGGTTTTGACCAATACAAAAAAGCCACAATACCTTTAAGGTTAAGATTTTTGCGCTGTAATTACACAAATTCAACCTCCCTTCTAAAAAAAAAAAAAAAAGAGAGAAATTGTATTTTAATGCACGATTTGATGCTAAACTACCTCTTGTTTTTACTACATAAGAATTAATCACAGATTGACTCATTTATACACACACATCTCCAAGATGCCATCTTTTATACAAATGTACATGCCAAACAACAAGATCCAAGAAAGAAGTGCCAGACAACTGAGCACCTCTTCCCATTCCTGTTCCTGAACTGTGCTTGCTCGCGAGAAACATGACAAGCTACATAGATTTGAAAGGAATTTTTATGCATCAAAACATTTTGCTCCCCGTGCACTGTGTTAATTTTGAACTTGTGCTGTCAGCACTGATATTTCTGATGGGAACATTTTGGCAGAAAATACAGGCAACTCTCTTAGCAGTTCTGAAACACGTTCGGACAGAAAATATTTTGGAGGAACACGATGGGAAAAGTATTATTTTGTTTCTAGGAAGAGGACTCACTCGTAGAAACAGAAGCAATTATTTACTACTCGTGGGCTAATCTCTTGCTTTGTGTTTGCCTCACACAGGGAGATTACACTATCACAGCAAGGCTGACTAACGAAGATCGCGCCACTGTTGCTTGTGCTGATTTTACCGTGAAAAATTATTTAGATTATTAAGTAGAACAACGCACTCGGTCCGACTCCCTTAAAACTACAGATTCCTAAAACTATTCAAGCCCAGTGAGCTGCTTGCATGCTTCAGTGATTCTGAAGGAAAGATCTCCCGCATGGTGGTTCTGATGCTGTTCCTCTTCGTAATTCACTTTTTTGGAGAAGTCACTAGGCCCTACCCTCTAGTGGTAATTTTATCTCCAAATGCACTCTGTAGCCCACTTTTTGCTTTTAATATATACAGCTGCAAATAGAAAGTATTTGATACCAACATTCTCATCTCAGGATGAAAATAGTACAAAGCAGAAGAGGCGAGAGCCAAAACAGATTTTTGCAGTAAGCTATGGAGGTATCCATTTCTAACACAAGCTAAAGAAGATTGTCATATGTATTATGCAGTTATAGCACTCAACATTTTCAGTTTTTCACAAGGCCTGTTTGGAGCCTCCATTGGTATAAATTTTGTTGTAACCACAGAACAAAGACCAAATAGGATGAACATGGCTCCATGTTCAGTCACTCTATTCATATCATTTAAGTTTTCATGATTCTTCTTGTATATTTTTTTTTATTCTTTAATGTTTACAGTGATGTGAGAATCCTTTTGTTTAAGCTACATGCTGTTCTCGCTTGTCAATAAATCTGCAAGAAAAAAAAAATGTTTTCTTCATATTTCTCATGATTCTAGGACCATTCCAAACCTTAATATGGGGGGAAAAAAAAAACCACCCACAAACAGAAGGGAGAGCATCCAAGGGGGAAGGTTGAGGGAAATAAATTAAATGAGCTACTTGTTTTTTGTTATTGTTGTTTTTTTAAAGAAACATCAGTCACACTGATGCACATCTTATGTTAATAGAGGACAAACTATTCTTTGCTTTGAGCAAGGAGCTCCATGAGAAGTAAACGCAACTTAAGCTCCCAGGTGCAACACATCCCCAAACCTCTCATTCCAGGAACCTCTGCATCTGGCGCAGCTGATGGGTAATAATAGATAACCAAGCACAGAGATATTTGAGGTCAGGATCACGAGTCTGGAGATCCATTTGGAGAATTGGAACTGCAGGGGAAGGATCAGGAGTGGGTTTGAGTGCTGATTTGGAGAGGTAGGGGCATGAATTGCAGCTATAGAAAGGTGATGGAGCTGAGCACAGCTTCACAAATCAGCAAGCATGGTTTTGCATGCCTCATCTTGGAGAGGCTCAAGAAGGGCAGCTGGGGCTGTGGCTCGCAGCTGGCCACACAGGAGCTCTGGCATGCAGTCTCTGTCCTACACACCCACATGCCTACAGCACAAATTCCTGAGCAGCAAGAGCATCCCTGCGGCACAGATGACCAACACTGTAGTGCAGCCAGCAGTGAGAAGGCAAAGGATAGTCCCTTGCTTCCTCCTCCTGCACAGTGAAATTCTCACCTGCTATCCCAAAGGTGAGCATGTCCTTGAGGTCTAACTCACAGTAAGCACCATGAAATGGGAAGGGAGTCTAATTAACACACTGTAGCTCCCGTATATTTTTATTAAAAAGTGAGTTGGGGGAGGAAAAGGGAAAAGAAGAAAAAGAAAAAAAAATGCTGAGGATCCCCATCATAGCTTTGGCCACCACTCTCCAAATCAGGACTCAGTTCTAACATTATGATGCTGCTCTGGAAGCAGTTTGCCCATGTCACATCAGTTGCTTGCTATGTTTTAGGTCTTCAAAACTAATAAAAAAGGAGTATCACAATACAGATACGAGCTCAGTTTTTTTCTTCATCTCAGAAGCTCTCTAGATTCACTTCTTTCCATGGCTGCCATATCAGAAAAGGTACCTTGAGAAGAAACAAAACTTCATTTAGCTCTACCATGCACACAGGAATCCACTTTCTCAGCCCTATTCTATTGCAACCATGGATCAAAAGCATGACTAAAATCCAAATGCCCATCACCAAGGCTCTTGGTCTTTTCTCTGATGAAAAATTTACTCAATGAAAAACAAGTCTTCTGCTTATTGAAATGTTTCTACTTGAAATCAATCCCATAATAGCCAAGTTCCTCTCAGTCAAATCTGTCAGGCTCCATACACACTGGAGGGGCTCCCACCACAGCAGCCTTGGCCTCCACGTGGTGCTCCCCTGGAACATCTCTAGCAGGAGGTCTCAGCTGTTGAAAAATGTGGGAATTTCAGGTAGAAAGCATCAGATTTCTTCCCCTCAAGACCTTCTATCTCCAACCCTTTGCTGCCTACCTAACTCAAATACATACAGAGCCTCACTGTTGGCAGTGCTGAAAAATGTTTAACATTTGGCTTTCTATCAAACGTGTTGCTTGCCATTTTTCTCTGCGAATTAGGCTGAAGAACTAAGACTAGATTTTAAAACCACACTCCAAGGCTTTTGTCAGAGTAGGACAGCTTGCCACACCACAGAGATTCCTTGTCTTAAACTTCGTTCAGGGCACAGCAGCTCAAGGCCTCAGCTGCTCTCTAAATGAAAAAGATCTCTGCCCCTTTGGCCTCAGCTTCTTCCCTGAATTCCTGTTTCTCACCAGGCAACATCCTGCATGGTCAAGCAACAAAAACTCCCATCTTCCTCAGACCCAGAGCAGCTAATGAGTTCTGTGCTCTCCCAGAAGGTTTGTGCTGTAGTCTAACTGTCGCACCTGAACTCAAATGCGCTTGACAGTTACTGCAGCTGCCTTTCTGAAATAGCCTCGAAAAGCTTAATAAGGGCACTATAGAAACATTCAGGCTCTGAATATAGCTTAGCCATGCAAGGATGAGAGCAATATCCTTCAGGGCTTTGCAGCCTGAGCAAGGAGGTGGCTGCATTTGGCAAAAACAGGGACCTGAGCATTTCTAGCCAGCTCTCCTCAAGGACACAGGAAAGGTAGAGCAGGAAGATATCTTTGCCCACAGTTCCTATGCAACAGACTTCAATGGAGGATCTGCACAGAAGATGGACCTCAGGCTTTTTAGTGGGTCCTTCTGAATTAACCTTCCCCCCAGGACTGACAAGCGCCTCAGTGAGATGGATGGAGCAAGACCCTGCTCCCCAGGACCTCCCACAGGCCTCAGGAAAACACAATAATAGAATAATAGAATGGCTTAGGTTGGAAGGAACCTTAAAGCCCATCCAGCTCCAATCACCTGCTTTGGCAGTGCTGCCACCCAGCAACTCAGGCTGCCCTGGGCCTTATCCAGCCTGACCTTGAACACGTCCAAGGATGGGGCACCCACAGCTTCTCTGGGCAGCCTATGCCAGTGCCTCACCACCCTTAGAATACAAAATTTCTACCTAACATCTCACCTAAATTTCCCCTCTTTCAGTTTAAAGCCACTCCCCCTTATCCTATCAATATTTGACTGTGTAAAAAGTCTCTCCCCTTCCTGCTCATAAGCTCCCATTAAGTACTGGAAAGCTGCAATGAGGTCTCCTCAGAGCCTTCTCTTTTCCAGGCTAAACAAGCTCATTTTCCTCAGCCCCTCTGAACATCTTCATGGCCAAGGATCAGCTTGCTACAAATACACTCAATGAGCAGTTAAAGTCAAAATGAAACTGTTACTACAGCATTTCTGCAGCCCAGTCGGAGACTTGAGCCATGGTTACTGTACTTGCCAGAGCATCTCAGCAGGCAAAGTTCAAGATATCAGACACAAACAGAGCTTCCATGCATTTATGTGCCAGGAGGCCCACAAATGGACATAAAAGTCTTCCCCATCTTCTGACTCTCCCCCACCCAGCCCCATTACATGGCTGCATGCTGCAGAGATCCTCCTCTGCAGCCCTAAAAGACAGCCCTCTGCCAGACAAGTGGCACCTGTCAGTGTTCAACCTGCCTAGAACAAGAAAACCTTCCTGGGCCTCACGCACTGGATGCAGCATCTTCCTCGTGCAGCTCGAGAGGGCTGGTTATGAAAGACAGGAGGACAGAAAGTCACATATGGTCTCCTGACACAAGGAGGGGGAAGTCTTGCTCTGCCAGTGCTCCAGACTGCTGTAGTTTTCCCCTCAATGCCCACACAGGACAGTGACAGTATGGCTGTTTAGCACTGCCACAAACCAGTGAGGAAAGGTACTGTGTTAGCAGATGTAATCTGGCCCTAGAACTGGACCTGATCTCAAGCACTTCAGCAGCTACAGTAATCTTACCAACTGCATGCAAGAGGGAATGAAAATTGTGTGAAATTAAAGAGCAGGCAAATAGAAAAAAAATCAAAAATAAAGCTACTTTTGTTCTGCTCTTAACCTATGCATTGATATGAGAGATGCTTGTACAGAAAGATGCTGCTCATGGGGCTTTAAAACCTTCTTCTCCCTCTGCTTTCATACCATTACTGTGTTCCACACCCACATCAGCAGCTCCCAGAAGCATTTCCCCTACAGGTGAGCCTAAGAGCCATGTCCACCAAGTGACTGCCACCCCACAGACTAGGACACTGACCAAGGAGCCTGAAAGGATCACAGAGGATCAATTAGCATCAGCCAGGAGACAAATCACCAAGGGGGACCATGGGGGGAAACCCTGAACAAAGAGATCAGACAGAGAAGCAGCTCTCAAAGGCCCCAGCCTGCAGCTCAGGGGGATTTCTGCCATCGGGGTATTTTGTTGATAAGGGTTGCAGAGCTTCTCAGCCTGCTAGGCATGAGGCTGCAAGAGGGTAAGACATTCCCTGTTGGCCCAGTCATAATGTCTGTACTATCTAGTTATACAATAAGCCTTAGGTTGTTTTCCTAACGCAGGCAGAGGCTGGCAAAGCTAAAATAAGCTACTCTTGTCTCACACTGCAGCATAACAGCCTCACACATAGCTTCGTTCTCCCTGCTGATACGTTCCTTCTTCCACTTGGCTGCACAGAGGACACCGATGCCATCAGTGGAGGAGCATGGCACTCCCAGACCAAGCAGGGTATGGAAAATTTAAAAGAGGTTCAAACTCCAGCTGCTTTGATCAGGAGAGTAGCTTCACCAGAGCCAAAACAAATGTTTGCTGATAATCCCGTGCCCTTTGTTTGCTTGTGTAGATTCCATTTTAATAGCTTTCTTGTAGTAAGTTTTACAGCTGGGGTCAGAGCGATAAAAAGCACAGATTATTCTTCACCATGCTCATTTGCTCTCCCCCAGTTTGATGCAGCCTTACCTTGAAAAAAAAAAAAAAAAAAAAACAGATTCTTTGATTCAGGGTGCTCTGCTGACCCTTGCAAAACTTCACCTCCTTTATCACTTGACAAGCAGTTAGAAAAGCAAAGGGCTGTTCCAGGGCAGAAGGGGAGTGAGTCATAAACAGGCTTTCCTGGAAGGCTTGAGGTACTCTTTCCTAGAGCACCCAGATGAAACAACCCCCTTAACCTTTCCATGATGCATTGATGGTGATTTACCTCCCTCCAAGCACTGCTCTGCCTGAGCCCCCATGGGACCCCTGAAACAACTGCAGAGCTGAGACTGTAGCACATCATAGGATGCCAGTAGTTCTTTCTCACTCCCTCACATGAAACAGAAACGTCACTGTCTGCGCAGTAGCTTCTAATGAAGCCCAAAACACAATGCTACAACTTTCATCCGTTCTTTCTACTTGATTTATTCAAGCTATGCCCCAGCTACTTCCCATTCTGAACGTCAAGAGAAGGAAAATGGGTTTTGTTTTGCCTTCGTTATTTTTTCCAAGTTCAAACTGATCAGATCAGGAACTCTACCAGTCTGCATCAGTTACGTGGAGAAACCTTTGTTGTCTCTAGTTAAAAACCAGAGTTGAAACAATTTACCTACTAACTGTAGCATGGCAAAAGCTAGAAGCTGTCAGTAGCTTTCTGGTCCCAAGATGGAGTTCCTATTGCTTTTGTAACAGGCTGAGAAATTACTACCCAGGCTTTACTGTTGAATTTTATGAATGGAAAATAGTTTTGCCCCAGCGCTTGCATTCATTATTCATAGCTTGGTTTGTTCCCTAAGAAACAGGAATGTAGCAACAAATTCAAGGTCTCCCTGGACGTTAGGTAACTGCAGATCCAGATCAGGAATGCACAGTGCTTTTCCATCCCCAATTCCTGTGTCAACATCTCCAAGGGTAAACACGTGGCAGAAGACACGAGAATTTACAAACATATCAGTACCTTCTGCATGATGAGTACAAATAACCAAGCAGGCCTAAAGCCATGGCTAGGATGAGCTTTGATGCTGCAATTGCAGAATGTGGCGAGGAAACAACACTGCAGGATTTTTTCCCACCTCCAAGCCGCTACTGCTTGCTCACACAAATCTCTCGTATACTCCTGTCCTGTCAGTAATGCAAACTGCTCTGACACGGGCATTTACTGGCAAACGAGAAAGAGAAACACAGGTGCAAATGCCAAGCACAGCCAAGGTAAGAAACTTCAAGCAGACGCTGAAGCAATTCAGGGCTTAACCGCAGCTGAGTATTCTGTAGCACACACACAGAAAAACAAAGTCCAGTCCTCCTGCCCACCCGTGAGAGTTCAAGGAAATTTGTCTGCGCTGACTTATCTGCAGTCACAATCTTTCTGGGCAGATCTTCACACATTTAAGATCACCATCCAGGTTAGGAGGTATTTTCTCTACAAATTTTGTGTTGTTTTCGCTGTCTGGTTTTGGTTTTGTTTCATTTGTTGGTTTTGCGTCATGTTTTCTTTTTACCTCCCACTTAAGATGAAATCCCAAACATTTGTGAGACGGAGTTAACAGCAGAATTTGAAGGCATGATCCTCATCTGCTCAAGCCCAGAGGAAGCAGCCAGGCCAAGGAAAGTAGTTAGTCTGGAAAGGGTGCTGGCTAACAGATGGAACAAGCAAAGGAGCCTCCCAAACACAGACAGGTGTTCCACAGCAGACAGGACTGGTAGGAAGAAGGCTCACTCATGATGCATTTTGAAGGAAATCCAAAAAACTATTAAATGGTGTCTCGGTGCTGTGGGGCCTCCAACAGCTGAACTGGCTGAAAGAACTCCTAGTTGTATCAACGCACGGGAGTTGCACTGCGGTGTGCTTATTTTAGGCTCGGTCAGTTCTCTGGCCTGGTGCAAACCACAAACTCTTCATCTGTGCTGAAGGGCTGAGGCCCCAAATACAGTGTTCCTTATCACAGAAGTGTAGGGGTTGAAAAGGACCTCGGGACATCACCCCGTCCAACCCCCAGCTAAAGCAGGTTCCCTACAGCAGGTCACACAGGAAAGTGTCCAGAGGGGTTCTGAACGTCTCCAGAGAAGACGACTCCACAACCTCTCTGTGCAGCCTGTTCTAGTCACCCTCAAAGTAAATTATTCCTCACGTTCAGATGGAACTTCCTGTGTTCCAGTTTGTGTCTGTTGTCCCGTTTCTGGGCACCACTGAGCCTGGCCCCAGTGAATTCATAGGCATCGATAAGATCCACCCTTAGTTTTCTTTTCTCCGGGTTCAACAGCACTAGCTCTCTCAGCTTTTCCTCACACGGGAGATGCTCCAGGCCCCTCATCATCTTTGTGGTCCTCCATTGGATTCTCTCCAGTAGTCCCCGTCTTTCTTGAACTGGACACAGCACTTTAGATGTGGCCTCACCAGGGCAGAGTAGAGAGGGAGGATCACCTCCCTCAACCTGCTGGCCATGCTGTTTTTAATGCACCCCAGGATACCATTGGCTTTCTGGGCCATAAGTGTACACTGCTGTCTCATGGCCAGCCTGCTGTCCGCCAGGACACCCAGGGGTCATTTCCAGCAGGTCAGCCCCTAACCTGTACTGATGCATGTGGTTATTCCTCCCCAGGTGTAGGACTGTACACCTGCCCTTGTTGAAACTCATTAGGTTCCTCTCCACCCAAGTCTCCACCCTGTTCAGGTCTTGCTGAATGGCAGCACAGCCTTCTCATGTCTCAGTCACTCCTTCCAGCTTCATATCATCAGCAAACTTGCTGAGCGTGGACTCCATCCCTTCATTCAGGTCACTGATGCAGACATTAAACAAGACCTTGCTGAAATCAAGGTGCACAACATCCACTGCTCTCTCCAGCCAGTCACAACTTCATAGAAGGCTACCAGGTTAGTCAAGAATGACTTCCCCTTGGTGAACCCACGCTGACTACTCCTGATAACCTTCTGTTCCACTCGCTTGGAGATTACATCCAAAATAAGTTGTTCACCACATTCCCAGAGACAAAGATGAGACTGACTGCTGCTTTAAGCCCAAAGTACTGCTGAGATTCCTGTATTGCCACACCACAGGCTGAAGTGCCATTCAGGAGGCACTACCATGCTATCAGGTATTTCCAACAAATTCATCTCAGGAAGTTTCTGCCACCCCTGGCAGCTCATTCCTGCTTTCTCGATAGTTGCTATGCCCACAGAAAACACTATGGGATGAGGAAAAAAAAGTGAGGAGGAGGGGGAGCACAGGGAAATACTGACACAAATCAAAAGAAATGGCCTAAATGGTATGACAGAGACAGGATTAGGAAGCTGCTCTACAGTATTGCATAAGTGAATGCATTTGTTGTACCATCTAGAGGGGAAAACAAAAACAAACCAAAGAAAACCCACCACACTATTACTGGAACCTCTGCAAAGAGGGATTACTTTGTCAGAGTGGGAAGATACTGCCCATAAGGCCCTAACCATCTGTAGGTGCTCTTAAGAGCACGCTGAAGCAGTTGGCATACCTCAGGAAATCCACCCTAGGCCCAAACGTCTGCCTTGGCTGCTCTAGTGGCCATCACAAACACAGCGCCTGTGGCAGAACAAAGCACCAATACTGAGGTTTTATCTGGAGCTGGAGCCAAATGGCACTGGCTGCCCAGGGATGGCTTTTTCCTCACTGTGCCAACCCTCACCCAAAGAGGAACCGCGTGGTCCTCACACGGCCCCAGGAGACATTTGTAGCACCACTCAGCACAGCCCCCGTGTGACTGCCCAGCTACAGCCACACTGCCCTGTGCAGCAGCCACGTCCTGGGTCAGTTGGTGTGAGTAGGGAATCAAGGGCCTAAAGGACAGGGCAGCAAGTAACCCCAGTAAATCCTGCTCTGTTCCCAAGGAGAAAGCCTTACGCTTTTTCCTTAACTGCAGGTCTGATTTCTCCCTGCAACTGGGTGTCAGAAAGCGATGCTTTGCTGAAACAAAGACTTCAGAGGGGCAATCCATGAGAAATTAAAAATAAAAAAGAAAATCCATAAAGGCCTTTGATCTCAGAACTTCCTGGGCCATGCTACAGGAACAAGGCTTCTCATTTTCAAATAGCTTCCTACCAATTGCATTTAATTAACATTTGGTGAAGTTTAAATATCAGCACCTGAACAACGGGTCTGACCTTCCCAAAGAGGACCACCCCTGCCTCCTCCTTGAAGCAAAACCGTTTCGTAGTCTGCGCACGCCATCCCTTCTATTCATCCCCTGCAGACAAAAATATATTGGAAAACTTGTGGGTTTTGCATGAAGTGGAGATACCCTGCCCTGTCCAGCACTTGTATATCATGCTGTTTCTGGCCGCTGTGCCGGCTAGGTGCAGTTGATTTTTCCCCCTGCAACCCTATACCCTCAGCGCCCAGCGAGATGCTGCAGGAGACCACAGTCACTGCATGGGACTTCGCGGCTTCTCCAGGGGACAAGTGAGCATAGGACACGTCAGTGCAGAGCTGTCGCCGGGCCGGGGACATCCAGGAGGTGGCACTGTTAAACTGCTGAGGTTTACCACGAGTCGGTGTTTTGTGTTGTTTTTTTTTTTTCCCCTTCCCCCCTCCTCCCCCGTAATCTTTTTTTCCTGCCTTGAGGATGGCGATACAGCATTGCAAAAGCTTGGCTGAAAAAAAGAAAAAAAAAGAAAAAACCCAACAAACTAAACCTCCGTAAAAAAACAGACGATGGCTTTATGATTGCGGGAGCGTTTCTCTCTCTCACACACACACACATCGGAACTTTAACGGACTGGCTAGCTGAGATAGAGATGTTTACTCTGCACAAGGTGATGTTATACAACTTTCTCCCTCGAGCAACTACCGGAACTGGTCTGTTTTAACCCTCTGACACCTGGACCCAGCCCATTCAAAGTCCCTTTAAACCTTTTTTTTTTCTTCCAGGCAGCCTACACCCTTAATGCACTGTAATGCAGAAAACCTACCTGGTGCTGACCTAGCAGGCAAACAACAAAAGCACTTTATCAGGACGGACACGTTATCGCTGCTCAGCACCCCAGCTCCCTCTCCCTGAGCAAACAGTGGGGGTGGCAGGGGAATGTCACAACCCTACTGGCTGAGCGCTCATTCCTGCTGGGACTCAACGGGTCCACAAGCTCCGTGGAGGGGGTAGCCATGCTGCAAGACTTGCCAAGACTCTTCTGTTGGCACCTTGATGTCCCAGCAAGGCCCCACAGGAGCCACGGCTTGTTCACTGCAGGAAGGCGCCTGAACAAGCTACTGCGTACTGATTCACAGCAGTGCTTTGGTGAACTTCAAATTAAGTAGTAAGCGGGAAGAGCGTTGCTAAAACATCCTGAAATCACCACTCCCATCAGTAATGCAGACAACAGGTTTCCTTGCAGGCCCTCCCCAGCCCCTTTTGCAACACTCGCTGCAGCATAAAGCCCCAGCATGCAGGAATCATTGATATTCTTTCAACTGTTTCATTGTTTGCAGGAGAAAGATAACTGTGAAGAAACACGTGTGGGATTTTAATTCCTTAGACTTGCACGGTAGCCGTGGAAACAACAGGTGGGAAGAAACTAGCCAGCCATGACCTGCTAGCCCTCCCTAAGCTGCATCTGGCAGTGGCTGGAAGGAAATCAGCGGTCAGAGGCTCAGCATGGGAACCACTCACCTACACCAATTCTGCTTTCAGGACTTCAACAAGTTCACAAATGAGTGCTGCTCCCCCTGAGCAAAGAGGTCCACAACTGCTCACCAGCCTGTCTTCTTCAAGTAACAGCCCAGATGAGTCATAGCAAAGATTGCAGTGACTGTGTCTTTTTTTAGTGATTTACAAGTTCTCACGGCCATATTTTCCTCCCTGAAACTTGACACTTCTTTACCACAGTTGTAGAAACTACCAACAAAAAGCAAGGCTCTGCAAACTATGTGATCCAGGACAGCAGTGCCCAAATTTCTAGCCAGACAGGCCAAAAGTTCTGATCCTCCCCTGAACACGACACAGTACATCCAGGTGGAAGAGCTACTCCATGTATATGCCCGAAGTCTCTCAGAAGTCTCAAAATCTCTCAGAAAACTTACCTTTGCTGCAGGCAAGCATAAAAGCCTGTATCTACCATGCCTCCCACCAAGGCTATCAGGAGGAATGGGCATGGTGGTGATGGGTTGATGGTTGGACTAGATGATCTCTATGGTCTTTTCCAATCTCAGTGATCCTATGTTTTTCCAGGAACTCCTTGAATTTGGTAAGGGAGCTACCCAGAAGCACTGATTTTCTGGCAACCAGCCCCATTAGTAGCTTTCCCAAGGAGCTGGCAGCCCCTCCTCTCTCATAACGAGGGCTCACACCTGGGCTCTCGATACAGGAAAGGCCATCATGCAACACAGAAGGGTTGCAGTGCCCCAGCTGCTACCTCTGCCATCACAGGCGGCCCTTGAAAGCAGGCCCCTCTGACATAGTAATAGTAATTGCAAAAAGCAGTGAGGATCCAGCCACAAACTTTAAGAACTCTTGAACTGTCCTGCTGGGCCCTTGCTTTTTGGCACGTATCTAGTGTCACGCACCAACAAAGTGCAAGCGGCATGAAAATAGAAAGCTTCCAGTTAAGCAACCATCTTGATTTGTATCAAAGCCACTTTCCTAGCACTTTAAGATTTAGGTGATAAAAATCTCCTTGCACATTAGTGACATACATCCACAGTATGAGGTGATTTCAACCTACGTTAACAAGACAGAGCTCTCTCCTCAGTAACTAGGACAAATGCTAACTCTGGCATTATCCCATCTGACCTCAGCAGCCAGCCAAAAATGTAGGGAGCGGCAAGTTTCCGTTACAAGCTGATTTGGTAGCTAAATAAGGTGTTCCCTCCATCCCTTAAAAAGAATGCATAAATTCCTTCTTCCTACCCACTGTGAGCACAGCAAAGATCAAACAACACAAAGCAGTGTATTTGCTCACATTCTCACGTCCTTTTTGAAATTCATACCCCCCTTTAAATGGCTCTTCAGAGAGTGACAGCAGCTCTGGCTGCTCCTGCTGCAGGACCCAAGGGTGCTACCAGCTTTGGTGACTGACCCTTCTCAGCCAGAGACTGCTGCCCTGCGGGGGGAGCTGGACATGGCACACACCTGCTCCCCCAGCCCGGTGCACCAGAAGACTTGTCAGTACCAGATATTGATACAGCTGCCCCACAGCAGATCCAGAGCCTGTTCATTAACAGCTTCAGCTGCCAACACAAGACTCAGAAGACTTCTTCCTGAGAATCACCCTTAGTTTGCAGCCCCTTACCTTCTCACAGTTCCCATCCAGAGCTGTGCTTCTTGCTCAGGCCAGGATGACCATCCCTGCCATCCCAAAGCAAGTGGGTTCAGCAAGGTGATCCTACTGGAGGGGGAAAAATTGCTGTTAAGAGTGTGAGGGGTGCAGGGATAATTTTTGGTTTCCTGTGTGGCTCGTTTCAGAGTTAGGAAGGAGGAACAGAGGCAGGAGGAGAGATGGATTGTGTGTTCAGCAGCAATTAAGCACTAGGACAGCCTTTCTCCATCATTAAGAGGACACCATAACTTTACTGATTCCTCTTAGTCCTTGCGTATCTGAACAGTCAACAGTAACACAGGTCACCTGTCAGGAGTGTGTGTTTGGGCCTGGGTTCAACCATTTCCATTGTCTGATTTCCATTAGGACTTTTTTCTTACTCCCAACATGGAGATTCCCTCTCCTCCACCACTTTCAGCTTTGTTCAGTCTATCTGTGATTTCGCTTCAGTCCATTAGTGCCTGCTACAGCACTCACTGAAATCAATAGAAAAGAGCCCATTTTGCTGATTAAGGTGGGAATTAAATTCTTTCTCTTTCCAAGCAGCCTTGAAGCATTGCTTTCTTCTGAAGCAGCCCTTTCTACTTCTGCTCAAATGCACAGAAATGAAAATGGAGGAGGTTGAGTCTGATCTGAAGACTGTACTCCAACCAGCATCTTCCCAGTTAAGGAGAAAGTGACATTTTTAATTGTCATCTTTTGTTTAAAATTTTAGACTGCTTGCAAACACATCACTATCAGTTCTTCATGGAACTGCCTTAGGGATTGAGAGGTTTGGGAGAAATGCTTGGTCTTTTTTCTATGGGAGGTTAGGGGGAAGAAACAATGTGCTTCCTTTCAAGGGTTGTTTCTCCCATTGGTTTTAGGAATGCCAAGATGGCTGAACGTAGCCCTCTGTTTTTCTAGAGGATTAAAACTATTTGAGGGCTGAGTACTAAAAGCTCTCATGCTTTTTGTGGAAAACAGGAGTGCTGAATACTTAGAAAATGTCCCTCCTAAACACTGAGCACAGTGGTTTCCCCATCCCAAAGCCAGGATGCCTTTCAGGCTGGTCAAAACCTGTGTTAACATTTAACAATAAGGGTCTGTTCTATGCATCCTAACAAAAGGAGAGAGGCACACCCTCTTCTTTTTCCTGTGACTACGATACTAAAGCATTTGAAAATTTTTACAGTGCTCATTTGCACATTGCACTTAAAAGCGCAGAAGACCCCGAACTATTTTACCTATTGAGCTCAGCGAAACACAAGCTGTATGATGAGCAATCTGCTAGCTCCCCAGCTTGCTTCCATTTGAGTAAGTGCTAGAGCTGATAATAAAACACAAAACAAGCGACAGTTGTATGAACACTCCCTTAAGTAACATTTGGTATTCCAGAGCTTGAACTTTGCGATAGAGTAATTATTGCTTTGTTTCTAAGGGAAATTGAGGCCAGCAGCACAGCCGGGAATTTCTTACATTTCTGGATGCCCAGCATCCCTGCAGAAAGCAGCTGTTGCGTCCCTGTTTCTCACATCTGCGGGTGACTCAGCTGCCCCAGCCGAGTTTCACCCAGATCCCTCCCCAGGCAGGGCAGGAGCGGCCGTGCCAGCTCCCACCCGCGCAGGCTGGGGCAGCACCAGGCCTCAGAGCTGTGTGAGCTCGCAGGGCCGCTCACAGCTGGGCCCAGGTGAGCCACGGGCATGCTGTCAGGGGGCCCTGCCAGGAAACACCGGTGTCTTTCCCAATCGCTGCTGGAGCAGACAGCACCCAGGTGTGCTATTTAGCTGGCCCGGGTGTGGCTCTCATCCATTACAGTCAGTCCCTGCGATGCTTTGCCCTGAGTCAGGTGCTGGCAGGCCTCCTGGGATCTTCCGTCTCCAGGCAGAGGGAAGATGGGGGCACGCAGCAGTCTACCCTGTGCCAGGAAGGGACAGGGAAGGGCCTTTATTCCCTTAAACAAGGGAATGAACTGGGTCTAGAATCAAAACAGGGCTTGAACTGCTTGGCTAAGAGTGCACAAGCCCATTTGAATGCACTTAAGCGAGCTGACAACTGGTTTTTATCTGGTTAGCGCTCATCAATTAATTACAGACCAGCATGTCCACACCATGGTTTCTCTGTGATTTAGCCAAGCCAATTTTCCAAAACAATTTTAACTAACCCAGGCACAGCTGAACTGTAGAAATGTATTTCGTGATCTGGGACACCAGAGCACAGTCAGGAGGACTCAGGCACACGGTACACATAAATATGGTATTCCAGAACCCCTTGCAGAAACTTGCTGTGGTTGCTCACTATATCCATGCCCTCCACAGTCCTCCTCTGGGGGGATTACTGCGCCCCACAGCAATGCTGGCAAGAGAGGCACATGCCCCTGTCTTTTTTTCCTTCAGGATAGAAGCTGGTGCACTGAGCTTTAGCTGCTGGGAAGGTTTGTGCTAAGGGCCCAGCTTGCAAAAAGTAGGTAACAAACAGCTGAGGAGCAGTAGCATCTTAAACAGCTGCAGCTGTTTCCCCAGTGAACGTGATTCAGAGCCTCAGCGTTCACAAGCTGAAGTTTAGAACATAGCAACAATTCTTGCAAAATATTTTGCTTCTTGCCTTTTTTTTTTCTCCCCCACACAACTTTTTAACCTCTTGGTGCCTATGCCGAGTCCCTACCCAAAATAGGTTTCAGGGTGGAACATACTTGCCACTTGATCCGTGGCTTGCTAAATTTAGCCAAACACAAACTGCCCGTAGAGATGGTTCTCTTGAAATGTCAGTAGCCACACAAAAGGTTGCCAATGTCATCCAGGAAGTGGGACACCACGGCAGTTATATTTCTTACTTAAAATAATAATAAAAGAAACTTTCATACTCTGCGGAGAGGCAACCATAAATTTGATTCCAAAAAAAAAAGGGGGGGGGGGGGGGGGGAGGAGGTAGGGAAGGACAGACTTTAGCAAAGCAGCGGAGAGCCAGAAGAGAACTTTTGTATTTAACATACGTAGAAGAGATTAACTCTCTGACTGGAGTCACTGAAAGCTGAAAAAGAGAATAACCTGCTTCGAATGGTTGTAAGCAGTAAAGTAAGAGAGAGTTAAAGGCTTTTGATCTAGAGGAAGGGAAGATGTTGGAGGAAAAAGAAGAATATGTCGGCGTAACATGCAATTCCATCTTCTTAAGTTACCAAGTGTTTGATGTCAGCATCTGACTTTGTAAGTACATGACTTCTGAAGAAGTATCAAATACACAACAGCTCCTCCATCCAATGAGGTACTGGGATCCAGGGAAATCCCGGTGCCTCATCCTAGGGAAACTTTCCTTGGATCTTTGTGGGGGAGACACCAATGACTAGTAAAAATAAATAAATATATATATAAATATATAAATAATTGCCTGGCAACAGTACTTTCGTGGTCAGGAAGGCATCAAGGGGTGCGAAGAAACTCCTGTACGCAAAGGGAATGCCAGCTCAGCTTGCCTCCATGAGAGAACACTAGGGGCAGCACATCCATCCAGCTTGTCTCCGCCCCCATAATTCCTAAAGAAACAAAACAAACGCAAGAACAAAGCTAAGCTCAAACTGTGTTTCTTGCCTGCTCCAGGGTCAAATATAATGGTAATGAAAATGGTGGTTTGCACCAGCTGCTGCTTCATCATTTGACTGAAAGCAGGTGAACAACTCAGGACAGCCCCAAAGGCAATACACTGCTGAGCTGACCTCATTAGCTCCACTTTGCAGAGCCCCCTGCCTCCCCAAGCCGACTGACTGCCCAGTCTCTGCATTATAGCTTTGAAATGATCCCTCTCCTCCATCAGTATGTACGACTAGTCACCTGCTGTATGTTTAGGCACAGGATGAACTGAATGCTGTGAACTCAGCCAAGCTAAGGGGAGGAGGCGTCTAAAAGCAGATGTAATTAAGGGCTTGTTAGCATACAAAATCATCGTGGTTCCCTCCCAGAGCCCATGGCAAAGCTGAGCAGGACTAGACTGGTCCATGGGCACTGTGGTTCTTGTTCCAGGATGCACACAAAAATGAAGGGCCCAAAACCCAGGGTGAGGTGAAGAAACATCCCTTGTTGTGGGGCCCAGAGAGGAAGCTCGGCTATAGGTACATCTGGGCTGGAGAACTGGCATGCTGTGTTGGCACAGGCGGTATCTCATGTCTGACTGATACTGCTGTCAGCAAAATGTGATACTGCACCCTCCCCTTAAATACAGCCCCCAGCCTACTTGATGCCTCTGTAGAATAACCTGTTGCATCTCAAATCTAGCTAACTGTCTGGGTAACAAAGAGCTATTCTCAAGGCTCAGATGCCTGAACTTCTCCTCTTGGAGAGTAAGGTAAAGGAATGAGGGATTAACTGTGAAAAATGCATGTGTAGGTAGAAATGGGGCTGTTATTCAATATCATACAACATCTTCCTATTTGAGGAGCTGCCTGACTCTTGAGATAGATAAGCTCTCGGCTGTGAGAAGGGATAATGCAGGGTTCTCAACAACAGTGGGACAAGAAAGTGTTCACAGGGCAACCAGTGGTACAGATGCTGCAGCGTTTTATCACTAGCATTTTGCAGAACTCTCCATAAACTAAACTGTTTTCCTACTTGCCCAAAGTCGTGGGTAATTATCTTCATATCCAATATAAATTAGCAAGATGTGCGTGTCACTGATACTGGGACAGTGTAACTTGCATCATTTCTGGCATCCAGTGATCTGTAAAACAATTCTAACTACATGTAGAGAATTATTGCAGCAGGAAAAAGGGGAAGATGCGTGATTAAAACAGATGGGTGGAGCTGACAGCATCACAGTTGTGCTGAATCATCCTCCCTATATGTTATATTTTAAGCTTAGGCTCTTTTCCTCCCCACCACTAGATATCCTTAGGGTCAACTGAAGATCCCTCAGGTCTATAGTTTCATATGCCACCAAAGCAGCAACATCAACACATTCACTTCCTTTTCATCTTGCTTAGAACTTCTGGAGTCCCACTAACTGTGGCACAAAACAGAAATCTCAACTGAGTCCCACGGAGATGCTCACCGGGGTAAAAGTTGCATGCTGAAAGGGAAGCAGGGCCTTTACTCTTAATTAATTCTTATTTAACTCAAATATCTAGCAATCAGTTGGATGAAAATCTCTCTTTGTTTAACATTAAACAGCTGCTGTTCCATTAGTGCCTGAGTAAGCTATTAATCTGAGTTCCCAAAGGAAGACCTCCAGCAAGAAAAATCTGAAAGAAATATCAGATCTTAAAATCTACGGCTCTTTTTCCCTTAGAAGGTGGGAGGGAAGAAGTAGGGGAGTCAGGAGTGCTTTCTTTTCCAAAGATTTAAGGAACTTTTCACAGTCACACCATCTTCACATTCAGAATTCCTGGGTGGGGGCTTCCACTTCGCACAGCTAACCGCAGCAGCAAGCTGCGTGGATGAATAAACCTCCCTGCCAGAGTGCAGGGGTAAACCTAGCACGGAGCCTTTGGGCGAAGTCTTAGCTGCTACTGTCTGATTTGTGGACCTGCAAACTTCCATTCGTAAGAAATGGACCTGAAGCATCATTCTGGATCCTTGAGTGGTCCGGAAAGCTGAGGCAGAGCCTTTGGCTGCAAGGCGCCTGTTCCTGGTGTAAATCTCACCGTCTGTCAAGAACAGAGAGAACTGCCCAAGCCATGACAGCATGAGTCAGGTCACACTACTGTCTTGGCCAGCAGTGGGGCACAACAACCATCATTTAGTCCAGTGTTATCCTCATTAAGCCTCTGCCATGCGATTTGCTAGTTCAGCTAATCTGAATTTGCTGCGGGTATCCGAATGCAAAATAAGCACTTTCCCCTCTTTAATTATAGTCTTTATGTTTTGTGATTTAGGTTGCTCCTGTCATTGTTTGCAAGAAAAGATGGGGTTGCATAACAGTGTGTAACACGATACAGCTGCAGACAGGGCTGCTCAACCAGTGCAAGCCCAAATAGAAAACAGCTTCTGTTAACCAGCAGCTGAACAGCAGGGAAACCTCACCCAGCCCTTTTTCTCTGGTAGGGGCAGGGGAAGGCCTGTGGGCCGTCCCTTTGCCCTGTTTATATCCAGTTTATTACAGCCACCAGCCTCTTGGCAGGATTCAACAAAGTTCTCTCTGGTGGGTCCTGACTAAGATAGGAAGCCAAACTGGTTCTGCTCAGAGTGCCATTTTTGATGGGAGTGCTGGCATGTTTATTTTAAGAAAATGGGAAACTCAACCCAACAATTTCACTTTTCATTCACCTACTGTCAAACCTTGTAGGTCTCCCTCAGGCAAAAATCCAGCCTGTGTCAGCAGGACTGTTGGGTTTGTCATTTTTTCTTTCTTTCTTTCTTTCTTTTTTTTTTTAACTAGGCCTATAGGATCCAGTCCAGCAACTCTTCAACCATCATGTTCGGGGATTAGTCTGTACTTGACCGGTTTCTCATTCTTCTCAGGTGAATTCTGAGGAAAGAAGGGGACAGTGCTGCACCAAAAACAAGCACAAATGCTTCCTCTGTTTGCATCCGGGGCCTACGTGAGCTGCTGAGATCAGAGCCTGGGACCAGATTTTCTTCTTGCGTTCTTCAGCGTAGCTCCTCTGAAGTCACCGCTACCAGATAAGCTGTGCAGCATAGCACAGCCTTATGTGGCCGCTTGGACCGAGTGGCTTATTTTTAGCTCAAACCTCTACCTTAAGCGATACCAGTTTTAATAATCCATCCAGTCCGGCCTTGGTGGTACCAGTAAAACTCTCCCTGCACAAGGTGCTGTGCTCAGACTGTTAAACAGAATACAGTTAAAATAATCACACAACAGCTTGAAAATGTCACAGAACTCTGTGTGTGTGTGTGTGTGTTCAGACCAGTTTGTCTGGCACACTGCATCCTAGGAGATGTTTTAGGGGAAGAAGCTGCACAGGTGTAACCATTTTTTTGCAACCAGAGCAGCTTCTGGGGTAAAAGCTACACTGCCACTTGCTGGTTTCACTGTTCTCCCCAAAATAGAAGTTTTAGGTATGTTGATTTTATCCTGGAATACGAGGTGCAGGGTTTGTCAGATGAAATGAACAGCTGCACGTACTTTTTGTTGCACGGACACACACCGGGGAATGTGGAAGCTGATGAGTGCTACTAGATACAGAAAGACCACCTGAAAACCCCATGGGTGCCAGTTCACGGTTACAAAGATGTGACCTGGAAATCCTTCTCTTACGTGGCTCTGTGTGTTGCACGGACCTATAATGGAAGCTTACAGAAAGCAACTCATCGTCTAACAGAGCAGTTTTTCACCTGGTGCATGCCCGAACCTGATCCAAGCACATCCCATAGCACCTTGGCTACCAGATGTGAATTGCTATTAAACCAACTGCTGCCTACATTAGTTGGGAACATTGCTTACTAAGTATGTTCAGATTTCTGGTTGTCTTGCACCTAGCTATTATCTGATCTTAAAGAGCTACCCAGCAATCCCCTGCCAGTGAAGGCAATGCAAATGTCTCTGTGACAGGATAGCTGCTTTCTGCAGATTGGGTAGGTCTGCAGCACATCATTCTCAGCTCAGGAAGCAAGAGAGGAGATTGAGAGCTCACAATAGCATCTAGAAAAAAAGCCAGCTAAACATCTGACTTCTATGCCAGTTCTATTTCCTTGGGACTTTCCCAGCATTTTTACCCCAAGTGTTTGCAATAGTGAAAGGAAGAAAAAAAAAATGTTGAGATTCAAGATTTCTCTTTCTGGCCCAGGCATCCTAATAGTTCTTCAGCCTGGCTGCAAAACTACATAAACAAGGACGAAATTCTGGCCTGGGAAAATCATGGCAAAAGTCCCACTGATCTGAATGAAGCCAAACGTTCACCCCCACCTTCCAAAATGTACGCACTCACATTTAAAATACATTTTACAAATACAGCTTTAAAATGTACTTTCCAGGGCTGGATAGGAGAAGGAACATCAAAGAGTGCAGCCTTGCTGTTTTCATTAAACTTTCACCAAGTTTGGCTAACTGTGATGAAACAACAACAGTCGTGATCCTGCGTTCTTATTGAGATTGTTATCAAAATTAGCAAAAGCAGTTAAGTCAGATGAGTGAGAAAGCTGTGAATGAAGTTCAGCTCCAGCTGCTGGAACTTTCCTCCAGTACTGCTTGTTTGTCTCCTTAACTACAATTCATCTTTCCTTTTCCCCCGTCGCTTACGGCCTCCAGTCCTCAGTAGGATGCTAGATTCCTTGGCAAAGAGATGCAGGCTGTGTCCGTACCATTCTTCACACTCCACTGATCATTAACTCATCTGCAAAATTCCTTCCAGATAGCTTACATCTTCCCTTCTGTTGCTGCAATGCAGCAGCGAACCTCCAGACTGCCTTTAGCATTTTATTTTTGTGGAGAAAGCCATAGGGACTTCACAACGTGTGATGAGCACCAGGCTTCCCAGAGAGCCCGTGCTGTTCAAGGAAATGCTCTTGAAGCAGCAGGCTGTACCTTGCCCATAGATAAGCAGTGGCGAGCAGTTCCGCAGTGAACCGCGTGGTCTCCACTCGGTAAGAAACGTAATCCCTCTAAGTCAACAAGGAGGCAGGGCACCGATAGCTTTCTCAGAACAAAACAGACATTATTACACCTCTGGTAGTAAAGCAACAGAATTTGACAGTACGTGTCTCCATTACCACAGTAAAGCCTTCCACAAATACAGCCGTCTGAATCCTCTCCAAGTTCTTGGCAAGTCCAGTGCCTCTCCAGTGATGTTCTGGAGGTCTCCTGTGATCTGCAGAAAGCTGCTGGAGTTCAAGGGCTGCACTGTTGTTTTCCTTCTCTGTCCACCCTCTAAACAACAGCTGAATCAGTTGGGATAGGAAAGTACTTTCCTAAGAGGAATTAAGCGGGATGCAATGTGGCAGAAGCAAGTTGCTCCAAGGATGGGTTTTACATTGAGTGAGAGGAAAAGGAAGTGAGATGTTATGCCACGAGGAGCTGTAAAAAGATTTCTTCAGACTCTCTCCACAGAAATTCGTCCCATGCTACAAAATTGCTGGAATAGAGCTCTGAGCTAAGCCAGTTTCTTTCGCTGAATGCACAAAACCGGTGCTCTCACAGCATTCACGGGCAGCCAGCCATAAGAGGGCAGCAAGAATCCAGCACATACAGCAAAGGGTCCCTTTCTGACGCTGGATGTTCAGACAAGCAAAACTTACTGGGCAAAGCAAGAGAAGAGGTATTTTAAAAATATATATTAACTCTCCCCTTCAAAAAGCACTGTTAGCCAGGCACCTACCCACAGGCAGTGCAGTCACATGCCATCCTATGCCAGGAAGAAAAGTGTTGTAATCTCTCATCCTGAATGAGCCATCCGCCATCCTGCCCAGCTTTTATCCTGGAGATATATGAAAGAATTATATTTCTGGCAAACTTCCTGACTTAACAGCTGAATGGAAGTCCTTTGTGAAATATGCATTCCATGGCTTGCCCTTATCCTCACGTAATGAAAATAGAAAAGAAGGGGGGAAAAAAAGCACTGAAACACACAAGCCAGGATACTCGTGACTACAACGCCGAGCCACGAAAGCCAGCCCTGCCACCTCAGCATGATCCTCGTGGCTCTGTGTGACCCAGTCCCCAGGCGTATGGCCCAGCTGCTGAGCAGCAGTGTGCTCAGAGCTGTGCTGGCACAGCGTCCCGAAAGCAAGCAGCAATGTTTTCCTTGGGGGAAGAGGCGTTCAGCCGCTCCCATCCCTGCCAGCACTTCTGCTGGAGACAAAGCCTCACAGTGATGCAGGACAGGCAGTGCCTCTCCATCCCTCTCATGCTGAGGTGAAGCCTCCTCACACTGTGAGCGTATGACCCAAGGTGGAAATAAAACTGGCAAGCCACTAGTGATTCAGCTCCCATCACCAAGAGCAACTTAGGCTCATACCGCCAACATTTTTAGGCAGCGAGATCTGAGGGGAAGTTGGGGACTCAAAATACGTGACAGGAGTGATTTCTAGCGACACATGCCCCGGAGGATCTTCTCAGGGTTGAATCCAGGGGCCAGCCATGCTTTGTACCAGGGATGAAATGTGCACAGTTTCATGGGGACATGCTGGTCAGCTGGCCACAGCCATATGCTGCTGCCACAGTGCCACCAGTGCTCCTCAGCCCAGCCCCACCAGTCCAGGCGGCCATCTCCTTCCACAGCCTGAACCTTCAAGTCCAAAGGGAAATCTTTCTCAAATCTTTCCTTCCCCAGCCACAAAACAAAGCCAGCCACCCACACCTGGTTCTTCTTCCCTCTCCAGCCAGAACTGAGGCTGCTATGCCTGCAGCTGATGGGCTGGTGGCAGCCCTGTGTGGAGGTCAGCTCAGGCCTGGGAGGCACCCACCCATCCTTCTCAGGAAAGCCTGGACATGCTTGGAGACAACATGGCAGCGGGCAGCGCCCTGCCTGTCCCACAGCCCTGCAGGCCTGGGTGAAGCACTGGAGCAGATTGCCCAGAGAAGCTGTGGATTCCCCACCATTGAAACTGTTCAAAAAATTGGGTGGGATGGGGCTTTGTGCATCCTGATCTGGTGGGAGGTGTCCCTGCCTGTGGCAGGGGGCTCGGACTAGGTGATCTTTTTGGGTCCCTTCCAGCCCAAAACATTTTGTAATCCTGTGATTTATAGAGGCCGAGTTTATTATGCCTGCTCACTTTTGTGTCAGCATTGTCCTTTAACTTAAATAGCTCCTCTTCCTCCTTAGCGCTAACCTCCAGGATGTATTTATAGAGAGCGATCATATCCCTCTTTCAGCTTTCCTGGTGCTGGACTAAATAAGCCAAGCTCTTTCAGTCTACTTTTATAACACCAGCTCTCCAACGCCCTAATCCTCCCGCAGCCTTTCTTTGCACCTGTTCCAGTGTGAATCAATCTTTTTTGAAAGTGAATGACCATAACTGCCCAGCATTGTGTGCATGGCATGTCACATTGCTTTTTACAACAGAATTAGTATTTCCCTCTCCCCAGCACAGACCTTCTGCATCGGGCAGCCAGGGATTTCCCTCGCCTCTTTCCTTACACAGTGATAATGAAACGCACGAGATAAGCTGAGAAGCATCATATTTACACAGCCACAACAATTATTTGGGAGGAATGTTGCGGACAAGATTTTTAAATGTTCAAGAGCCAAAAAAAAATTAAAAAAAAAGGAAAAAAAAGAACACAAAATTCTTTCTCTGTGACAATCTTAGACTTGAAAACCTGTCAAACTGAATATGGAAAAAATAATTGCGGAAGGGCTGTGTGGAAAAGGAGTGTCATGAAAACCATTCACAGATGGTAAAATTATTCTTCCAATGGTAGAACTCAGTAAGATGTGTGCTGTGAAGAGCAAACGATGGTCATTGTCCCACATTCCTTTTTGTAGTGTCCCTGTGTGCCTTTGTCATCATTCCAAGTTTGCTGCTGTGCTTCTTTATCTTCCAGCATCCCATCCGACACCAACCGTGATCGCTCCCAGTTTTGCCATCCTTGATCCTCTCATGGATTGGTGAAAGCAGCCTGTTTTCTCTCTGCACACGTTGGATTCTGAACATGTAAACACTGTTTCTTACAGCAACTCCAGGGTTTCTCTGCACTCCTATTCTTCACAGTGACCAGTGATGTGATGCAGCCACAGCCCAGATATACTGCACTGGAGCTCATATCACATCTGTCCAGACAGCTTCGTTCCTTTCAGAGCCCCCAAACACCAGATGCCTGCACTGATAAAGGAGGATGGCTGTTCCACATACTTTCAGCTACTCTCTTTTTAACATCCATTAGGATGTTTCAAAAGGCTGGAAAAGTCCTGCAATGTGTACACCCTGTACAGAGCTGGGGAGGATGTGGGGAAAGGAACTTCAGCCCAGCTTCCTGGAGACCTCCTTGCTCTAGGAAATGATCCTAGTGCCACGAAAAAAAAAAAAAAAAGAAAGAAAGAAAGAAAAAGAAAAAGAAAAAGGAAAAGGAAAAGGAAAAGGAAAAGGAAAAGGAAAAGGAAAAGGAAAAGAAAAAAAACAGTTTAAGAGTAATACTACAAAGCCACAAATCTTCAGGTCCTTCAGTTGCATCAGCCCAGGCATTTTTCTTGTCCCATTTGTTTTTCATGCTGGACGGATCTTGTTTGTTTGCAGAAGTTGACCTGGAGGAGTGTATGTTGACCTGCCAAGAGGATGCTGAGTGCCATGCAGTCGTCTGTGCCCAGCCTGCCCCGCTGCTGGTCACTAGGGGCCACTTGCAGTGCTGTAAAGGAGCAGCCAGCGGCTGTGTCTTGTCACTGTCCTCCCCTCCCTGCCCTGCCTGCTGCCCTGCTCACTGGAGCAGAGCTGGGAACTGGAGGGGAGAGCTGCAAGGGAGGCAGCTGGCAGGGAAGAGGAGCAGAGCTGGTGCTGACTGGGATGGTGGGAGGATGGGGAAGGAGGGGAGCTGAGGCTGGGAGAGGAACATGCTGCTGCAAGTCCTCCCCCCGTGACAACAGAAGAGAAGAAAGCTGATTGCTGACGAGGAAGATTAGGAGGCCCTCCCTTGCCTGTGCCAGCCCATTCCTGCAGAAAACTGCAGCCTCGGTCCTGCCATAAGACACTCGACAGAGCGGAGAGCTGGACCAAGGGTGTGGGAATGGAAGGTCTTTGGATGTGCTTGAACACAGGTGGGGCACAACCATTGTACATCCAGGTGTCATTTCCCCAAACTGGAGGTGGAGGTAGCAGCCTCAGGGCCTTCGGAAAGGGAGGATCCACCAGGAAGAGAGGAAAGGGCAAAAAAGGAGGAGGTGCTGGGAAAAGCAGAGAGCAAGTGAGGCCAAGACAGGCCCTTGCCCCCAGAGCGTCCCAGCAGACAATTCTGAGACACTCTCCTTAATATAGCACCATCTGCCCGGCTATTTTCTCCTCTGGCTCATGTACAGTGATCTCCACATTACAATCAGCATGGCTGGCATACTTGAGCTAGCTGCAGCCTCGCGAGGTCAGGCAGGGAGCAATTTCTGCGTACACACAGCAGCGAGGATTTCAGCCCCAGCTCTCCCAAGCTCCTGAGAAGCTTCTGCCGAAGCTTGCGCTGCTCCCTCTCCCCTGCTTTGACCTGCGCTGGCTCCGTCAGCCAGCACGTGCTGCCCTGCACCCATTGCTAAGCAGCCTGGTCCTTGGGGAGGGTGGTGGATACCTCTGGTAAAAAAGAGCAGGTACACGTGGGCACTGGGCTGAGAAACAGTTTGGCAGCAATCATGATTTTGTTCCGAGACCCATTAATCTGTATTTTTTCATCACACCTCAATACCGTCTTGCAAAAGCAGCACGTAAGAAGAATGCCACATTTGTGGTTTGCTGTTTGTTTATTTCCCCGAGCCTTGTGGTTTTGAAGATAAACTCATTTTTCTCTGATTCAGGAGGGTGGTAGAAGGGATATTAAGGCACAACACTTGTCTGTTCGCAAGGGGTGTGCTTGCCTACATCTTTTTTGTCTTTTTATTTGTTTTATCTGTGCAGACTTTGTGCTCTCTGATGCAGAAACAGGACTTCACCTGCTCCTGTGTTTACCCTGCACCTCACTGAGTTTAATCTGCCATGCAAATAATAATTAGAATGATTTTTATGGCTGAGAAATGCCTCATTTTTCTTCTCCCTACAATGTGTATGACAGAGGGACGGAGCAGGCAAAGTTTGCGGAACCCTTGGTGCTGAGTGCTGATTCCTCCATCTTTTAGCCCCAAGCTCCTGAGAAGAGAGAGGACTCCTGAGAAGAGAGGGAATTTGCTGGGGCAGTTCCAGCAGGGACCAAGGGCTTGCCTGGCACGGCAGAGGCCCGCGCATTCCCTGCAAATATAGCATCCGTTGACTTGCACTGAAACCAAACCCAGCGATACATTTCCTCTCATATGAAGTAATCCTATAGCACAAATCAAGATTAATTGACATCCTCGTGTCTACCACAGCTGCACAAACGGTCGGTGCGGCACAAGTGGGGCCTGTTCGCTAATCGTGAAGTAGCTAAGAGCAGACCTTGGATTACTGTAGTCTATAGTAATATATCACTTTCCATAAAAAGAAAGGAACATTGTGCTCTTTCCCAAAGCTGTTTCGCCCCAGCTCATCAGTTGCCCAGCAATCGCTCTGCTCTCCTAACACTTGCATGGCAGAAAGAGTGGTTCTTAATCCCCCAGAAGTTCTGCTGCGCTCAACTGAAGCAAAAGGAGCTGGGACAAGTGCGTGGGGGGAGAGGTGGTTCACAGCAGCAAAAGACTGCAGCACGAGGGGAGTTTCCAGGATATCAGAACTCTAAAGACCAGTTTCGCCTTCGTAATGACTTCAGAGTGCTCTGCCCTAATGGTGATCAGGAGAACGCGTGACGGGCAAGAGCGGGCTCTGCTCTCTGCAGAGGAGTTTCATCTCTCTCTGAACAGTCAGACCTGCTGCTGAGTTACGGCTCCATTTCAGTTTTAAGGCACACAAGATCTCACGTTGTGAAACCAGTCATTTCGCAAACTGGCTGAAGTTTTCAGTCATTTTGCAAAATGCCAGGAGGTATGCACGTTAAATCCTCACCCTCTGGCTATTACTAACTCACTCACTGAACGAGAGATGTAAAACTATTCTTATGTTCATTCCTACAAGCAGGCAATCTTTTGTAATTACTTCTAAAGCCGGACAGCAACACCCATCGCTTGACAGAGCTAACTAGTATTTTCACAATGGAGAATTGTAACATCATAGAATCGTCATCATAGAACATTTTGAGTTGGAAGGGACCTTTAAGGGACATCTAGTCCAACTCCCCCACAGTGAAGACATCTACAGCTACATTAGGCTGCTCAGAGTACCATAACATCAGCCATCACGTTTCAGTCTCGCCCGTAACATCTGCCTCTGCCTTGCAGAGCTCTAGCCTGCAGCAGCAACTCCATTACCCAAGCCAGCCTTCCCCACATGAATATTGATAAATTGTCTGAATCCATCATAAAACTTTATTTCCATTGCCAGCCTCACCACAGGAAAACTGAAGGAATGGTCACAGAAAAAGACAACACATTTTAAGAAGATCAAGACCAGGGTACTATGTGCTGGGAGAAAATACCTAAGTTCCCATATATAGGATGGGGAAATTTAGATTGGATATTATGAAGGATTTCTTCATGGAGAGGGTGGTCAAGCATTGGAATGGGCTGCCTCAGGTAGTGGTGGACTCCTCATCTCAGGTGATATTAAAGAGATGGGACTGAGTAGCTTGGGTTGATGGTTGGAGCTACTGATATTGAATGTCTTTTTCAATTTAAATGATGCTATGATTTTACAGAGAATCCACTGGCGAGGTACAAGTTCTTCAGGGCAGGATCAGGATGATGCACTGAATGTCAGCCAGTATCACTGTGAAAAAGGCAAACAACATGCTAGACATAAATAAACAGGAGAACAGCCCTCAGGACAAGTGAGGTAATAGTTCCTCCCTGGGGACTGCTACCCTTTTTCGGACATAAAAACACCAACAAACTGGAAAAGGTCCAGAAGAGAGGAAGGAGAAAGATAAGAGGTCTAGAAAACTCAGTCAGTGAAAAAGGACTGGAAGAAGTCCATCCATCCAGGAATATCCCAATCTGTACAGAGTTGCTGGAAGCCGCAGTGTACCAGAATGCCCAGAGTGCCCGGGATGCCCATTCACACAAGTAGTGCAACAACCATGCCAGGCAGTTTGAGAATGTCTCCAGCTCTCAGTTTCTTTGTGTGGCAATTGAGAAGTGAAATCAAGCAGTGAGAAGAAATGTCTGTGATTCCTGTCACAAGTTGCCCAAACTTCATTCGTCATTTCGTCAGGAAAACGTTTTGCGAAGTTAAAGAAAACCGTAGTTATTCCATGAAATTGTTTAGCAGAATGACTAACCCACATATGAAAACACTTTTAAAAATTAATCTAGCCAATTGCTCATATTACCCTGTTGTAACACCTGGCAGCTGGCAATCACAGAACCAGTGGAGACTAAGAAAAGCAGCACTCTTGCTTTGCAGAAGGATAGAAGGCACTAAAAGCTGCTTTACATGATTTGACCACTGAAACCACAGGAGCCTTTGGTCAAATCAAGATCCAAGATTAATTTTTTTGAGTTCAAGCCTACTGCTCTCTCCATCACCATCAACACACATTCCCACTCTTGTTTACCCTCCAGTATATGTTGCAGTGTAAACATGGCTATATGTTGCACAACACAGCATCCTATGGGATAGAACACAGATTATCTCCCAAAGTAATGCTAAATCTAGTCACCTTTGACCTTGCAGGAAAATTCATATTCAGAGTCTGAGTTGTGACTGAAGTCACATCCCACATCAGCACCCATAGTCTGTCAGACTGGGGATTGCCTTTCCTTACTGCCTTTGTGCGTAGGCGCAAAACAGGTGTAGAAATATATATATATATCAAGAGAAGCATCCAGGTACTACAGCACAGGGCAGAAAAGGCCTGGTTGCTCTCTGTTCTGGTTGCTGTCTGTTCAAATCCTTGTTTGGCCGGAGGCATGTGTGCACCACTTTCATTTCCTCTCTTCCTCGCTCGCTCTCACACATGCAATTTCCCTGGAGCAGGCTGCCTGGCACTCCTAGTTTTCTGACTAGAGCAAGCAGCCTTTCTGATATGCACACACACACGAAAATAAAGAGCTGACAGAGTCAGCCTTATCCCCAGCAGATCCCCTTTGGTGCCCGCCAGTCCCTCTGAGCAGGGCTGCTTCGCGTACGGCAGATGGGCAGTACACAGGCTGGGAGCTGGCAGTGCAGGGGATGATGCAGCACCCAAGCTGGGGAGGATAAAGTTAACCCAGCTCCGTCTGCTCAGCCTGGAGGGTAGATGGATTGCTGCGCAGATGCATCCCAAATTTCCAAGCCCGCTGGTCAGCCTCGGGATGGGTCCCCAGAGAAATCTGGAAAAATAACTGATTCCATAAAAGTAGCCTATCAGTGCTAACATCCAAAATCTTTTTCCTCTGTTTATGCTGACAGCTGATAGGCTCTCCCTGCAGCCATTGCAATGCTTTCGCCCCTTCAGGACCCCGGGGCTATTGAGGTGGAGGCGTGGATTTATGGCACTGGTTTTCACAGGGTATAACTCTGAGCCTCAGGGATCAAGGGTTATGACATTTTTATGGCCTCTCCTCTCCCTCGCATATGAATATGAAGCAACCGTAAGGAAAAACATCTGGTTTCACTTTTCTTTTCTCCACCACTGTTCCCATCTGACAAAACCTTAAAAACTTGCCAGTGCTCTAGCGAGCCGTGTGTGCCAGCAGCCTGCAAGGAGCCAAGGCTTTTTTAGCATCATCACAGTGAGTGTACGCTGCCCTGGAAGAAATGGCCCCACGGGCTGCTTGAAGGCAAGAATACCCAGGCCTCGTCCCACTGCCAGGTGTGCTGGCAGCCCTCCTCTGATGCTTGGGCAGGGTGAAGGGCTGCTACAAGGCTGCCCTCCATCTTGATCTCATTACAGGATACATCTCCAGAGGGAACTGTGGGCCACCGCAGGGAAGGCTGCAGGAGGAAGCGACCCCAGCTACGTCAAGTGAAAGCAAGCAGCAAGGAGGTGTCCTGCCACCCTCCTCATGTCAGGTCTCATCCATCATGGACACCCTTTAGTAGGTGTTCTGCAGGGCAGCAAGATGGGCTTACTTTCCTTCTGCAAAACACAGCTGAGGGAGATGGGCCCAAAAATCTATATGGAGGCCAGTGGTCTACAAGACCTGGCCATACCTGCTACTGGTGTCACAGACTCAGAGGCCAGTCTGGCACAGGTGGCCAAGAGTTGAATCCACACCTAGACACCCAGTAACACTGACACAGCATAATTTCTTCCTTCAGGTTATATCTTATTTATCTGAGAAAAGTCAAGATATTTCAAGGAATTTGAGAGTCTTTCTCCCTTATCTAAAAGAAGGAAAGGCAGACAGGCAACAGGCAAAGGGCAGTGTAGCAGATCTGGAAAAATTCAGACATAATCTCACTCTCAGCTTCCTGACACAGAATCAGAGAATCAGAGAACCATAGAACCATAGAATAATCATCATTCCGTGGTTCCTCCCAAGGTCTTCGGAAGAGATCTTAAAGATTGCCTAGTTTCAGCTCCCCTGCTGTGGCACCCATCTCCGGGTTCAAACCCCTGGAGGAAGCCAAGGCAGTGAGACACTGAAACAGGTTGCACAGAGAGGTGGTGGTTGCCCCATCCTTGCAGACATTCAGGTCGGGCTGGAAAGGGCTCTGAGCAACCTGATGTAGCTGTAGGTGTCCCTGTTTGTTGCAGGTGAGTTGGACTAGGAGACGTTTAAGGGTCTCTTCCAGATCAAACAATCCTGTGATTCTGTTACTCTGTGACGGTATCTGGTAAAGAGGGACAACTTAAAGAACTGTGGTGTTCTGGACCCCAGGGATGTGCTGACTACCAGCTGCTGTGGAGGCCATGGGATGGAGGAATGCAGTTGTTTCAGGGCTGCATGGCAATGAAGGCCTCAAGTTAGGCATTAGAAACAGATCTTAGAAACAATGGCTCACAAAAATGGTTAACAAAACTGAACCCTGAAAAATGTCTCCGAGGAACAGGAAGGGTTCACAGAGAAGGATTTTGACCATCAAGCTGTATGAAGAAAAATTCTACTCTGGGCTGTGGGCTCCAGGAGAAGGCCCAGGGTATTGTTTTCCAGTTTCTCGATCTCTTCCTGACTTCCCTTCTCGACTATGCCAGTAGAAAAACACCACTCCCTCCTCTTATTCTTTTTCTTTGTTTACTTAACTTTTTTTCCTCATAGCAACACATAAAGATGAAGCCATCCGATATTTCCAAGTAACCAACCAAGACCATTATTCACTGAAAGCACTGGCCTGGGTCCTAATTGCTGCTGGTCTCAACTCAACACAAGAGTGGCACACAGATGTTAATAGCTCCATACAGTACTCCTCTCGTGTCAAGTTGACCCTAATTCCTGAAAGTCCCCTGGGGTAATGGATAAAACTTCATCAATACCACAACCAGAGAAAATAGGCGTGCTAGGTACATCTGTGAAGGAAAAACAACGGCAAGAGGGGGAGACAGGGTGGAAAGAGCATTTTGCACCCTTTTCTGAGGAATGCAGAGGGAAAGAAGGTAAAAAGAGCCAGTACTCAGTGGTATCTACAGGCCACGTGACAGGATGAAGAAACCTTACATCTCAGTGACAGTGGGACAGTGAGGACTTTCCAGATCATGTGCCAGTGCCCTGAGAATGTTTGTTGAGGAGGTTGGACCGTTCTCTTTTCTCATCATCCTTCCAAACCTTTGCTCCAGGCACACTGCTCTTCTGGCATTACACAATTTCTTCACCCTATTTCCCTCTAGTCACACAAAGAGCCTGTGTTTTGTATGAACCTTTGTTTGAGGATAAAGAGCATCAGAACTGCCAGGTAACAGTACTGCACTATGCGGGTGCTGTGGTCGGTGTAAAATCCCTGCTAAGGAGGGGGAAAGCACTGTGCTCTGCTTCTCTCCCTGCTGGAGGCACTGGAAGGATAAAAGGAGAGGGCAGCAAAGTGTGTGACTGACAGCAAAGCATGGTGCTTTTGTTTTTAGCCTACTTTGCTGCTATAACCAGTTGCAAGAACCTGACTATTTCACAACAGAAAGTCACTGAGCTAAATTCTTTGGTTTTTTTTTTTACTTTTGAAAATACAGTTGCCCTTCAGGCATGGTAGGGAAAAGACTCCAGTTTGTTACCAGCTCCCTGGAAGGTTAGGAGCTTGTAACACTCCCTCACCTTTTATTGCCCTTATTCTTCACATCCTGCCCATCGCCTGGGTGATTTTACACCTCCCTCTTGCTCTCAGTCCCATCTATCACACAGTATCTCCCTTTCCCTCTCGCTTCCGCCTCTTCTCTGCTCTGCTCTCACATTCCAGCTTCCCCTGCTCACCCCCAAAGTGTGTGGGGAGATCAGCATTCCTCCCATGCCTTCAGGCCCTCAGCCCACGTGGCTGCCTGTGGCCGGCCAGCAGCTCCCACCCTGGCAGCAGGAGCCCAAACCCGCTGCTCCTTGCATCCAGGCCGAGTTAGCCAGCCAGAACTGCCGACACGTCGGCCAGAGGCTTCAGCCTAACCGAGGGAGGTGAGGAAGGACAGTGCGAAAGTCCACTGCTGCATTCCGGGAGGTGGAAATTGGTACAGCTGGTACCGCGTGCTTAGCTCTCAGCCAAAGTCCTTTCTTTCAAGGTTGTGCTGACAAACTGCAAAAACAACGGCTGAAAGCACAGCGTTCGGTGAGCGGTGGGGAAGCTGCCCCAGAAGAAAGAATTCGTGATGGGGAGGTTTTAGCATTATTTGTTTTCAAGACGAGCCCTTGGCAGGGACTTGTCGACAAGGGAGAATGAAAGGTGTTGATCCAGAGTACATCTAATGTGCTTGACACCTGTGTGTTTCTTCCAGCAGAGGTCTTTCAGAATCAGTTCTTAATGAGCAAGATAATGGGAAGACTCCCTGGACCTTTTCACCTGCCCCCAGGACAGGCTATATGCTGCACATTAAGGCACGTTGCAAGAAGATTTTATACCTGGAACAAATACTTCCCACCATTCTAGATGACTGCTGTGCCACACTGCATTCTTTCTGACATGCTGGAGTGAATAAATACTCCTGGAAGAATAAATAAATTTCTGCCATCCCAAACTTCATGTTGGGAAGCCAGAGGCCCTGCCCCGAGTAGGACTCCGTGTGCAACTGGCTGCTTGCGTGCTGACCGGAGGAAAGAGTTACAGAGCTGTAAAAATAATATTTATTAGAGGGTGACTGACAGCCAGCACAGTGGAACCTTATTCAGAACAGCAGAAAAATCCCCTGTGCTAACTAGTTGATTGCTCAAGATTTCCACGGCCATTTCGTTTGATCTCTCGCTCAAGTGCCACGTCTACCGGGCAAATGCATTCCCTCCGTTCCCTGATGCCAAGTTTCACTCCAGCATGTCCAACCCACTGCCTGGTGCTGCCGCGCTCTTTCCAAGGGAGCTCTTCCCCCTCCCTTCATCCCTCCTTTCCGCAGGTCCGACTGGTTGCAGCTCGGTGCTGTCTAACGCCTGCGTGATAACAGCAAGAACCAGGATTTCCTGGTATGCCAGAAATGGGTTTGCCACTCCTGCCTGTGTGAAAGGGGTGGGACGGGAGGCGAAGCAGCCACCGGGTGTTAGGCTCTGGGTCGTGTCTGTGCACCTTGACATCCTGCCAGGCTATAATAGGAGAGACCTGTAGGGAGCAACATATGTCAAAGTTGGTAATTTTCCTTCCTGCCTTCGCTCCTCGAAACCGCCTCAACTGGATCAGTGCCCGCCCCGTTCCTTCTTTGGACAGCCAGCGAAGCATGCACACTGCGAGAGCGGCTGCCAGCTCTGCTGGAAAATGTACAGACCAAAAGATCACCTGTGACTGCGCAGCCTTGGCGTGAGCCCTTCTGCACGTCTGCAGCTCCTAGCTGCTGCTGCGGCTTTTGGAGGCAGTGGCAGCCGCCTGCGGCGCAGCTGCTGGAAACGCTCCCTGAAACAGGGCGGGTGGCCCCGGTGCTTGCAGCAGCCTTCCACACCTCCCCATTTTTAAGCCCGGCTGTGCTAACAGTGCCTCCTCTCCCCTTCTCTCCCCAGTGATTTCTAGCTTCCCCATCCAGCCACAGTGTCGGTGCGCTGCTGGAAAGGGCGTCCCCGGATCATTTGCAGCTGGATCTGAGCCAGATGCAGCACTCACACTGGGACCGCGGTGCCTTGCACCTACTTGTGACACCAGGCTGCACCGATGTTTCAGCTGAAATGCAGCACTGCAGCTGGGGAGCTGGGCTGGGAGAGCTAAGCTACACCCTTTTCCAAGGGGCCCCCCAAATTTGGTCTGCTGGGCAGGATTACCAATAGTTGCACAGAAGAGCTGCAGTCTCTCGAGGTGTGCAGTGGTTTGAGTAAGCTGTCAAGCATCCAGGTTCACTGGCTCCGTGGGCTAAATTCAGGTGTCACGTCATCTGAGGCTGTCCCAGCCCTAGCTGGGGCCACTCTGCCTAAAGATTTCGTGTGAAGAAAACTGATAAGTTCCTGGAACTCCCAGAGCTGCCAAAGCAGAGCTGCTCTGCTCGTCCTCCTGCCTCCTCGTGCCAGCCCTGTGCGCAGCCATCTCTTCTGCCACTCACAATTCAGCCACTTTAATTTTAAATGCCCTATCAAGGCAAGCACGGCAAGAACAGAGAAATGCAAACCCACAGAGATCTAGAAGGCACTCTGAGCTGGGTATTGCTCGATTCCTCTGTTGTTGCAAGTGATTCAGAAAACCCTGTGTAATCAGGCTCATCTCCTGCCATCTGTTTGCTGAGGCGCTATAGGGACTGGGTATTGTAACGCATTGCATAACAGAGTTGCCTTTGATTTAGTGTACTTTGTGCAATATGTCCTACTGCCATTGCGCATAGGGCTCAGGGTGAGGTTTCCAGGCTCCTCTCTTTGTGGCATCGTGACTCACTGCGGTGGATGAGGGGGCCACACCGACCCTATGCATCCCCCCAATTCTGAGTCAGAGGCTCTGATTACAGGGACGTGCTTAGGATTACAGACAAGCTCTCACCCAGAAACCTCCTTCTCTCCCAGCCCTGCCAGCATTGTTGCTAACGGAGGTTTTGTTCTCTCCCAGATGAGGTGGGAAGGATGGAAATTCAGGGACTCTCCGGATGGCCTGCAACTGTATATCAAGATGTCAGATCAAAGGTACCAATCGATCAGCTGGGCCAGTGACACCCAGGTACATAGTGATGGGATGACATAATCCTGTCCTTTCTCACGCCAGGAAGACTTACTGTAAAACAAAAACATGCAGTGGCAGCTCATGTAGGTGGGTGCTTTGCAATGCGGCTGTTTGGCACTGGCCTTCTCGACAGCAAGAAACAGAGGCATCATTTTACAAACCTTTAAGACGTCTGATTGCTGTTGTGGGGAGAAGGCAACCTTATTTCTGGAAGGCATCACTCCAGCCCTGCCTGATTACCTCTTTCACTTGGCTGCAGCAGAGGCCAGAGTGATGAGTGGCACAAGAACACTCAGACCCTCATGGATGAACATCTCCTGGTGCCCACATCAGGGACAGAGCTGGCTGAGCCCCAGCTTTTTGAAGGTATTTCTCACCTCCTCAAGTTGAGTTAGACAAATCCCTGACTAACTGCTATCTGCCATTGCAGAATATCTGCACTGGCTGTGGTGGATGCACAACCAGCTCTGCTCTGCGCAGGCTGCACCTCCCCATGTGTTTCAGTGTGTTGCCCAGGCTGCCACTGCTGAAATACTTGACCTGGTTTTATGGGGAAGGATGCAGTCACACAAAGCATCAGCATTTGGGAAGTGACTCAGAGAGTCAGCTATAGACACTGAAATGCAGCTTAAAAAAAAAAAAAAAGAGAGAGGAAGACCTGACATCAAAGTGAGCGACAGAGGACCAGAATCCTGTGGATTTCATACTTGGTAAACTGGATTAATGACAGGGAAGGAGCCCTACATGTTTGTGCACCAGAATACGGTGCCCCTGCACAGCCAGAAGCTCAGCAGTCTGTGAGATGTTGCAGAGGACCCAGTTGCACCATCCCTCCCCATCTCTTGCTCAAGCTTCCCAGGTGAGCATCTGCCACTGATTCCTGTAGCATCAGAGCCAGGCGTGTCAGTGCCTGCTGACAGCCACTGCCTTCACCTCCCTGTGGGGGAGCAGAGAGGAAGAGGAGGAACTGCTGAGCTGGCCTGTATGACCCCCATCTCCGTGCCCATGGGAAGCATTTACACAGTCCTCTTGCTGCTCTGCAGCCACCCTAGCAACAGAAAAGGATCAGTTTATAGCAGGAGAGGAAGTTTACTTTTGGGGAGTTCAGCTGGCCATCACTAGCGTCAAGCATGGCTGGAAAACAAAAGGCCGGGGGGTGGGAGGAAACACATTTGAAGAAGCTTCCTACGTGCAAAACCAGCCAAGCTTTCTCAATCACCATGAGATGCTGCATCTCCCTCCCCTAGGTCAAAGGCACGGATGCCTGTGCTGGGGTATTATCTCTCATCTCTTGCAGATGCCTGTGAGCAGGGCAGCTGTAAATCACGGTAACTTGGAGCCACGTTCCCACCTGCAGCACTGTGCTGCAGCCCAGCATTTAGAGGCACAGGACCGATGCTCACTGGATATGCAGAGGCTGTCTTCAGGCCTTCACAATGCCCCTTGTGGATGGGAGAATCATAGAATCATTAAGGTTGTAAAAGAAGATGATCATCAGATCCAACTGTCTCCCCATCACTCTCATGCCCACTAAGCCACATCCCTCAGTGCCACATCTATATTTTCTTGACCACCTTCAGGGACAGTGATTCCACCACCTCCCTGGGCAGCCTGTGCCACCGCCCCACTGCTCTTTCCAAGACAAATATTTCCTCATATCCAGTCTGAACCTCTGCTGTCACAGCTTAAGGCCATTACCTCTTCTCCTATTGCTTATTATCTGGGAGAAGAGGCCAACCCCCACCTCACTTCAACTTCTTTTCTGAGAATTGTAGAGGAATATCTAGCACCGTTCATCTGCTCTGCAGGTAAAGCAGCAGAAGTGCATGCATTCAGACTGAGGTGCCCTACATGGGGGGATGGGGGGGTTGAACTTATTAACATGAAACTTATTTTACAGCCGTGCCATTAGCGGTACCTTGATAAAATCTGAAATGACAGTTGCACCCAGGGAAACAATCCATTTCCAAACACTGAGGCATACTCCCAAGACAGCTCACCTTCACCTGCATGGCTCCTCATTCTTTTGTATCTCTCCTTGCAGATGGAAAGCCACCGAGTGGCAGGAATACTGCCCAAGAGCTGAAAGAGTTGCTGTCAGCTCTTGTTGTAGCACTGGGCTGATGTCGGAGTGCGGTCACCCTGGGGAATTGCACTTCCTCAGTGAAAGAAGCAATAAACATAGCATCTCTGCAGCTCTGAGGGAAAACAGACCACGTCCTGTAGTCAGTCTCTCCCCAGTAGTTCCCATCACTGGCCCTGAAGCAGCAGAAGAGAAAGGGTTCTTTTGGGAACTGAGGGCAAGGGACTGCTCTAAAATAAGATCTATCCCCAGCTGAACAACCCCAATGCCCACAGAGAAGGAAAACATTCTCAGAACATGCTAAAATCCTCAGCTGAGCTCACCACTGTGCATCACAGTCCAGAGTGAATGAGCGGTACCTCACACACGTGTATGTGCTGTGCAGGCAGAGCTTGGGGGAAACACGGGAAATACCCAAGTGAGAAAGCGTGTGTCAGCCAAAGAACCAAGCTTAGCAAAAAGACAGCAAGCCATTGCCTTGGAGAAGAAAAGAGGATAAGGAAGGGCATGGAGAGGAAAAAAGAAAAGCCACAACAAGGCAGCACTGTGTGGAAAAGAGATCTCCTGGAAGACCTTAGAGACAAAGGAGTGAAACAAAGCCAGCTACTCTTTAAAGATGCCTTTCTGAGGGTGCAAGAGCTCTCCATCCCTCAGAATAAGACAGCAAGCAGGGGAGGCAGGAAATCAGCATGACTTGGCAAGGACATGTTGGTCAAACTGAGGGAAAAGAAGGGCAAGTACAGACAGTAGAAGTGAGGGTGTATCACCCAGGAAGAATACAGGGATGCTGTCCAGACTTGCAGAGATGGGATTAGGAAAGCCAAGGCACAGATGGAACTGAACTTGGTGAGGGATGTTAAAAACAAGAAGGGATTCTACAAGTACACAGGTCAGAAGAGGCAAGTCAAAGAGAGCGTACCTCATGTGCTAAATGGGAAATAATAACTGGCTACAATAGATACAGAGAAGGCTGAGGTATTCAATCAGTTCTTTGCCTCAGTCTGATTGACAGTCAGGATTCTCATATCCCTGAACCTCACATTCCTGAACCTGAACCTCTAGATGGGAAATGGAGGAGCAAACTCCCCCCCACTGTAAGTGTAGAGCAAGACTAAGACTGACTCATGAGAATGAATGTGTATAAATCCATGGGGCCAGATGCATGCACCCCAGAGTCCTAAGAGAGCTGTCCTGGTTGCTGAGCCACTCTCCATCATATTTGAAAAGTTGTGGCTGTCAGTCAAAGTCCCTGGGGACTGGAAAAAGGGAAACATCACTTCTATTTGCAAGAAAGGTAGGAAGGAGGACCCAGGGAACCACAGGCCAGTGAGCCTCACCTCTGTGCCTGGGAAGATCACAGAACAGATCCTCCTGGAAAACATGTGAAGGCACACGAGGGATGAGCAGGTGATCCGAGACAGCCAGCACAGCTTCACTGAGGGAAGGTCATGCCTGACCAATCTGGTGGCTTTCTATGATGGAGTGACAGCATCAGTGAACAAAGGGATAGAATCTGATGTCATCTACTTGAACATCTGCAAGGCCTTTGGCATGGTCCCTCACCACATCCTTTTCTCTAAATTGGACAAATATGTTTTTGAAGGGCGGACTATTCAATGGTTAAGGAATTGGTTGGAAGGTCACAACGAGAGGGTTGTGGTCAATGGCTCTATGTCCACGTGGAGGCCGATAATGAGCAGTGTCCTCCTGGGATCTGTCATGAGTCCAGTACTCTTTACCATCTTTATCAGTGATATAGATGATGGGCTTGAGTACACCCTCAGAAAGTTTGCTGATGACATCAAGCTGAGCAGTGCTGCTGATGCAGCAGAAAGAAGGGATGTCATCCAGAGGCGTATATACATGATATATGATATACAAAAAAGGTGGGCCCTTGTGAACCTAATGAGGATCAGCAAAGCCAAATGCAAGGTGTTGCACTTGGGTCGAGGTAGTCCCAGACTATACAGTCTGGGAGAAGAACTCCTTGAGAGTAGCCCTGCAAGGGGAAGGACTTACGGGTCCTGGTGGATGAAAAGCTGGACATGAGCCAGTATTGTGCACTTGCAGCCTGGAAGGCCAATGGTATCGTGGGTTCCATCAACAGAGGGGTGTCCAGCAGGGTGAGGGGGGTGTTTGTCCCCCTGTATTCTGCCCTCATGAGGCCCCATCTGTAGTACTGCATCTAAGTCTGGGGCCCCCAACACAGGAAAGATTGGGAGCTTTTGGAGAGGGTCCAGAGGAGGGCCGTGATGATGCAAGCGCTGGAGCACCTCTCCTATAAATACAGGCTGAAGGAACTGGGCTTTTTCAGCCTGGAAAAGAGAAGACTGCAGGGAGACCGCATTACAGCCTTCTAGTGTTTAAAGGGAATTGATAAACATGAGGGAAATCAACTTTTTACATGAGTAGATAGTGACAGAACAAGGGAGAATGGTTTTAAACTCAAGGAAGGGAGATTTAGCTTAGATGTCAGGGGGAAGTTTTTTACAGAGAGAGTAGTAAGGTGCTGGAACAGGTTGCCCGGAGAGGTTGTGGATGTCCCTGGAGGTTTTCAAGGCCAGCTTGGATGGGACACTGGGCAATCTGATCTAGTACATGACCTAGTGTCTGGCAACTCTGTGGCAGGGCGGCTGGAACTTGATGGTCATTGAGCTCCATTCCAACCCAAGCAATTCTATGGAAATGATCAGATCCATGGAGGAGAGAAGGGACAGTGGCACCATGAGGCATGAGACAGGAGAAGAACCCACATGGATGAGAAGAGTGAGCCATAGCTGAGGCCTCCAGAAAACAAAGTGAGAGAAAGGATGATGACAGTGAGTATGGGTGCAGCATTGGTACTGCAGTGAAGGCTGTGAGGATGTGTGAGGTCGCCTGGTGGGGTTAAGGAATTGACCCAGCCTTTTAGAGATGTTCGATTCACCCAAGAAGCAGAGATGCTGAAGATGCAGCTCATCTTATCATGAAGCAATGTCAGCTACTTGGTACATCTACTCCTCTCTGAGAAGAGGACCTACGGTAATTATGCCAGAAGAAGGTAAATGCATAAAATGAATGAATAGTTTTGTCTTCCAGCCCTCTGCTCCTGGGTGACAAGCAGAAGGGCATGAAGGCTGTGTGTGTGTTTGAGGGTGATCTCCTAGGAGATTTTCCCCAGGCTTGGGTGTTGCCCAAGGACACATGAGCTGGTTTCTACACTGCTTCACTCCCAAGCTCATCAGCAGAGAGGGCCCTTCTGAGCAAACTTCTCAGGTGGGTTTCACTTCTGCTGGCAGCACCCATCTGCACACATGTCTGCCAGTGTCCTCAGTGTCACTCAAGTCTCACATAGCCTGCTGTAGCCCTGGTCACAGAACAGTCAGGCTTGATCTCCTTACTCAGATTAACAGCCACCCTCCAGATGCCTTGAGGTCATGGTGAGTCTTCCTACAAGCTTGGCTCCAGCTCAAGAACTCATGTAGGTGAGCAAGGGGGGAATCACCACGCTGGGCTCAGATCTGTTGCTCCCCCTGCTCCCCACATCTGCCCACACACAACACAAAAGGATGCTGCAACACCAGCCAAACCAGGCCACCTCATCTGCAAAAAGCAGGAGGACACCTGTGTGAATGAGGCACCAGCAGGGCAGTCAGTGATGGCTCAAAACCTCGGCACAGCTCTTTGAAAATTGTACAAGGGAGTAGACGGTGCCAGGGAGGTAGAAGTGTTTTTTACATTCCTTTATTATATTCCTTTATTATAATGTATGAAGGAAAATACTCTGAAATAACAGTCAGGATCGGCTGTAGTTCTGTGGCACTTGCCAACTCCTCCTCCTGATCCTCTGCACTGATAGCAGCTGCAGGCAAAAGGCAGCAGCTCGGTCATGGTGGCTTCTGTGCCATGCTTGGTGCCACCAGAGAGCAAGCTCAGCAAAGATGTTGGACTTCCAGGCAGGTAGAATGTTTAGTTTAGCACTGACTTACATCTCGGAGGGGCCAGGGTCTTTCGGTCCAGGCCCTGGGTGCACGCAGAGGCCACACACATCTCCAACTCAAGCAAAAATGTAAACCAGCTCACAAGATCATAGAATCATAGAATCGCTCAGGCTGGAAAAGATCTTAAAGAACGAGTCCAACCGCAACCTAACCAAACTACCCTAACTCTAACAACCCTCTGCTAAATCATGGCCCTGAGCACCACATCCAAACAGTTTTTAAACACATCCAGGGATGGTGACTCAACCACCTTCCTGGGGAGCCTATTCCAGTGCTTAACAACCCTTTCTGTAAAGAATTATTTCCTGATATCCAACCTAAACCTCCCCTGGCACAATTTGAGGCCATTTCCCCTCGTCCTGTCACCTGTCACCAGTGAGAAGAGACCAACCCCGCTCTCACTGCAAGCACCTTTCAGATATTGGAAGAGAGCAATAAGGTCACCCCTCAGCCTCCTTTTCCCCAGACTAAGCAGCCCCAGTTCCCAGATGGTGCATAGAGTTGCCAAAATGTGAGCTTTGCTACTGGCTCACCGTCTGCCTCTAGGTACATGTAACAACACAGTAAATACCATCTGCATGTATTTGCAGATATAATGGTCAGATAAGTGGTAAGGATGGTACGGAAAAGGTCTGTTAGGAACAAGAAATGTTAAAAACAGGCATCTCCATCTTTGTTACTGCCACTACTTCATATAGAAATAATGCTTTCATTAGTTAGACAAGAAGTGGTCATCACAGATGGTAGAAATAATCAAAAGAGAAATAATAGGAAGGTTGTTATTTACTTTTATACGTTTTTCTATAGCCTGAAGAGGCTGAAGAGCTGTCCCTGAGCATCGCAGTGTGTTCTGGTGCAAGATGAAATCCTTTGGAAATGCAGCAGCATCAGCCTGTTCAGATTGGAGTAGAAGGGAGAGTCTCAGAACGAGTCATGTTTGGGACACCGAATGGGAGATGAGGAGAGTTAAATTTTACCACAGGCATGTCCAACCCGTGACCCACAGGCTGCATGCCACCTGGCACAGCTTGCACTGCGGCTGCCCCCTGCCCAGCGCCATCATGGTGATGGCTTTCCCTGCCAAGCAGCCTGGCTTGGCCCACAGCGTGCACTTATTGCTCACAACAACCACACAGCAGTGTGCAACCAGCACTGTCTGAGCTGAAACCAGGGCACAGGGAGGGTGTAGCACAGTGCTGACTCCAGTGATAGCACAATAATTGTATGCACTGTGATCTACTGCCTAAACTCAGTTGTGTAAACTGTAAAAAGTGTGTGTTTTCGGTTTTGATCATGAATTTGAGAACGGGTTTCAAGATTGCATTAGTTTTTTGTGACTCCTCTTTCAATTGACATAAATACATTACTTGTGAATTTTCGAATGGAATGTATAGAGTTGCAATCAAAAATTTGACCGTGTCTCTTTACCAGACTTTTATAAGCACTCTCTTAGCAGAGAGAAATACCTGTCACTTCATAACCACATCTTATTCATAACATCACTTTTTGGCAGTGCGTGCATTGATGAACAATTGTTTTGAAGGATGAAGTACAAGAACAGTAACATTTCATCAAAAATCTCCGACAAATACCTCGAGAGTTCACTAAGAATGGCAACCATTGCCACTGAGTCAGACTGAAGCATTGGTTTCACAAAAATGTGGTGAAATATCCCACTAGTTTTATGTTTTCATTGCTGTGTGACAAACGGCAGCAGTGAGACAGTCTGACAAAATGGTGCCTGACATGGAAGTGCAGATGAAGCAAAGGTGTCTCATTACTCCTCCATGCAGAAAAAGAGGCACCCATTGACATCCATCAATGCTTGCTGAACGTTTCTGGAGACCAAACAGTGGATGTGAGCACACTGAGGCAGTGGGTGGTGTGTTTCAGCAGCAGTGACAGCAACAGTGGTCACCTCTACTGGTGCGGATTTTTACGAGTGTGGCATGCAGGCTCCTGTTCATCGCTGGCAAAAATCCAGAACTAGCGGTGGTGGCTGTGTTGAGACATAGTGCTTCGTACCTGAGAATCTGCTCTGGTAAATAGTGTTATTGTATTGGTTGTCATTTTCATGGATATTAGTAGGAGGCATTACTTCTGGAGCAGCCTTCATAGGTGTGGCCCTGAATGATTTCCCTTCACTCACTGTGGCCCAGGAAAGCCAAAAGGTTGGAAAATCATGTGTTACCATCTTTAATGTGGGACTGTAGACAATGCTTCTCTGTGATGGGCAGCACCATTTTTCAGGCTTCTGCTTAAAACACACACAGTCAGAAGAAAAGGAGTCAAGGACCATGACTGAAACTTATCTGTGTTGCAGTATTACCTAGGCTAATAACCATCATAATTACTGCTCACTTATGCTCACTTCTCTTGAAAAAATGCCCTGTGTACAAGAAGGTTTTATTGTGTGGCAGCACATGACAGATTGTACAACTTTCAGGATGTGATTCTCCTCTAGATGTAGCCAGATCCTCATGGAGGGGAGTTTTGTACATCCCTCGTGTTGCTCCAGGGGCTCTCTGGTGTCTGGCACTTCCTGCCCCTGGAAACCATTGCTTCTTTTTGCAGCTTGCTTGTGACTGCTGCCTCTTATGCCTGGCTTAGCCTAGCTCCCAAATACAGGGGGCCACTTCCCTTTTTGCTGGGGGACACTTCCACTTTCACACTCTCATGTGCTGGCACACTCTGCTTGCATTTAGGTTCCCAGCTTTGCACAGAGGAGTTTAAAGACCTTAAGATGTCCCCGTGGAAGCTACACCACATTTCAAGAGGATGCTACTATTCATACAGAGCAGGGAAGCCCTTACTAAAAAAGTAAAAACAACTACATCTTTGTTCCTTCTTCTCGACAGTGTCCCTTTAACAGCACTCAACAGCTGTTAAATGGGATAATCGCCTGTTATCCTCATGTCATTAATTCAAATGCTAATGGCTGTCAGTGCATAAGAGGTTATTCAGCCATCCGGCACCCCAGGTACGCTGTGCATGAGAAGGATGCTGAAGCAATTAAGCTTCCTTCTGGGACTCTAGAAACATTTAAAAGAAATGCTTCCAGATGAACTTGGAGAGGAGATGATGGCCAAGATGGAAAGAGAAACTGGGCAGGGAGGATGCCAGCAGGAAGGATTTGTGCATTTTGATCCTAGGAGGTACTCCATCCATCCCTAAGCTGAGAGACCCCAAGCCTGCTCCAGCCTGAGCACAACCGCCTATGCCAGCAGATTTAGTCAAGGCTGAATTGGATTTCCAAATGCTTAACCCATGCAGCAGCATTGTTCAGAGAGCCCAGCCAAGGTTTCGCTGTCCTGAGTGAACCGCTGTCCCATATGCACGCTGTCGCAGCAGTGCAATACATGCTATCAATGTGGATTACCCCACACAGTGAATTTGGTTTCTACCACATGTGCCTCACCAGAACCTTCTGTTTGAGGGTGCCCTGCTCCCAGACACCGCCATCACAGGTCTAGCAAGTGGCATGGAGGAGGAGAAAAGAGATGTTAACAGATCGATGTGATACCATGGAGGAGTAGATACAGAAGGAGTGGAGTGTAAACAGCTGGGAAAGAGGGCAGCTTTTCCATGGCACTCAGCCATTCTCACCAAAAATGCCTATGACCACATTCCCCAGGGAGATCAGTCATCAGTGAGCACTCACATTTTTTTATTTCAAAGAGTCTGTTTTGACATCAAAACAGTGGTGCATTTCTAAACCTGGTCTTAACTCCTAAAGGCTGCTAACTGTTAGGGAAGTTCCATGGCTAAAGCTTCAGTTCCCATTCTCTGCTGTAAGTGCAGTAATCCTGAGCTCAGCTGCTCTGGCCTTGCACCTCCAGTCCCCTCAGTGCATCATTCCAGTACAAACTCCACATCTTCACCAACAAGTTACTTATGCCCCAGGAAAGCTGTTCTCCTTGCACATTCAAATATATATATACATATATATATCTGTTGCTATGACAGTGGTGTGGGTTACAACCAACAATTTTAGCCACACTAAGCTTAAAACAGCAACTGAGTTAACAACTGCTCTGCTTCCTCCCGGGATACTCAGGGCCGGATGCAGGCCGCCAGCCTGTGGGTGCAGCCAGGCCTCTTCCCAGTGGGCCTGGGGCGGCCACCATGCTGCGGCATTCCGTGCGGCCTACAGGGCTGACCCAGTTTCTCCCTGGGGCTGTCATGGCAACCCGCACGGTTGGATCTCTTGCTGCATGGAAGCAAGGCCCTGAGAAGTGCTGGGGGATGAGCAGGAGGGGGCTCGGCTTTCTGCTCCTCCTGTATGCAGCCTCCTTGGCCTGCCTCAATAGCGTAGCAAAGAGGCTGCCTCTCCTTGCTCCCATCCCTGTGAACACGAGGCCGTTGCCCACCCAGAGCAAACACAGAGGTGAAGGCCGTCAAGCAGGGCTTCATCACCAAAACCCATCAGCCTGAGCGGGAGGGGAAAAATGCTCCACACTGCGGGGCAGACGCCCAAAAATCGCTCCTTTGTCATGGAGAGGAGGCAAAGAAAAAAAAGCTGGCTGTGAGGGTTGATTTATAAAGGGAAATTTTAGCGTGCCCAGCCTGGCTAAGCAATATCAAGAACAAGGAAAGTGAGAAGCAGCCAGCAAGTGCCGGAAGGACCCTGGCAGCAGGAAAAAAGGCACCAGTGTGCTTGCAGGCAGCAAGAGGCGCAGAAAGCGCACGCTAAGTGGGAGTGCTGGGATGACATTTGAAAAGGGGGAGATTGCAGCAGAGCAGCAGGAAAAGCTTCATGACAGCGAGATGTATGCGCTGGAGCCATCCCTCAGGAGCAGCCCTGGAAGCCTCATCACTTGGCATCCGAGAAGCGAGCCGGAGGAGAGCTGCAAGCCCTGGAAAGGCCTCAGCCAAAGCTTGCTGAAGTCAACAGCCAGGCGTGCATTAACTGCAGGAGGTTTGGCTCAGAGAGAGCTCCGCAGCCAGGGTTGAGCCTGCAGAGAAGAGAGGGGCTTCGGGAGATGATGGGGCGATGGAGGATCTGGGATGAGTGTCTTCCCCACGATGGGAGCTGGGAAGCAAATGGGGATGAGGAAAAAAAGCATCCCTTCTCCTTTAAGACAGCATATCTGCCAGTGAAGAGCTGCTCCGCTCTGGCCATGGCACAGAGTCAGGACTCAGGCTTCTGTTAGCCTGGGCCCCTGGGAAGGCCAGCTGCCAAAAGGAAAAAGAAGGGCAATTTTGCTTTAGTCAGGAGGTAGAGCATGGGTGGGTGGGAAAGAAAATGAGGGAGAGAGGGGGTGAGCGCACACAAGAGAGAAAACACATGCACCACGTACGTCTCTGGATGCTGAGCAGCAAGCAGCCAGGCAGGAAGGAGCTTGGATGTGGGGGCAGAGGCAATGGATGCAGGCAGGAGCCACAGCTCCACTTCCCTCCTAGCAAGGAACAGCCTTGCCC